>NC_040096.1:30283520-30586550 GCF_003369695.1 Bos indicus x Bos taurus
GGGTCAAGAGATCCCTTAATGTCCTTCTGTGACCTGGGGGCCCTTGGTGGAGCGGGGGGAAAGGAAGTGGGGTGGGGCACTAGAGAAAAGGAAAACAGCCAGTCTATGTTCTAGAAAGGCCATGAGCCCCACCAGGGCATGGGTCCCCGACGCAGACAGTCCCACCTGTGAGCTGTCTTCCCCTCCAACCTGGTCTGGCCAAACTTCCCTTTCTGGGAATGTTGGATGTCTCTACGTGACAGCAAAATTCCAGAAGGAACCCCAGATACTTCTAAACCCCAGTGGAGGTTATCTCAGTCATTGCTTCACACTTTCTGCATCTGCGTGACCTGGGTATATGATTTTTTAAAACTAATATATTGTGAAAGGAAGGCGTTTTTAAGTGTATTCTGTTTGTAGATTTTATGCTATGTTGATATTTTACAAGCCAAGTTTAAACTGTACTATAGAAATTATTTTTATATTATTTTCAGAATATGCCACAGAGCAATATTTTGCACCCTTATATTGTCACGGGGTTGTCCCCTTGGAGGGCTAAATTTAGGTTGGGTAGGGCTCCGGTGTGGACTCTGGGGGATGAAACACTTTCTGCTATGTGTTCACATCTGATCTGAAAGTGGAACTCTGTGAATGTCTCTTCCTTTTTCCATGGAAAGCTCGATTCATTTCCTGTTCCTGGATTTCGGTACTGCACCTTTCCTCTTAAATGAATACTTTCTATTCACTAAGTTACCGTGGACTTTTTCTTACCTATCACCACCCAGTAGCTCCAGTGGTGTTCCGAAAAGTTGGGATGTATTACTTTACAAACTTCATGTTTTCCAAAGTCATTTGATGTGTTAATTCTGGTAGCGTACCATCAGGAATTTAGTGACTCAAGATAGAGGGGCACACCTCGGGGTGTGAAATGTTCCTGGTAGTACCCACTGTCTTTGAGGCGGGGTCATGGCTACATGATTCTCACCCACTTGCTTAGCAACCATGAGCTTATTTTGCAGACTATTTTGCAGAAATAAACTTAACTGATCAAAACATATTTCACGTTAGTTAAGGAAAAAAGGGCTGTACCCATCAATGGTGGGAAATTTGTGCGAGGTTAAAAAAAAAAAAAAAAGGCTTTGCCAAACCATGTGTTGTATTCTCTGTCTTTCATGTTTACAAGAGATGTGGAGTGACGTGCATTTGGGACGGTTTCCTGCTTTAGGATATGAGTCAGTTTTCCGCATTGTGGTGTGGACTTTACAAATTAAGTTCCTCGAGTGCTTTTTTCTTTTTCTTTCTTCCAATGTTTCTAATAAATAAGAAGAGAACATGTGTCATGGCTCATCAGGCCCTGCCTCATCAGACCTTGGCTGCTGTGACATTGCCTCCATCCACAGTCTGATTCTGCTGTCACCTGAGCGCAGGCATGTTCAGGAAAGGGCCCTGCAGAGATTGGCACCCCTGACACCAGGGAACAGGTGCCCCCTTCGAAAAAGCCTTAAAGTGGTGGCTCTCTGGAGACCTCAGGGCCACACCTTGCACTTCAGTCCTAACTGTAAACTCTCTTTGCTGCTGGCTGCTTTGATGGGGGGCTCCAGGGTAATGAGGGGCACCCAGCTTCATTCTTGTTTCAGTCACACTCTCCAGTGGGGGTCCTGGTTCCCTAGAGCATGGTTCTAATGATGGGTCTGCTGACACGGGGGTGAGTCTAGGACTCTTCATCCCAAGCACCCCTCAGTTGAGAAAAGTTTCATGATTGTTCTGAGCAATGTGCCACACTGTCTGTTCACAGTTACGCTGGTGGCTTTGTTCCCCCAAACCAGTGCTTTCTCCCAGCAGAGAAGAGAGAGGGGGCTGCCCTCCATGGACCCCTCGGGAATAAACGTGTGTGTAGTTTGTGCAGCGTCAAGATGCCAAGGCCCCCCTGCCCCGGCTGACTTGGTACATACATCACCCAAGGAATGGCATAGAAACTAGAATCTCTAAACAAGGTTAGCAATATTGCTATTTCTGTGTATTTTGCAAAATAATTTGCTGAAATTTTCAGTTTTGCTACTTGATTGCAAAAACAAAATTCTACCAACCCTAATTAGTGTACACAAAGTGCCCATTGCTTATCCTTTTTCATTCTTTCAAGAAAACATCTCAAGGGTACGCATAGACATACACACACTCAGTTCTTTAACATAGGATAAGGGTTACCATATCTTGAATATGCTCAAGACTAAAGTAGCCCATTTATTTTAAAGAGGGTAAATTAGTGGAGCCAGTTCCTTGAGAACGTCTATGATAGCACAGACACTGAAAGGTGACTTTAAATGAAGGGACAACCAGGTCCCTACAAAGACCACTCCCACCCCCGTACTTCCCCAGCCTCTGCACCAATGACCCAAGCCTGCCTCAGGGCCTTAGAACATGCCCTTCTGCCTGGCATGTCCTCCGCTGACACCCATTCTCAGGCACATGTCTCACCCTTCACTACCTGCCAGGCTGCACCAGTGTCACCTCTCAAGGAGACCTTCCCTGACTTCTTTAATAAGCCAACACATCCCACCCTCCTGCTGCCCATTTATCGCCATTTGAAGGCTGCATGTGAAGTATCCATTCATTCATTCATTGTATGCCTCCCTCCAGCTCCACAGCATGTGAGCTCCATGTGGGCAGGAATTTTTGGTATGTTTTGCTCATTGCTGTACCCCTGGTGCCTACAACAGCACCTGATACATATTGGATGCTGGAGAAATACTTGTTGAAAAAAGGAAATGAAATCAGTCATTTGACAGCTGTTAAGAAGCTTACAAGTATCAGTTTCAGCCTTTATCAAATAGAGTCTATTCTTGCCCCTAAATGGGGAGAATTTTAGCTGATAAGGCAGCCTGTGGTTCATGAAGACCAGATGTGGCAGTGAGCACCAGGCCTGATGGTGGCAAGTATGCCACGTAAAAACGCCTGCCCTGGTGGCCCTCCCTCACAGAGAAGGGACTCTGCTGTTTACAGAGGACCCTTTGGGATAGGCCGAGGTGGGGACAGTTTCCTCTAGGGCAGCTCTCATGATCATGCCCCCTCCATGAGGTCATCGTGGGCCTGGACCATTCTGGAGAGGCCCTTATAATGGGTCCTTAGGACGCCATGCCTTCCGTATCTCCAGGGAGACAGGCCTTCCTTCCTTCCTTAGAGCAAACTCAGTGGCAGCAGATGATTCAGCCAGGAAAGGGAGACAGCCCGAGCACTAGCAGGATGCATTGTCATGTCACCAGAAGCAGGCCTGCAGAAGAAGGAGACGAAGGGGACTGTACTGACAAAGTTGGGGGCCCCCAGTTGCCCCCTCAGTCATGGGTATGTCTGTGATGCAGGGGGCACAGCCCAGCCATTGCAGAGCCAAGCAACACAAAATCCTTGGGCCCAGCTCCCAGGTGGCCCCACCCGCAGGTGGGGGAGGGAGGCCTCCCCTTCCACACTATCTGTCCTCTCCCGGCTGATCTTCCCACATACCTGACCTTGGCGTTTACTTCTAGGTCCTTTGACCAAATGTGTTTTCCTCTAAGAGTTGTTGGCAAAATACTGTTACAAGCTTCTTATAGGACCCTTGTCCTACTGTGGCCTGGTTAAAAAGCCTTTGTCCTTCTCTTCTTCCCCTTCTGTGGTTTTGATGCCATTTCTCTGGGTGCCATACTTTAGGGTCCCTCATTTTTGGGGGGAAGAGCTCCCTCATAGCACTCTCTCGGCAGCTGCCCAGCAGATGGTGAGTGGGCCCACACAGGTGTGTCCCTCTGCTTGAATTGCCAAATAAACAGGCTTCCTCTCACTGCTGCCCTGACAGATGGGGCAGGATGAGGGGGTGGTCCTGCCAATCCTCAGAGATGGCAAGCTTGCCAGGACTGCCCCCTCAGACCTCGCAAATTTGTCTCCAAGGCAGGAGAGCCCTGCAGCCCACCCAGTTTTTCCCACCTACCTGGAATGGAATCCAAACACCTGCCTTGGAGTGATGATTTGGCAGGTGGGGGTGGGGTAGCTTGTCCCATTAACTTGTGACCAAAACTAGAGCACGGCTGGAGACGGGCCGTGGCCCAGAGTCCAGGAGGCAAACACCACCTCCCAGAGCCAGTCATCATTCAACATCCTGAGCAAGCCCCGGGCCCTCCACCAGCCACGGAGCCCTTAGAACCACAAGGGTCTTCCCTGGGTCTCCACTCGGAGCCTGAACCCCGCTCACCCTCAGCTCTGACCGTGGTCTCATTTACCGATGGGTGTGGATGTGCAATTGCTTGGTTTCCGCCCATGTGCCCTGGCAAGTGAATGTAGTTTCTCCGTCTCTTTCCCTGCCTTTTTTCTTTCACAGGTTCATTTGACTGACTTGGGGATGAGATACATTACTTTGTTTCCCCGGTTTACTTATTACCAAGGATGAAAGAAAACACTGAGGCAGAAAGGGGTCAGAAACCTTGTTACCTTGACCAAGTCGTCCTGGGCCCCTTTCTACCTGCAAGTGTTGCTTCCAGTTCAATGCAAATAATCTTTTCCATCTTGGTCCATCCTTGGAGAAGCAACCCATTGTAAGAGCTTGTCTTTGGTGGTTGGGTTGTTACTTTGTAAAGTATTAAAGCACTAAACCAATTTTTGCAATATGTAGTAAATCTTGCTTTCATTTTGGAAAACTTCCAGTAATGACTACTACTGCACTTTTTATAGAAGAACTGTATTTCATTTCTTTCTTTTATGAAAGATTATTTCAAGTAACAATAGCTCTGTAATCTGTGTGATACGGCTTCTCCATTACTTGACACGGAGAGAAGCTTTGATGCCTACTCAATAAAATTAACATGTTTGTAAAGCACTGGCTGGTCCAATTATTTACCCAATCCTGTGTCCCTGGCAATACATCATCTAAGAAAAGCTTTTGGCTCAGATGAAGAGGATTCTAACAGGCATCCTTCCTCACCCAAATTTAAGAGTTCTTCCAATCAGAAGAGTTGTAAAACAAGCAGTTTTATTTTGTGAGACAAAGGTTTCTGTCAATGGTCAGGACACCATCTGTCAGAAAACAATAGAACTTCTGTAAATGTGTGTTTGCCAGACATCAGCAAGAGGGCAACTGGGAGGGCAAGAGAATGAGAGGATTTTATGGTGGGGTTTTATTTGTGCATGCTTTTCTGTTCAGGAGAGGCACGTGTCTGTAAAAGAAAGTAAGTGGGCTTTCCAGAGGCTCAGATGAGGTCCAGGGCTGCAGGCCTGTCCCAGGCAGGTGATGGGCCCCTGGAACAATCAAAGCTATGTGCCTCTGGGTGCTGGAATGGGGGCAGCGGTGGCGGTGGTGGCCACTGTGCTCTGCATCAGGCATGTTCTAGGCTTCATCAGACTCTATCCTTGTGAATTAGATGTCAAAATCCCCATCGTGTAGACAAGAAGTGAAATTTGGCGAGGTAAGTAGTGAAACCAAGATTCCAGCTCCAATTTGCCTGATGGAAGAACCCGAGCTCCAAGCTGCAGGGCCTCCCAGGAGCATCTCCCAGCCTGTCCAGTGGGTCAACTTAACCTACAAGTCTTCTCGCTTGGAGAGTGTGGGTGACACGGTTGGGAAGGAGAGGAAAGATGCTTGGCTGGGGTAAGATGTGCCAAGATGTAAGATGTGCTGTGGTCCTGGGGTCAGTGTCCTGCCAGGTCTCCACCTTCCGTTTCTGGCTCAGACATTCTTCTCAGCTAGAAAATGGTAGACTGTGCTTAGTTATTGCAGGACAGGTGGCAAATCCCAGACAAAAGGCACACTCCTCTACCAGCAGATTCGAGAGGTACTTAAAAGGCTGTACAGGATGGCGGGAGCCCTGCACAGTAAGAAAGAAAGCCTGGCCCCTAAGTTTCAATGACCTTGAGAAAGGCATCTCACCTTCCCAGGTCCCTGTTTTCTATAAAATTTCAGTATATTCTGAAAATTTTTTTTTAATTTAAATTTATTTATTTTAATTAGAGGCTAATTACTTTACAGTATTGTATTGGTTTTGCCATACATCAACATGAATCTGCTGTACCACCATACAACACAGGTGTACACGTGTTCCCCTTTCCGAACCCCCCTCCCTCCTCCCTCCCCGTACCATCGCTCTGGGTCATCCCAGTGCACCAGCCCCAAGCATCCTGTATCCTGCATCGAACCTGGACTGGTGATTCATTTCTTACATGATATTATACATGTTTCAATTGCCATTCTCCCAAATCATCCCTCCCTCACCCTCTCCCACAGAGTCCAAAAGACTGTTCTATACATCTGTGTCTCTTTTACTGTCTCACATACAGGGACATTAGGGACCTGAGGGAAGGTTCTATATCCCCAGCAAGTCCTGGAATATGTGTATCATTTAGGAAAATAGAAGCCATATCAGTTATCTTTACAGAGAGAATATGAGGACTTGGTTGAAGAGGGATCAGAACACCAAAAAAACACGAAAAGGGCCCATAGAGGTCACACAGAGAGAGTGCAGCTCATCACAGGGCTGGAGGCAAAGCCCAGGGGCCAGGTGGTTACAAGCTACAACCTGAGAGGTGGGGGGTGCCCAGGGCAGAACACAGGCCTCTGAGAAGGGGGAGCTGGTGTCTTGAGGGGGACACAGTACGGCAGGACCTTCCATGTGGGGGATATGTAACTGGAACAAACTGCAGCTGGCAAGTGGTGAACTATTGCCAGGACAACGCTAAGAGGTACTGGAAGCAAAAGAAAAGAGGAAGTCCTGTGTGTGTGTGCGCATGTGTGCGTGCACACTCAGAGGGACATGTGCATGTATGCATATGTGTGTGTGCGCATATACACGTATTTTCTGTATACACACATGTGCACAGACACCAAGAAAGGGGGAAAACAAGAAGAGACACGTCCACCAAGCCTGTGTCTGTCAGTCGTCAGGGCCCGTGGTTGGCATTCCTGACTTCCTTCTTCCAGGATCAGTCATTTCCTTTGCCCTCAGCCAAAACCTCAGCTTGTTGGGATCTTTCATTTCTAATGAAATAACCCAAACTTTCATCCCCGAAAGGTCTGAATCATCACAGCCCTCTTTCGGGTGCTGTAGTTGACCATTAACTTTCATTGGGGGACATGGATATAATAAAACACACCCCCAAGAGTCCCGTAAATGTCACAGATCACCCTTCTGTGTAGCAGCAGCTCTGCTTTTCCTTGATAATTAGAGTTCACCACCAGCGAAACAGCAGCTCCCTTCTCTGAGTTGAGGCAGTGGCCTGAGAAGCCACTGGCCAGGTCTCAGTCCCCAGTCCAGTGACACCACACAGCCTCTGGGGGAGCCCCTTCCTCCCTGGGAATGGGGACCTACAACCCCTAGAGCTCAGGATGGGGGGCAGGAAGCACAGTTCTTGGTTACAAGACAAAATGGTGACAAGAGCCACTCCCACTCCCAGATCGTATGTGCTGGCCAAGGAACAGACCCCACCATATGGCCATCACCGATTCAAATCATCTGGTCCATTCTGGTCTGAGCTCCTGCCTTTCCGGGAGCTGACTCCCTGCTGACACCATTGCTCAACTTCCCGTGGGCCATTCCAGGCTCCATCAGGCCTGCTGCTGCTGGATCAGCTAGACACACAGTGAGTGAAGCCCCTGTGCGTGATCCCATCACCATGAAGCTGAACTTCGTCTCCAAAAGCAACACTGTGTGGAGCTCCATCATGGTAAGTGAGGCATCTTTTGAATCCATGAATGCTAGTTTCTGGCAGAAGCACTGCAGGCAGGGAAGGCACATCTGAATCCACACATGTCTATTCTAGTGAGAGAAATGGCCTTCCTTCCACAATGAGAAAGGTCCAGCGCCCTCGGCCAGCTGCGTCTGACTGGCCGCCCCAGGGAGGAATCCGCACAGAGTCTCTGTGCTGGTCCCCGCCATCAAAGGTCTCTCAAGCTTGGCAGGTGGCCTCCAGGCTGGCCTTGAGAAGGGGAATCATGTAGTTTCATTCACCCCCAGCTTCCTTCCCTACAGACAGGTTCCTCTGTACTGGGGCCCATTAAACAAACATCAGGATGCCTAGAGAGAGGGTTGAATGCTATTACAGGGCCTGCTGTCTCATTCACTCGATTCCCGAGAGCCTCCTCTGCCCCCGGTACTTGTAACGAGCGTAAGCATGGGACACAGTAGCCCCGTGGTCTAGGAGAGCTGTCCACAGACGGCTTCCTTTGCACCACATTCTCCACACCTCCTTGTCACCGACCTCTGACTCCTCCTTTCCAAGTTCCTGACTGTCCGGTCAACTCTTCATCCCTGTCCATAAATCAGGGTGGATCAGAATTCTTGGTGAAGTGAGGTGAAGGGTTAGTCGCTCAGTCGTGTGTCTCTTTGTGACCCCATGGGTTGTAGTCCACCAGGTTCCTCTGATCATGGAATTCTCCAGGCAAGAATACTGGAGTGGGTTGCCATTCCCTTCTCCAGGGGATCTTCCTGACCCAGGGATCCAACCCGGGTCTCCTGTGTGGCAGGCAGATTCTTTACCATCTGACCCACCAGGGAAACCCTGATTACTTGAGAGTGGCGTTAATGATGTTTGATGCCAGATTGTTCTTTCTTTGTAGAGACTGGTCCTGTGTGCATTAAAAGATGTGCAGCAAGCTCCTGGCTGACCTGTATTCACTAGATGCCAACAGCTCCCTCTACCCAGGCGTAACAACCAAAAATGTCTCTGCTGCTGCTAAGTCACTTCAGTCGTGTCCGACTCTGTGTGATCCCACAGACGGCAGCCACCAGGCTCCCCCATCCCTTGGATTCTCCAGGCAAGAACACTAGAGTGGGTTACCATTTCCTTCTCCAATGCATGAAAGTGAAAAGTGAAAGGGAAGTTGCTTAGTCATGCCTGACTCTTAGCGACCCCATGGACTGCAGCCTACTAGGCTCCTCCATCCATGGGATTTTCCAGGCAAAGTACTGGAGTGGGGTGCCATTGCCTTCTCCAAAAATGTCTCTAGACATTGCCAAATAGCCCCAAGGTGGTAGGAGGAGGGAAAGAATCACTGGTGTAGGTGAATTCTTCTGGCTGTCTTTCAGATCAGAAAAGCGACAACCATTTATTCGCTCCAGCTCTGTCTACTGGCATGATTTCCCTTCCCCAACAGCTTTCAGGGACACTTGAGATTGGGGGCGGTGGGTAATGCCCTCACCACCCACCCTCAAGCTGGAGCCCCCACATCACAGAGAACCATCTGAAAGCAGGTGTCCGCGGCCATCTATCTGGTCAGTGGGAACTCCCCGAGACGTGTGAGTTGAGGGAGAGGAGGCCACAAGCAAGAAGACACGTTGCAGGGTCTGAGCCACTTCTCCACGCACCTTCTGGGTTTTCTCGACATACCGTCTCCACGAGAAGACAGATTGCAGCTGCGCAGACCCAATCTCGTGGGAGGGCGGGGCAGATCACACCCGGTCATAATGATCAGAGGTCAGGACTGTAGTCAGCTGATGTCTCTGTCAGCCGTTCAGTCCCCACCAGAAGCCAGTAGTAGCCAGGAGCCAGAGAAAGGAGAATAGTCACATGCAGAAGAGGGGAGAGCTTTGCCCAGAGCCCTGGCACTCTGCACAGTGGTCTGCTTGCTGGCAGCATTGCTGTTGGCCACACTAAGTGCCACTGAGTCTATTAGGAGATGACGTCTGTGGGCCCATCTCATACCTGATGGCCTTACGCGTTCTTTGGTAAAGGCTTTGGGAATAGCTGATGGGTTGCCTTCAAAATCCAAGAAGTCTCCACAAACATCATGCCTCCTTTTTCAGGTATAGCAACATTTCTCTCACTTTGTTGGGCTGCCCTGAAACACTCCATGATCTCCCCACAGCATTCTTAAGTAGATGGGTCCCTGAATATTTATGGTGGCGGGGGTGGGGGGCGGGGTTCTCCCTCTTTTGTGTCTCAGGGAGGCAGGTGCCATCTGCATGAGGATATCAATAGTGGGATCGAGCGTGGCATTTTGTGGGCCCTCTGCCAGCTGTGCAATGGCAGAGAGCAGGAAGACGGGACAAGTCCTGGGCACCTCCAGGCACCAGCAAACAGTTTCTGGTGGTCCTTGCAGATAGACAGAGAGAACCAAAGCTACCCTCCAGCCTCTGCTGTGAAACAATAAGGGGATGCATTGGGAAGCCTCTCAAGTCATTGATAGCCCCAGAGATCTCTGCAGGTCCCCCAGAATGCAAGTTAATCACCTTTGATTTATTCTCATGGTAAGGATGGGAAAGGCCAGGACTTTCACTTTAGTTCCATTTCTACTGAAGTAGCATCCATTCCAAGGCAGGGGAACCGACATGGGGGCTCAGCCGGCTGCCAAGTGTAACCCCTCCAGCCACACATTGGAAGCTGGGGAAGTGACCACAGACCCACCAGTGCTGCAGACTCCCACCTTTAGGATGAGACTCTTTTCATCTCACGACCACCACAAGCCGCCCACTTTGACTGTGGAATCACAGTGGCATCTTTAAGTCACCAGAAATGAGTGACAACTCAGAGCCAGTGCTGAGTCCCTGAATTATCACAGTACACGCCCCACCCTGGGGTGATCAGGGAAGAGACGTTTGTCAGAACACGTCTGCCTGTCACAGGCCACAGTCGCCCTAAGGCAAGGTCTCAGGCCCCCTGGAGGAGGTCAGGAAGGGGTGTGCAGTATCAGCGGGTGATATAGCAAGGCTTTCTCAGAGGAGCCAAGGGGTTCCAGGCCTGGGAAGTGGCTTAGACCTGCCAAGTCCACAAACCTCCGCGACTCTACAGTGTGGCTACCTAAGCAAGGAATTTTGCTTTCAAATCAGAAGTAATTTTTAACAACAATAATTTTATTGAGGAGTGTTTTATGTACAGCCAAAAGCACAAATATCAAACACAGTTGGGTGTGTTTTCACCACTAGCAGGGTTGAGATCAGAATACCCGCCACAGTGCACCCCGCCCCCAAAAGCAGCTCTTATCCAGACCACTCTAGAGTTACAGACTCTATATATGTATATATGGAATCAATATATGTGCTGTTTGCTGCCAGTTCTCATTTGTTCCACAGGTTCTGAGGATTCACCCATGTTGTTCAGTCGCTAAGTCACATCCAATTCTGTGACCCCACGGACTATAACACACCGGGCTTCCCTGTCTTTCTCCATCTCCTGGAGTTTGCTCAAATTCATGTCCACTGAAGCAGTGATGCCATCCAATCATCTCATCCTCTGTTGCCCTCTTCTCCTGTCTTCAGTCTTTCCCAGCAATAGGAAATTTCCAAAGAGTCGGCTCTTCACATCAGGTGGCCAAAGTTTTGGAGCTTCAGCTTCAGCATCAGTCCTTCCAATGAAGATTCAGGGTTGATTTCCTATAGGATGGACTGGTTTAATCTCCTTGCTGTCCAAAGGACTCTCAAGCATGTTCTCCAGCACCACAGCTTAAAAGCATCAATTCTTCAGTGCTCAGCCCTCTTTATGGCCCAGCTCTCACATCCATACCTGACCACAGGCATTGTTTCTTTGTAACTCTATCGCTGGGCACTGTGACTGTATCACAGTTTATATATCCATTTGCATGTTAATGGACAGGTTGCTTCCAGTTTGGAGCTATTATGAATAAAGCCACCAGAAGCCTTCATGAATCTTTGGTGTAATAAGGTTTCATTTCTTCTGGCTAAATACAAAAGAAGCAAAATTAGTAGCTCATAGAATGAGTGTGTATGTCATGTTATTAGAAATTTCCAAACAATGTTTCAAATAGATTGTATGGCTTTCCAATTCCACCAACAATGGTTCTGGTTACCTGAGACTCCAACAGATACAGTCCATCATTTCTGATGCCCATGCAGTAGCGCCCACAGACGTCCAGAAACTCCACTCTCTGGAGCAGGCTCTCAGCACACACAGGCTTGTGCGTACCTAAGTTGGGCACATGTATAGAAGTGCGAGACTGGGCAGGCCCGTGGTGCGTCTGTACAGACCTGCGCCATCTGTCTCTCCTGCCTTCTGCCCTCCTCCTGCCCCCTTTCTCTTGGAGGCTGAACTCCATCTGCCTTCTGCCCTCACCAAATTCAGGTCTGTGCATATCCTTGCTTGGGTGTTTAGTTCCTGGACATCAAAACTTTTGTCTGATTTGCCCCCACCCTCAGAGGCCCAGCCCATGGGTGTGACTGGCACCTTTTCTTTCTGTGCAGAAGAGGAACCTTCCCTTGTGTGCCCAGGTGAGCCCAGCAAGCAGCCGTCCAGGGAATGGGGGTGACTACCTGCTCTGCATCTCCCAGAGAGCGGCTGGGAGTGAGGCCCTGGGGCTCAGTTCAGCTCCAAGCAGGAATCGCCAGGTAAGGAGGACTTCTCAGGGAGCAAAGAGTTGCATCAGACAGAGAAGGGGATAAAGGTCTGTCCAGCAGGTGGAGTGAGCACTCCTTACACAAACTCTGATCAGAAGCCTGCTCTGTGCTGGGCTCACCAAGGCTGGGGACCCAGGAATACGACAGACCAGGTTCCTCCCAGCCGAGGGCGGGGGAAAGCAGAAAGGGGTCAGCAACCGGTTAGTGTAGAGGCTCCTGGGAAAAGGATGGACAAGGACAGTGGGCCCACGGCAGTGGCGACCTCCACTCTGGGTCCAGGACCAGGAAAGGCTTTGGGGAGCCCCCGCAGGGGACTTGGGGACATCCTGGCACAATCTGGCCACTCTGACACCAACAGGGAGGATCATCACTGCAGCTCGTGGACCAAGAAATCACGGCCCAGAGAAAGTAATGGTATCCACCCTGGGTCCCACAGCCAGGAAGCAGCAAGTGGTCTACAGAAGGCTCCATTGGCCCCTAGGTCTGTGTTTGTCCCACACGTGCCCACAGAGGGAGGGGAAACCAGGGGTTTCAGGAAGATCTTGTGTCCAGCAGCTGGTGGCACTGGTCTGCCCTAGAGGTAGGGGACCAGGAAGAATATTCTCTCTGGCCACTTAACCTCTACCTGTCAATCTGAAGGCTGGAACTGCTGGATCTCAGTAAAAGCATCACAGTTGGGGGGATCAGCACTCACCATGGGAACTAGGTCAGAGCATCCGTGCCTCATGCCTTGTGCCTCTGGAAAGCCAGACAGCCCAAGAAGGGAGACTGGGAGGAGAGGATGGTGAGCCCCAAGGATGGGCTCCAAGGGTCTCCAGGGATGTCAAGGGTGTGAACATAGGTCAAACTGCTTCTTGCCTGTCAGTCGAAGGATAAGCTTCCATCGGAGCTCCTGTTCTTTTGGAAAACTGCTAGCCACAATCAGTGACACAAGAGGGAAAGCCACCTTATGACCATCATGGAAGGAAAAGTCCCCAGATGAGATGGCGTGGGCTCAACCCCAACCTGGGGAGATGAATGAGGAGCTGACAGTTAAGCCCATTGAAGGACCACAACACAGAGCAGAGGGAAGAGCAGAGGGGCTGCTGCTCACTCCAGCATCTCAGAGTGAGCTCTGGACCATCCCATCCTGATGGACGCATAGCAGGAACTAGCTGATTGGCGACTTCATCTACACCACACGTTTCGGAGGTTTTTGGATTTGTGAGGAAGGAGAAATCTTGGTGCTGAACCCAAGAGGATGTGCTGTGGACAAGAGAATGTGGGTGAGGAGGCTCGACCTCTGAGGAGCAGCACTCAGCTGTCACCCATGGCTGGCCCTTGAGTCCCCTCACTATTTCTTGCTTCTCCACCTGGAACCTCCTTTCTAAGGCAGACCTCAGATATACTGTGGGATCAATTCCTGATCAATACTGCTATAAAATGAATATTGCAATAAAGAAAGTAGCACTATTTTTTTGGTTTCCTGGTGCATATAAAAATTAAATTTCCATGTTGGAGAAGGTGTAGAGAAGAGGCAACCTTCCTACACTGTTGGTGGGAATGTAAGCTCGTACAGTCACTATGGAGAACAGTGTGGAAGTTCACCTAAAAACTAAATATAGAGCTACCATCCGATCCAGCAATTCCACTCCTGGGCATATATCCAGAGAAAACTATCATTTGAAAATATATATGCACCCCAATGTTCACTGTAGCACTATTTACAATTGTCATTAGGGAGCAACCTAAATGTCCATCAACAGATGAATAATGAAGTTGTGGTACATATAATACAATGGTATATTACTCAACTATAAAAATGAAAAAAGTAATACCATTTGCAGCAATATGGGTGGGCCTGGATTTTATCATAATAAGTGAAGTAAGTCAGAGAAAGACAAATGTCATATGATATCACTTATGTGTGGAAACTAAAATATGATACAAACGAACTTATTTACAAAACAGAGATAGACTCAAAAACATAGAAAACAAACTTACGGTTACCAAAGGGGAAAGGGGTGAAAAGGGGTACATTTGGAGTTTGGGATTAGCAGATTGTTGTTGTTGTTCGGTTGCTAAGTCATGTCCAGCTCTTTGTGACCCCATGGACTGCAGCACAGCAGGCCTCCCTGTCCTTCACCGTCTACCAGAGTTCACCCAAGTTCAGTGAATCAGTGATGCCATCCAACCATCACATCCCCTGTCACCCTCTTCTCCTCCTACCCTCAATCTTTCCCAGAGTCAGGATCTTTTCCAATGAGTCAGCTCTTCTCACCAGGTGGCCACGTATTGGAGCTTCAGCATCAGTCCTTCCAATGAGTATTCAGGATTGATTTCCCTTAGGATTGAGTGGTTTGATCTCCTTGCAGTCACAGGGACTCTCAAGAGTCTTCTACAGCACCACAATTCAAAAGCATCAGTTCTTCAGCATTCAGCCTTCTTTATGGTCCAACTCTCACATCTGACTACTGGAAAAACCATAGCTTTGACTATATGGACCTTTATTGGAAAAGTGACGTCACTGCTTTTTAAAACGCTGTCTAGGTTTGTCATAGCCTTCCTTCCCGGAAGCAAGCATCTTCTAATTTCATGACTGCAGTCACCATCTGCAGTGATTTTGGAACACAAGAAGAGAAAATCTATCATTGCTTCCACTTATTCTCCTCCTATTTAACAGAAAGTGATGGAACCAAATGCCATGAAGTTAGTTTTATGAATGTTGAGTTTTAAGCCAGCTTTTTCACTCTCTTTCACCCGCATCAAGAGGCTTTTCAGTTCCTCTTTGCTTTCTACTATTAGAGTGGTATCAACTGCATATCTGAGGCTGTTGATATTTCTCCTGACAATCTTGATTCCAATTTGTGCTTCATCCAGCCTGGCATTTCACATGATGTACTCTGCATATAAGTTAAATAAACAGGATGACAATACACAGCTGTGTCATATTCCTTTCCCAATTTTGAACAACTCACTTGTTCCATGTCTGGTTCTAACTGTTGCTTCTTGACCCAAATACAGGTTTCTCAGGAGGCAGGTAAGGTATTTGATATTCCCATCTCTTTAAGAATTTTCCACAGTTGTGATCCACACAGTCAAAGGCTTCACATAGTCAATGAAACAGAAGTAGGTATTTTTCTGGAATTCCTTTGCTTTTTCTACGATCCAAGGAATGTTGGCAATTTGATCTCTGGTCCCTCTCCCTTTTCTAAATCCAGCTTGTACATTACATCTGGAGGTTCTTGATGCAAATACTGCTGAAGCCTAACTTGAAGGATTTTGAGCATAACCTTACTAACATGGGAAGTGAAGGCAATTTCCAGTAGTTTGAACATTTTTTAGCACCGCCCTTCTTTGGGATTGGGATGAAAACTGACCTTTTCCAGTCCTGTGGCCACTGTTGAGTTTTCCAAATTTGCTGGCATATTGAGTGCAGCACTTTAACATCATCATCTTTTAGGATTTGAAATAGTTCAACTGGAATTCCATCACTTCCACTAGCTTTATTGGTAGAAATGTTACCTAAGGCCCACTTGACTTCACACTCCAAGATGTCTAGCTCTAGGTGACTGACCACACCATCTGGATCATCAAGACCTTTTTTGTACAGTTCTTATGTGTGTTCCTGCTACCTCTTCTTAATCTCTTCTGCTTCTGTTAGGTCCATACTGTTTCTGTCCTTTATTATGCCCATCCTTGAATGAAATGTTCCTTTGCTATCTCCAGTTATCTTGAAGAGGTCTCTAGTTTTTTTCCATTCTATTGTTTTCCTCTATCATTGTTCATTGAAGAAGGCCTTTTTATCTCTCCTTGTTATTCTATGGAACTCTGCTTTCAGTTGAGTTTCTTTCCCTTTCTCCTTTGCTTTTTGCTTTTCTTCTTTCCTCAGCTATTTGTAAAGCATCCTCAGACAAGCACTTTGCCTTCTTGCATTTCGTTTTCTTTGAGATGGCTTGTTCACTGCCTCTTATACAATGTCATGAATCTCTGTCCATAGCTCTTCAGATACTCTGTCTACCAGATCTAATCCCTTGGATCTATTTGTCACCTCTACTGTATAATCATAAGGGATTTAATTTAGGTCATACCTGAATGGTCTAGTGGTTTTCCCCACTTTTTTTAGCTTAAGCCTGAATTTTGCTATAAGGAGCTGATGCTCTGAGCCACAGTCAGCTCCAGGTCTTGTTTTTGCTGAAGGTATAGAGCTTCTCCATCTTTGGCTGCAAAGAATATAATCAGTCTGATTTCAGTATTGACCATCTGGTGATGTCCATGTGTAGAGTCATCTCTTGTGTTGTTGGAAGAGGGTGTTGCTATGACCAGTGTGTTCTCTTGGCTAAACTCTCTTAGTCTTTGCCCTGCTTCATTTCCTACTCCAAGCCCAAACTTGCCTGTTACTCCAGGTATCTCTTGACAACCTACTTTTGCATTCCAATCCTCTATGATGAAAAGAACTTTTTTTTTTTTTTTGGTGTTAGTTCTAGAAGATCTTCTAGGTCTTCATAGAACTGGTCAACTTCAGCTTCTTTGGCTTCAGTGGTTGGGGCATAGACTTGGATTACTGTGGTGTTGAATGGTTTGTCTTGGAAATGAACCAAGATCATTCTGTCATTTTTGAGATTGCACCCAAGTACTGTATTTCAGGTTCTTTTGTTGATTGTGAGGGCTACTCCACTTGGTCTATGGGATTCTTGGCCACAGTATTAGATATGATGGTCATCTGAATGAAATTCACCATTCCTGTCCATTTTAGTTCGCTGATGCCTAAGATGTCGATTGTTCACCCTTGCCATTTCCTGCTTGACCACATCCAGTTTATCTTGATTCACAGACCTAACATTCCAGGTTCCTTTGCAGTATTGTTCTTTAAAGCATCAGATTTTACTTTCACCACCAGACACATCCACAACTGAGTGTCGTTTCTGCTTTGGCCCTGCAGCTTCATTCTTTCTGGGGCTATTAATAATTGCCCTCCGCTCTTCCCCAGTAGCATATTGGACACCTACCAACCTGGGGGGCTCAGCTTCTGGTGTCATATCTTTTGCCTTTTTATACTGTTCATGGGGTCCTTGTGGCAAGAATACTGGAGTGGTTTGCCAATCCATTCTCCAGTTTTCAGAACTCTCCACTATGACCCATCCATCTAGGGTGGCCCTGCACGGTATGACTCATAGCTTCACTGAGTTACGCAAGCCCCTTCGCCATGACAAGACAATGATCCATGAAGAGGGGATTAGCAGATAAAATAAATAAATTCCCACTGTATAACACAGGGAACTATACTCAATATCTTATGCTGTGCTGTCACTCAGTCATGTCTGACTCTTTGCAACTCCATGGATTATAGCCTGCCAGGCTCCTCTGTCCGTGATTCTCCAGACAAGAATACTGGAGTGGGTTGCCATGCCCTCCTCCAAGAGATCTTTCTTCCCAACCAAGGGATCAAAACCAGGTCTCCCACACTGCAGGTGGATTCTCTACCATCTGAGCCACCAGGGAAGCCCTTACAAAGAAGTCCATTGGCTTCTCCAGGTGATCTTCCCAACCCAGTGATCAAACCCAGGTGTCCTGCATTGCGGGCAGATTCTTTACCAGCCGAGCCACCAAGGAAGCCCCAGTATCTTATAATAAACTATAATATAAAAGAATCAGAGCATGCATATATATATAAAACTGAATAACTTTGCTGTACACCCGAACCTAACACAAAGTTGTAAATTAACAATACTTCAATTTTAAAAAGCATTAAAAAATAAAAGTTACATTCCCAATATACTATAATCTATTAAGTGTGCAATAGCATATGTCTTTTGAAAAACAATATACATACCTTAATTAAAAAGTACTTTATTCTAAAAACTGCTAATCATCATCTGAGCCCTCAGAAATAGCAACAGCAAAAACCTCTGATCACAAATCATTGTAACAATATGATCATAATGAAAAAGTCTGAAATGTTGCCAGAATCACCAAACTGTGACAGAGACATGAAGTAAGAAAATGCTGATGGAAAAATGGTTCATATGGTCTTGCTCAACACAGGCTGATTCAAAATTGGGAAAGGAGTACATCAAGGATGTATATTGTCACCCTGCTTATTTAACTTATATGCTGAGTGAAAGTGAAGTCGTTCAGTCATGTCCGACTTTTTGCGACCCCATGGGCTGTAGACTGCCAGGCTCCTCCGTCCATGGGATTTTCTAGGCAAGAATACTGAAGTGGTTTGCATTTTCCTTCTTCAGGGGATCTTCCCAACCCAAGGATCAAACCCGGGTCTCCTGAACTGCAGGCAGACTCTTTACCGTCTGAGCCACCAGGGAAGTTTAGATACAGAGTCCATCACACAAAATGCCAGGCTGGATAAAGCACAAGCTGGTGTCAAGAATGCCGGGAAAAATATAAAAAACCTCAGATATGCAGATGACACCACCTTTATGGCAGAAAGCAAAGAGGAACTAAAGAGCCTCTTCATGAAAGTGAAAGAGGAGAGTGAAAAGCTGGCTTAAAACTCAACATTAAAAAAACTAAGATTATGACATCCAGTTCCATCACTTCATGGCAAATATACGGGGAAACAATGGAAACAGTGACAGACTTTATTTTCTTGGGCTCCAAAATCACTGCAGATGGTGACTGCAGCCATGAAATTAAGAGACACTTGCTCCTTGGAAGAAAAGCTATGACCAACCTAGACAGCATATTAAAAGGCAGAGACCTTTGTTGACTTTGCCAACAAAGATCTGTATAGTCAAAGCTATGGTTTTTCCAGTAGTCATGTATGGATGTGAGAGTTGGACTATAAAGAAAGCTGAGCACCAAAAAATTGATGCTTCTGGACTGGTGTTGGAGAAGACTCTTGAGAGTCCTTGGACTGCAAGGAGATCCAACAAGTTCATCCTGAAGGAAAGCAGTCCTGAATATTCATTGGAAGGACTGATGCTGAAGCTGAAGCTCCAAGACTTTGGCCACCTGATAAGAACTGACCCACTGGAAAAGACCCTGATGCTGGGAAAGATTGAAGTCAGGAGGAGAAGGGGACGACAGAGGATGCGATGGTTGGATGGCATCACCAATTCGATGGACATGAGTTCGAGAAAGCTCTGGGAGTTGGTGATGGACAGGGAAGCCTTGCACGCTGCAGTCCACAGGGTTGCAAAAGAGTCAGACCTGACTGAGAAACTGAACTGACTGGCTGATATACACAGACCACATTTTCTTTATCTGTTCATCTGTTTATGGACTCTTCTGTTGCTTCCAATCCTTGGATATTGTGAATAATGTTGCAGTGAACATAGATGCATAAGTATGTCTTTGAGATCCTATTTTCCTTTTTTTTTGCATGCATATACAGAGGTGAGATTGTTAGATTATATATATGGTAATTCTATCTTAATTTTTTAAGGAATTGTCACACTGTTTTCCATAGGGACTTCAGTCCAACAAATTAGATTTAATTATTAGAGAAAGTCATTAATTATGAAAAAGCGATGACTATCTGGTTTTGGATTTCTATCAAAGGCAAACCAAGAGAACCACAATAGTTTAAACTAGTCCAACTGCCATTTAAAATTGTTCACAAATGTGTATCTGTTGCCAGAAGAAAAATCTGCCAAATTCTGTATCAGAATTTACCATAAGCTGATACAACAAAAATAACATTGAAGGATATAAATGATCAATAGGACTTAAAACATACTTATAAACTGCACTGGTATTATACCGTCAAGATACATGCACACACAAAGTTCTTAACAATCTCCATGAGTCCAATTTCAGTCATTTTAGAACTCTAAGAACGTGCATCTACTATGTATTCAAAACAAGTAAAAAGTAGTGGAAATGGTTATTTAGTCACACTGATACTTTACAATCGTAAGACTATTTTCACAGACAAACTATTCACCGAGAACATACATAGAAATTGCCTTTAAATATTATACTGTTTAATATACTGCTCATTTTTTTAAACTATAACTGTTAAAAAAAAATTGATATGTCTTAAATATTTGTGCTAAAAAAGTTACCAGAAACAAAATACTAAAAACATTTTTAATTTCAAAATGCATTATCCCATTTATCTTTGGCTAAATGTAAAATCATTTTTTATTACCTGAACACAACATTGATATAGACAAAAGGGAAATGGAACTCTCTGGGATTCACTTTGCCAGGAAATCCAACAAGTACAGGAAAAAAATAAATTTACTCATATTAAATGTTACTTTTAACATAACTACTCAATGCTTATTCGGTGCTACTCAACATATTATAATTGCAAATAAAATTGACTTGGCAGTATTTTCTCACAAGTCATTAACTACATAATACTATTTTACTCTCATAAATAGCCAATCTTCTATCTTCCCCTTCAAATGCTCTTTCCAACTACTGCTCCTTTCCAAGGTCAATAATGAATGGCAAGATAGCAATGCTTTATGTAACCCATGGATTCATATGAAATACAAATCTATGAAAATCTATGAAAAAAGTAACTCACTAAAGCTATGAACCACTGAAATCTGGTATTATCCAGCCAGCAGTTTCAATTAACTTCTAAAAAGAAAACAGATTTTATACCTTTTTTTCATAAAGAAGAGGCCCTTGAAAGCATAGCACTCTCTCACCTGTAAAAGTAAAAAAGAAAAAAAAGTTCTGGGTTAGTTGTGACTTCTCTTCATACATAAGAATATTCACATCTGGGAGAGTCATCACACTTGTACTGTGGTATTCCTCAAAATTTAGGCAAGTGGGTAAGGCAATGTATTCATCAACACTTCAGATCAAACTTCAACACAACAAAAACACCTTAGCATCTAATGTAAACAATAAAAAAACAATTAGGATATCAATCTATTTAAATCATCTGTCACCTGCTAAGCAAAGAAAATCTACAGATCCCTGGGCTGGGGAGATCCCCTAGAGGACACATGGCAACCCATTCCAGTATTCTTGCCTGGAGAATTCCATGGGCAGAGGAGCCTGGCGAGCTACAGTCCATGGGGTTGCAGAGTCAGACACAACTGAGCGACTAAGCACACAGCACAGTAGCGATCTACTGGCGGGGCTGGTTTATTTTCCATTGTACATCTGGATTTAAAGAAATGTTAAGTTTAGGAGCTTATGCTTTATCTATTCTTCCAACCCTTTTAAATGATTAAACTATGAAAAACATTCTATTCCTAAAAATGTCAATGTGCATCAAATACGGCTGTTTTTGTTTTGGTTTTTTTTTGTTTGTTTGTTTTTTAAGAAGTTCCACTGTGTTCATGCCTTCAATGTGTTCAGTGATGTACTGGGTGTTGGGCTGCTTCAATGAACAACAGCAACAAAACACACACAGACAAGAATTCTAGCCTTTGGAACTTTATGTTGAACCTACCATTAAAACTTGCAAGACTAAGTATAATGTTAGGGACTGGAATAATATCTGGAAGTTATCCCTATTCATCAGACAAATCAGAGCAGCAATTCCTGGCAGTACCTAAAAATATAATTTGATTGTAGAAGAATAGATTTTTCACATAATTTTCAGTCCACTTGGTTTCAAAAGTGCCAACACAGTCAGCTCTTTTAGCTCTATTTAAGCCACTGGACATTTTCCTAGAATTTTTCTATAAACAAGTAGAAGAGTATTACAAAGGAAACCAACTGTATTGAAATCATTATCAAAACATTTAAAATATTCTATGGTATTATATGAGGGCTTCCCTGGTAGCTCAGCTGGTAAAGAATCTTCCTGCAATGCAGGAGACCCTGGCTCGATTTCTGGGTTGGGGAGATCAGCTGGAAAAAGGATAGGCTGCCCACTCCAGTGTTCTTGGTCTTCCCTGGTGGTTCAGACAGCACAGAATCTGCCTGCAATATGGGAGACCTGGGTTCAATCCCTGGGTTGAGAAGATCCCTGGGAGAAGGAACCAGCTACCAACTCCAGTATTCTGGCCTGGAGAATTCCATGGACAGAGGAGCCTGGCAGGCTACAGTCATGGAGTCGTAAAGAGTCATATGGGACTGAGCAACTTTCACTTTCACACCTTCGTGGTATTTTATGAGCTCCTCAAGTGATGTAAATATTTAGCTGCTGATCCAATAACTACCACAATTCTGAAGTAACGAAGAGTCTGCATTACATCTATATGTATCTCCCAACTATAAAGCTGAGATGTGAACACTTGCATACAGCTAACACTGTTGTGGGTTTTTTGTTTATTTATTTAGCTTTGCTTTTTGTGGGAAAGGGGATCTACATTCATAACTGAAATACTAAATTTTAGACAATAGCAAAAAAAAACTTTTTCCTCTCTGAGTTTACAGATCTTTTGGAGTATGAACACTGACCCTGAATTAAGAATCCCTACTCTAAAACATCTGGTTTTTAAGAAAAATAATCCATAGAAGGTAGTCACACACCTTCACAGGGTGAGAGAAAGCAGGTATTAAGATTCAGAGCGGGGGCTTCTGTGGTGGCTCAGGGGTAAAGAATATGCCTGCCAATACAGGACACAGGGGTTCAATCCCTAATCCGGGAAGATCCAACATGCTGCAGAGCAACTAAGCCCCTGTGCCACAACCATCAAGCCTGTGCTCTGGACTCTGGGAGCCACAACTGTATTGAGCCTGTGTGCTGCAACTGCAGAAGCCTGCACGCTCTAGAGCCGCTGCTCCACCGCCAGAGAAGCCACCACGATGAGAAGCCCACACACCGAAACCAGAGAGTTGCCCCAGCTTGCCACAGCTAGAGAAAAGTCCGCATTGCAATAAAGACCCAGCAGAGCCAAAAACAAATTAATTTAAAAGAGAGCAGAAACACCCTTGGTAACCTCTTAAATATTCCATAAAGTTACAAATACATGGGTTTTGTATGACTCAAAGTAATTCTGATGTACATTAAAGTTTGAAAACTCCTTACAACAACAATTTTTTTTGCAGGTTTCTTGACATCTATGATAACACCATCTATGATAATTCCATACTTCCATAATAATGAAAGGGAATTCTAAAGTTTTCTTGCTAGCCTTATAGAATTTCACTCCACTTTAGTTTCTGTTGTCTCCACTTTAATATAAATTAATAGATGTGTTAACTGTGGAAATTAAAGGGCTGTTGGGACTTCCCT
The DNA here is from genome assembly GCF_003369695.1 of Bos indicus x Bos taurus. Taxonomy (NCBI): domain Eukaryota; kingdom Metazoa; phylum Chordata; class Mammalia; order Artiodactyla; family Bovidae; genus Bos; species Bos indicus x Bos taurus. The sequence continues at coordinate 30,306,891 of NC_040096.1, forward strand.
GGCGGTCCAGTGATTAAGACTCTGAACATTCACGGCAGGGGGCAGGGGTTTGATCCCTGGTCAGGGAACTGGGATCTCCCACATGCCCCAGGCATGGCCAAAAAAATAAAGAGCTGTCTTCCACTGGAAATCGGATTTTACCGTTAGCCAAGATATGTTGATCAAAGACAATAAAAACTCAGCTTTCAAACCGTCATGGAATGAGGACCAGGCGCAGTCATGAGCACATTGTTGTTGCTGTGGGCCATTTCCCCCCGCCCCCCAACCCCGTTACCAAGCAACGGTTGGGGGGCAACCATTAGTGGTCCTGCTCAGCCATTGGTGGGCTCCGTAGCGGGCCCCTCCCCCAAGCGACCCAATGTCAATGAGCAACCCTTAGTGGGCCCCTTCAGCTAAAGGTTGGCGGAGGAATGGATCTCAGGCGTGTAAGAGACTGATTCTGGCCTTCTCCCCGCCTCCCCCGCCCTCCAGCGTTCCTTCCAGTGCACCGGGCCTCAGGCCAGTGGGTAGGCTGGGGGCCCTAGGGAACACGTGGGGGCAGTATCCTGCAGAGCGCCAGCGCCCTCACCAAGGTCACCCACTGGCCAGCTGAGGCCTTGAGGCAACGGTGAACCTCTCCTCCATCCCTGCCTCTGTGAACTAATGGCAGCGGCAGTCGCCCTGGGTCACCGTCTGTGGGACCTGGCCCCTGCTCTTTGGGTATGGTATTGTTTGGCCTCACTGTGCCAGGCTTCCCAGGTGGCGCTAGTGGTAAAGAACCCGCCTGCCAGTGGAAGAGAGGGGTTCAACCCCCGGGTTGGGAAGAGCCCCTTGGGAAGGAAGTGGCAACCCACTCCAGTATTCTTGCCCGGAGAATCCCATGGACAGAGGAGCCTGGCGGGCTACAGTTCGCAGAGTCCGACGCGACTGAAGCTACTTAGCACAGCGCAGTGCGTGGGGCGCACGGACTTGTGTTTTGTTTTTAACAAAATCACTGTTAATCAAATATTATTGCAGTTAGTCAAACAACTGCTGTTCTGAAAAAGATGACATCAAGACAATGGAACTTATAAATGGAAACATAATACAACATTAAAGGTAGCTTATTTATTGCTTTACAAGGAACGGCACAGCAAGAGCCCACTCACATTTCCAAAAGATCTACGCACTAGGCTCTTCGGGAAACAAACGGATGCCTTCAAGCAACACAAAGGGGATCCAAAAGCTCACCCTGGTTTTCTCCTGTCCCTACCCACCTCTTTGAGATAAAGAGCCGGGAAACCGGTTCCCACACGGTGGCGGTAGAAGAAGGGGACGCTGCAACTGCCCTAAAGCAGCGACTCCCTCGGGGAGCCGAGCACCGGGGCGCAGGCGATCCCGACAGGGCCGCCATCTCATAATGCAGTTCTCCAACCCCCAAGCGCGAAGCCCACCCCACAGCCACAGCGCTGCGGCTCCACCAAGCCGGACCACCGAGGAGCTCGAGGCCGCCCCCTAACTGTTGTCAGCCCACGCAGGGGACCCGCACCGGCTTCGCCCCCTCCCTTCTGCACATCACATCACTTACCCTACGGCTACCAAGGCGCACCCGGGGCCTCCCTACAGTAGGGTACTTTCTCCGAGCCCTCTTCCTCAGAAAAGCAACAAACACCGAACCAAGACTATGCCGTGCGGCAACGGCACCCTCTCCCGTTTTAGCGCTTGCCTAAGGCTTCCTGGTGACTCAGAGGGTAAAGCGTCTGTCTGCAATGCGGGAGACCCGGGTTCGATCCCTGGGTTCGATCCCTGGGTCGGCTCGATCTCCTGGAGAAGGAAATGGCAACCCACTCCAGTATTCTTTCCTGGAGAATCCCATGGACTGAGGGGCCTGGTAGGCTACAGTAGACCGGGTCGCAAAGAGTTGGACACGACTGCGCGACTTTTTTTTTAAACGCTTTCCCTTCAAGGGATTTTTCTCCCAATAACCCACTGAAATAACCCGCAGGAATGCACTCCCCCTCCCCACCCCCCCACCCCGCGCAAAGTCCTGCCTGCCACCTCCTGGAGCACAGCCCTTGCTAACCCCAGCCCCCCAAATCTGAAACACCTGGAGCCGGCCTCCCACTCCTTTGTTACCTAGCCCAAGCTCTTTAAGGACGGGCCAATAAATCAGGAGCCAAGTTGTTGGAAGGAAGAATAACGATTTTAATCCGAAAGCCAGTAAAAGAGAAAGGAGAACAGACTCAGACTCAAAAAGCAGAATCTCCAGTTCAACAACTCCTGTTATAAGGAAGAAGGGGAGAGAAGGCCGGGGCTGCAGCCCTGACCAGTGGCTGAGCAGGACCGCTGCTGGTGGCTTAATAACAGTTACTCCCTTTCGGGAGGCCCCACCATGGTGCCCACCAGTGGCTGATTTGTTGTTATTTAGTCACTAACAGTGTCAGACTCTGCCACCCCGTAGACTGCAGCAGTCAGACTTTCCTGTCCTTCATTATCTCCCAGAGTTTGCTCAAACTCATGTCCATTGAGTTGGTGATGCCATCCAAACATCTCATCCTGTCACCCCCTTCTCCTCCTGCCCTCAATCTTACCTAATATCAGAGTCTTTTCCAACAAGTCCGCTCTTCTCATCAGGTGGCCAAAGTATTGGAGCTTCAACTTTAGTATCAGTCCTTCCAATGAATATTCAGGGTTGATTTCCTTTAGGATTGACTGGTATGATCTCCTTGCTGTCCAAAGGACTCTCAAGAGTCTTCTCTAGCACAACAGTTTGAAAGTATAAATTCTTTGGTGCTCAGCCTTTATGGTCCAACTCTCACATCCATACATGACTACCAGAAAAATCATAGTTTTGACTAGATGGACCTTTGTTGGCAAAGTGATGTCTCTGCTTTTTAATACACTGTCTACATTTGTCATAGCTTTTCTTCCAAGGACCAAGCATCTTTTAATTTCACGGCTGATTTTGGAGCCCAAGAAAATACAGTCTGTTACTGTTTCCATTTTTTCCCCATTTTTTGCCACGAAGGGATGGGATCAGATGCCCTGATCTTAGTTTTTTGAATATTGAATTTTAAGCCAGCTTTTTCATGCCCCTCTCTCATCTTCATCAAGAGGCTCCTTAGTTCCTCTTTGCTTTCTGCCATTAGGGTGGTGTCAACTGCATATCTGAGGTTATTGGTATTTCTCTGGGCAGTCTTGATTTCAGCTTGTACTTCATCCAGCCTGGCATTTCACATGATGTATACTCTGCATATAAGTTAAATAAGCAGGGTGACAATATACAGCCTTGACGTGCCCCTTTCCCAATTTTGAATCAGTCCATTGTTCCACCTCCAGTTCCAACTGTTGCTTCTTGACCAGAATACAGGTTTCTCAGGAGGCAGCTAAGATGGTCTAGTATTCCCATCTCTAAGAATTTTGAACCGTTTGTTGTGACCCACACAAAGACTTTAGCATAATCAGTGATGCAGAAGTAGATGCTGTTTTGGAATTCCCTCACTTTTTCTATGCTCCAGCGGATGTTGGCAATATGATCTCTGGTTCCTCTTCCTTTTCTAAATCCAGCTTGTACATCTGGAAGTTCTCAGTTCACATAACTGTTGAAGCCTAGCTTGAAGGATTTTGAGCATAATCTCGCTGGCATGTGAAATGTGTACAATTGTGTGGTAGTTTGAAGATTCCTTGGCATTACCCTTCTTTGGGATTGGAATGACAACTGACATTTTCCTGTCCTGTGGCCACTGCTGAGTTTTCCAAATTTGCTGGCATATTGAGTGCAGCACTTTCACAGCACCGTCTTTTTGGATTTGAAATAGCTCAGCTGGAATTCCATCACCTCTACTAGCTTTGTTCGTGGTGATGCTTCCCAAGGCCCACTTGACTTCACAAAGGATTAGAAGTCCATTAGGTGCCTTTTTCCTGGGGCTCAGAGTCATGCCCCTGGAATTTAGACTTCTGGTCCTGCTTCAGCACCATTTATAAGTGATTGGCCAGTGCCTCCTCCTCCCACCACTGCTGACTACCTGTCCTATGCTTTGCCCTACTTAACTCCCGCTTTGGACACTCCTCTGAGCTCGATTTGCCTAGGCCCCTTGAGCAGACAGGCCTTTCAGGGCTCCTGCCCCAGCACCACCCCCAGGGCATGCCAGGATTGGTAGCTCCAAGGAGCTTGAGCAGGGCAGGGCGGGGAAGGGGCGGTGGTCTCTTGCCATCCTCCACCCGCTAATTCTCTCCCCCACCCCCACCCCAGGGCCACGTGAGGTTATTAAAGACTAAATTTGATTTTGTGTGTTGGGGCTAGGGGAAGGGAAACAATGCCTTACCCGCAGTAAAAGGATGGAAGAGGTCCAACTGCGGAAGCACACGTGCAGTATGGGACCACAATGATGTGGAATTCGAATGGCCAAAAAGAGAAAGCTGCATCTGAAGCCTACTTGTGACAGCACCATGAGTATTTCCTACATTGTTGTTGTTTAGTCACTAAGCCGTGTCCGACTCTTTGTGACCCCATGGACTGCTGCACTCCAGGGCTTCCCTCTCCTTCACTGTCTCCCAGAGTTTGCTCAAACTCATGTCCATTGAGTCAGTGATGCTATCCAATCATCTTGTTCTGTCACCCTCTTCTCCTCTGGCCCTCAATCTTTCCCAGCATCAGGGTCTTTTCTAATGAGTCAGCTCTTCACATCAGGTGGCCAAAGTATTGGAGCTTCAGCTTCAGCATCAGTTCTTCCAATGAATATTCAGGATTGATTTCCTTTAGGATTGACCGGTTTGTTCTCTTTGCAGTCCAAGAGACTCTCAATTCCTGCATCAGTTCAGTTCAGTTCAATCCCTCAGTCCTGTCTGACTCTTTGCGACCCCATGAACTGCAGCACGCCAGGCCTCCCTGTCCATCACCAACTCCCGGGGTTCACCCAAACTCATGTGCATCAAGTTGGTGATGCAATCCAGCCATCTCATCCTCTGTCGGCCCCTTCTCCTCCTGCCCCCAATCCCTCCCAGCATCAGAGTCGTTTCCAATGAGTTGACTCTTCGCACGAGGTGGCCAAGTATTGGAGTTTCAGCCTCAGCATCAGTCCTTCCAATTAACACCCAGGAGGGGTCTCCTTTAGAATGGACTGGTTGGATCTCCTTGCAGTCCAAGGGACTCTCAAGAGTCTTCTCCAACACCACAGTTCAAAAGCAGCAATTCTTCAGTGCTCAGCTTTCTTCACAGTCCAACTCTCACATCCATACATGACCACTGGAAAAACCATAGCCTTGACTAGATGGACCTTTGTTGGCAAAGTAATATCTCTGCTTTTGAATATGCTGTCTAGGTTAGTCATAACTTTCCTTCCAAGGAGTGAGCGTCTTTTAATTTCATGGCTGCAATCACCATCTGTAGTGATTTTGGAGCCCCCAAAATATTAAGTCTGACACGGTTTCCACTGTTTCCACATCTATTTCCCATGAAGTGATGGGACCAGATGCCATGATCTTCGTTTTCTGAATGTTGAGCTTTAAGCCAACTTTTTCACTCTCCTCTTTCACTTTCATCAAGAGGCTTTTTAGTTCCTCTTCACTTTCTGCCATAAGGGTGGTTTCATCTGCATATCTGAAGTTATTGATATTTTTCCCGGCAATCTTGATTGCAGCTTGTGCTTCTTCCAGCCCGGTGTTTCTCATGATGTACTCTGCATAGAAGTTAAATAAGCAGGGTGACAATATACAGCCTTGACATACTCCCTTTCTGTCGTTCCATGTCCAGTTCTAACTGTTGCTTCCTGATCTGCATATAGGTTTCTCAAGAGGCAGGTCAGGTGGTCTGGTATTCCCATCTTTTGAAGAATTTTACACAGTTTATTGTGATCCACACAGTCAAAGGCTTTGGCATAATCAATGAAGCAGAAATAGATATTTTTCTAGACTTTCTTGCTTTTTCCATGATCCAGCAGATGTTGACAATTTGATCTCTGGTTCCTCTGCCTTTTCTAAAACCAGCTTGAACATCTGGAAGTTCACAGTTCACATATCGCTGAAGCCTGGCTTGGAGAATTTTGAGCATTACTTTACTAGTGTGTGAGATGAGTGCAATTGTGCAGTAGTTTGAGCATTCTTTGGCATTGCCTTTCTTTGGGATTGGAATGAAAACTGACCTTTTCCAGTCCTGTGGCCACTGCTGAGTTTTCCCAATTTGCTGGCATATTGAGTGCAGCACTTTCACAGCATCATCTTTCAGGATTTGAAATAGCTCCACTGGAATTCCATTAACTCCACTAGCTTTGTTCATAGTGATACTTTCTAAGGCCCACTTGACTTCACATTCCAGGATGTCTGGCTCTAGGTGAGTGATCACACCATCATGATTATCTGGGTGGTGAAGATCTTTTTTGTACAGTTCTTCTGTGTATTCTTGCCACCTCTTCTTAATATCTTCTGCTTCTGTTAGGTTCATACCATTTCTGTCCTTTATCGAGCCCATCTTTGCATGAAATGTTCCCTTAGTATCTCTAATTTTCTTGAAGAGATCTCTAGTCTTTCCCATTCTGTTGTTTTCCTCTCTTTCTTTGCATTGATCGCTGAGGAAGACCTTCTTATCTCTTCTTGCTATTCTTTGGAACTCTGCATTCAGATGCTTATATCTTTCCTTTTCTCCTTTGCTTTTCACTTCCCTTCTTTTCACAGCTATTTGTAAGGCCTCCTCAGACAGCCATTTTGCTTTTTTGCATTTCTTTTCCATGGAGATGGTATTGATCCCTGTCTCCTGCACAATATCATGAACCTCATTCCATAGTTCATCAGGCACTCTATCTATCAGATGTAGTCCCTTAAATCTATTTCTCACTTCCACTGTATAATCATAAGGGATTTGATTTAGGTCATACTTGAATGATCTGGTGGTTTTCCCTACTTTCTTCAATTTAAGTCTGAATTTGACTATAAGGAGTTCATGATTTGAGCCACAGGTCAGCTCCCAGTCTTATTTTTGCTGACTGTATAGAGCTTCTCCATCTTTGGCTGCGAAGAATATAATTAATCTGGTTTCAGTGTTGACCATCTGGTGATGTCCATGTGTAGAGTCTTCTCTTGTGTTGTGGGAAGAGGGTGTTTGCTATGACCCAGTGTGTTCTCTTGGCAAAACTCTATTAGCCTTTGCCCTGCTTCATTCCGTATTCCAAGGCCAAATTTGCCTGTTACTCCAGGTGTTTCTTGACTTCCTACTTTTGCATTCCAGTCCCCTATAATCAAAAGGACACCTTTTTTGGGTGTTAGTTCTAAAAGGTCTTGTAGGTCTTCATAGAACCGTTGAACTTCAACTTCTTCAGTGTTACTGGTTGGGGCATAGGCTTGGATCACTGTGTTATTGAATGGTTTGCCTTGGAAATGAACAGAGATCATTCTGTCATTTTTGAGATTGCATCCAAGTACTGCATTTCAGACTCTTTTGTTGACCATTATGTCCACTCCATTTCTTCTAAGGGATTCCTCCCACAGTAGTAAATATAATGGTCATCTGAGTTAAATTCAACCTATCCAGTCCACCATAGTTCACTGATTGCTAAAATGTCAACATTCACTTTTGCCATCTCTTGCTTGACCACTTCCAATTTGCCTTGATTCATGGACCTGACATTCCAGGTTCCCATGCAATATTGCTCTTTATAGCATCAGACCTTGCTTCTATCACTAGTCACATCCACCACTGGGTATTGTTTTTGCTTTGGCTCCATCTCTTCATTCTTTCTGGAGTTATTTCTCCACTGATCTCCAGTAGCGTATTGGGTACCTACGAACCTGGGGAGTTCCCCTTTCAGTATCCTATCATTTTGCCTTTTCATACTGTTCATGGGGTTCTCAAGGCAAGAATACTGAGGTAGTTTGCCATTCCCTTCTCCAGTGGACCACATTCTGTCAGACCTCTCCACCATGACCCGCCTGTCTTGGGTGGCCCCACACGGCATGGCTTAGTTTCATTGAGTTAGACAAGGCTGTGGTTCGTGTGATCAGATTGGTTAGTTCTCTGCAATTATGGTTTCAGTGTGTCTGCCCTCTGATGCCCTCTCACACTCCTACCGTCTCACTTGGGTTTCTCTTACCTTGGACATGGGGTATCTGCATAGGAAATTCCTGCATAGAAAAGCTTTAAGGCTAGCAATCTGACTGAAAAAGGATAGGTTATGAAGTCTGCATCTAGAAATTTCATTGTTTACCAAGTTCCCTGCCAGTTTATTTAGTCCTCTGACGGCCATTTGTCAGGTCCTCCTCCTCCCCTTCTCCAGCCTGGATCACACGGAAGTGAAAACAAAGCGGGAGACGCTAGGCAGGCTTGGGGTTTTACAGCTTTTTGAGCTAGTGGACTTTTGGCCACCTCCAAGAGATGCTAATGTGAATACCACATTGAAACCATTCGGTGGTGTGGGTAGGGGCTCTCAGGAGCTCTAGTCCTTTAATGTCTCAGCTCAGAGAGAATTCAGGGAGGGGCAAGGTGATAGATAAGGGGTTTATTTTGGTACTGATGAACCTATTTGCAGGGCAGGAATAGAGACACAGATGTACAGAATGGACTTGTGGACACAGTGAGGGAAGGAGATGGTAGGATGAACTGAGAGTAGCACTGAAATATATACATTACCATGAGTGAAATAGCTAGCTGGTGGGAAGCTGCTATATAACAGGGACCTCTGCCCAGTGCTCTGTGATGACCTAGAGGGGTGGGAAGGTGTGTGGAATGGGAGGGAGGTTCAAGAGAGGAGGATACAGGTATATTTATGGCTTATTCCCATTGTTGTAGGGTAGAAACCAACAGCATTGTAAAGCAATTATCCTCCAATTAAAAACAAATTTAAGAAATTGAGCTTTTTTCTAAAAAAAAAAAAAGTGATTTATTAGAATAGGAATTTGTGAGGCTTACACAAGGGTGGATGAGAGGGTGCCAAGCCCCAAGAACTTGCTTGGCTACAGTTTTATAAACAAAGGAAAATGGGGTAGAGGGCGGTGGGCAGGAAAGACCACCTTCTTCCTCATTCTTGAGTAGGCATCATATTTCCATCATCAGTTCTTCTCCAGGTTGGGCAAGGGAGTTTTCTCCCTTGGTCAAGCCAGGACTGTCATCGCACTATGGAAAAATTTTTTCAAGTCAGTACAATGAGGGTCTTTACTTTGAAGTGTCACCTTTCCATATTTATTGTTTTTTGTATGTGTGTGTGCACGCAGAGAGTATGTCCTAGGGATCATTAACTTATTGAGCTCACTGGGCAGAATATGGGTCTCATGCCACCATTGTTTTATTGGGTTGGGGCATGTCCCATGCTTCCGATGCATAGTTTTTGTTGCTAAGCCAGCCTGCTTGGTTTTATGGTCAAGAACTGCTTTCTTGAGTAATCATTAACTTACAGAGGTCTCCCATACTTTTTTCTTTACTTACAATCCCCTAATGGGATTAACTATTTAATCATTTACTGTTTGTTCCTTTACTGTGTCCCTATCATTGTTATACTGATGTCAGGGCTCTGCACACCCCTATTTGTGCAATTTTCTGTCACCTATTTTCTTTCAGCTATTATTGAATATACACGCAATTTAGATGAATTTCATCTTGTCATACCCCTGTTCCAAAAGTCTGTAATTTACTCAGCTGCAAAATGGGGAGAACAATAGCACCTTTCCATTGATTTACTATGAAATTGCATGGAAAGGGCTTCCCAGGTGGCATAGTGGTAAAGAATCTGCCTGCCAATGCAGGAGACACAAGAGAAGCAGATTCAATCCCTGGGTCAGGAAGATCCACTGGAGGAGGAAATGGCAACCTACTCCAGTATTCTTGTCTGGAAAATTCCATGGACAGAGGAGCCTTGTGGGCCACAGTCCATGGGGTCGCTAAGAGCTGGACACGGCTGAGCACGCACACACCTTCCTTTCGTGGAAAGGCTTAGCGAGGCACTGAACACTGAATTGGTGCTCAACAAATATTACGGAGGATAAATCCCAAAGTACTTAGTTTGGCATTTTAAGTCCCTCCACAAACAGTCCCCACCCTTCCTCCAGGCTTCATTCTTGTCTCCATGCCTTTTCTAAACCCTCCCCTGAACATATTATGCACCCAATGAATTCCAGACCCGTCTCTATTTATCTGACTCCAAGTTCTCCTTCAATCTTCCTTTAACACAACCCCTTCTTTGACCACAGAAACCCACAAAGAATCCTCACTCCGTCTCTCTGTACAGAATCTGGTCTGCACTACTTCTTAGAGTACACAAAAAGGGGGCAAGGGCCTCTCTGTGACCCGTCTTTGTGACCACCAAAACTCTGAAGTACACTTCTTTTTTTAAAATTTTTTGAATACAAAATATTTTAAAGTAATCCAATAATTCAATTTTTAATATAAAAATGAAGACAGTGAAAAGTGTCTTTCATACTTCAGTCCCTTATCTGCCCCTTCCCCATCAAAGGTACTACTCTTATAAGTTGTTTGAGTGTCTTAGCATCCACATTGTGTTCTTTCTCCATTTATATTAAAATCAAAGTTTTTGCTTTATGTTTTAATTATTCAAGTCCTATTTGAATATTTGAGTCATCCACGATGCAACAATTCAGAGATATAAAATACAGGGCAAAAGTTGAGGTAAGGACTCCTTTTATTTTCCCTCATTTACTCCCCCACCCCCACCCCCATCATTTTGCATGGACACTTTTCTATGCTCCCTAATTGCTTTTTCTTTTTCTATAAATGGACTATATATATTGTTCTGTGTCTTCTTCTTTTTTAACTTCATGATATGGCTTAGAGGTCACTCCAATTGCCTATGTGTCCTTCTCACATTTTTAACTATTCGTGACATACTATAGTATAAATAGATCATATTTATCTAAATTTGGGCTTCCTAGGTGGTGCTAGTGGTAAATTAGCAGGCTAGTGCCTGCCAATGCAGAAGACATAAGAGACACAGGTTTGATCCCTGGGTGGGGAAAATGCCCTGGAGGAGGAAATGGCAACCCACTCAGTATTCTTGCCTGGAGAATCCCACGGTCAGAGGAGGCTGGTGGGCTACCGTCCATAGGGTCACAAAGAGTCGGACACGACTGAAGTGACTCCACTTGCATGCATCTAACCTTAGTTCTGTTGCCGGACATTTAGGTTGCCTTCAGTTTTTCATTGTTAGAAATACATGCCTTTCAACCTTAACCTTTGTGCACATTGTTTTTATATTTTTAGGACCTTATGTGCAGAATGACTGAGTCAAAGACTGGACATTTTAAGCTTATGAAAGCCTTCATCTACTTACATTTCAACCAGCAGTTAAAGAGAGAGCTTGTTTTCCCACATCTTTACCATACATAGTATTACCAGTCTGTAAACACTTGTTTTAATATAAGAGTAAGTCGTTTGTGTAAAGGAAGCCAGACATTAAAGACAATATACTTTAACAATGGTGTTAGAAATCAGGATAAGTGGTTAACTGGTGAAGAAGAGGAATTGACTAGAAAGGGGCATTAGGGACTTCAGGGTTCTGGGAATGTTCTAAAACCTTAACCTGATGTGATTATATGGGTGTTTACAAATGTAAAAATTCATCAAGTTGTACACTTATGAATCATGCACTTTACCATATCTATATTTTTAAACAGAGAGTCTTTTAAATTAATTAATTTATGTATTCATTTGGCCGCACCGGGTCTTAGTTGCAGCACACAGGATCTTTAGTTGTGGCATGCAAACTCTTGGTTGTAGCATGTGAGTTCTAGTTTCCTGATCAGAGCTAAAACCCCTGCTCCATGCATTGGGAATGTAGTGTCTTAGCCACTGGACCACCAGGGAAGTCCCTATCATGTCTATACCATAAAAAATATTTTTTAAATCACTTTATTTTATATTTTATTATGAAAATTTCAAACATACAGGAAAGTAGAAAAAACAATATATTACATATCATCTCAATTCAACAATTGTGAATGTTTTCCCATATTTGGCATATATATACATATCTGTGTTTGTATGTGTGTAAGACATCAGGACCTATTACACTTGATTTCTTCAGTATATACTTCCAAAATAGAAAAGCATTCTCTCCTACATACCACAATACCGTTATTATACCCAACACAATTAACAATAATTCCCTAAATTCATATCATTCCAATTTCACATTTCCTCACTTGTTCCTAGAATATTTTTATCTCTGTTTGTTTATTGCTTGTTAAAATAAGATCCATTAAATGACAAGGTATTGCATTTGGTTGTTAAATTTTAAAGTCTTTTCAGATCTAGGCAGGAAGTTCTTAAAGTAGGTGTCCCTGTATACAATTCAAAGGGTTCATGAACTTGGATGGGGGAAAAAAATACATCTTTATTTTCATCAAATTCAAAGTGAAATTTAGTATTTCCTTTCATGATAAATTGGGAAGATCCCCTGGAGAAGGAAATGGCAATCCACTCCAGTACTCTTGCCTGGAAAATCCCATGGACAGAGGAGCCTGGTGGGCTACAGTCTGTGGGGTCTCAAACAGTCAGACACGACTGAGTGACTTCACTTTCATGATAAATGAAGATAACAAAACTGATAATATCGCTAGCACCTGTGGCTTTGTCACAATAAAAATGAGATGTTTTGTATCACTTGAGTTCTTGCGTATATTTCAGAAATACTATTTAGTCATCATTACTTTGAAATTACTGTAATTATTAGACCTGTTTCTAGATCATATTTGTTGTTCAGTCACTAAGTTGTGTCGGACTTTCAGCAACACCATGGTCTGTAGCCCACCAGGCTCCTCTGTCCATGTGGGCTTTCCAGGCAAGAATACTGGAGTGTGTTGCCATTTCCTTCTCCAGGGGGTCTTCCTGACCCAGGAACCTAACCTACATGTCCTGCATTAGCAGGCAGATTCTTTAGCACTGAGCCACCAAAATGAAGCATGTACCTTACTATAGCATATTTTAAAATATTTTCATAACTGTACATGAGTGTCAGGACTTCCCTGGTGGCTCAGTGGTAAAGAATCCACCTGCCAATGCAGGAGATGTAGGTTAGATCCCTGGATCAGGAAGATCCCCTAGAGAATGAAATGGCAACCCACTCCAATATTCTTATGTGGAAAATCCTATGGACCGAGGAACCTGGAGGGCTACAGTCCATGGGGTGGCAAAGAGTTGGACACCACTCAGCAACTAAGCAAGAATAACAATAATTTCAATATAATTGTTTTTCTTTATAATCCTCTGTTTTTATATTTTATGCATTTAAAAGCATTCTGGAAAAACAGTTCATTGGCTTCACTGGACTGCCACGGGAGTGAGAGGGGAGCCCTTGACACAAAAAACAGTCCATCCACACACATATACTTTATTATTTGTGGTTCATGACATTTGCCTTTTGAAGAAACTGATTCTTTTGAATGTCTGACAATCTGCATTTGTCTGTTTATTCATGGGGTTACTGAACTCATTTCACTTTTCCTATATTTCCTATAAACTTAAGTCACATCTAAAGACTCAATTAGATCTAAGTTGAGAGTTTTTGACAAGAACAATTTATAGGTGATGCTCTGCACTTGTCATTGCAACATATCAGGAGGTACATGATGTCTGGTTGTCTCATTAGTGATGCTAAATTTGATCACTGGGCTAAGGAGGTTAAGATACTTTCATTTTTGCATAATGAGACAGTATGTAAATGAATAGAAATTTAAAACTATAAACAAGAGTAAAGGGAACTGTACAATGAACCCTGGCATACTCCTCTCTGAGCCTCCATCAGATCAGATCAGTCGCTCAATCGTGTCCGACTCTTTGCGACCCCATGAATCGCAGCACGCCAGGCCTCCCTGTCCATCACCAACTCCCGGAGTTCACTGAGACTCACATCCATCGATTCAGTGATGCCATCCAGCCATCTCATAGCTATTAACATATGGCCAATCTTGTGTCTTTGGTACCCAATTATTCCACCCCTAGCAAAATACACACAAATTCCAAATATCATGTCTATTTCATTCCTAAACAAGTAAGTACATATCTCTAAAAAATAAGGGCTTTTCAAAAAACACAATAATACCATTATTGCATTTAAAAATAGCTCCTTAATATCTTCAATTATCCAGTCAGTGTTCAGATTCCCAGCATTGTCTCATGTGATCTTCTGATTCTATTGTGTATGTCAGATTATAATCTTATGACTGGTTGGTTCAAATCAGGATCCAAACACAGTCCATGCATTTCATTTGATTGAATTCATTCTATCTCTCTCTTCTTCTTGCCATTTACTTGTTGAAGAAACTGGACCACTGAGAATTAGCACAGTTTCTTAAAATGATTTATTTATTGAATAATTAAATATAAAGTCTCCAAGTATTCCATGGGAGAATAAAATGTTTAATTTAGTATATCTTTGAAAACATTCTTTTGGTACAAACTGTTATAAATCATTAGCCAACATAATGAATCACCAGTCAACAATACGAAAATGTTGTCTGAGACTGCAGTCATTTCTAAATGCTACTTCTGATGGAGCTGTGATCATAATGTCCTCACTTGAGCTGAATGTAGGTCCACATCCAAACCATTGTTTTCCTACAGCTTTGGAAATTAAGGGAAATGAAGATGATGACAACTACTTAATATAAGGTATACTGAAATAAATTTAAAATCAAAATCACCTCCCAAAAGAACAATGATCATGTTAGTTTCCTGGGGCCATCATAACAAAATACCACAAACTGGATGATTAAACACAAAATGTGGCCTCACAGTTCTGGAGGCTAGAAATCCAGGATCAAGGTGCTGGTAGGTTTGGTTCTTTCTGAGGGCCCTGAGGGAGAATCTGTCTCAGGATTTTCCCCTAGCTTTTAGTTGTCTGCCGGCAAATTTTGGCATCCCTTGGCTTATAAACGAATCACCCTGATCTCTGCCTTTATTTCACATGGCATTCTCCCATGCGTCTAGGTGTGCATTTCTGTGTGCATGGGGTGTCCATATTTCCCCCTTTTATAAAGACATCAGTCAAATTGGATTAAAAATGCAATCTACTCTGATATGACCTCATAACTAATTACATCTGTAACAACCCTATTTTCAAATAAGGTCACATTCTGAAGTCCTAGGGGTTAAAACTCCAGCATATGACTATCAGGAGGACTCAAATTCAACCCATAACAATGATCTTTAATTTAAAAAATGGATGTATATTTAAAAGTAAATATATCTTCATTGACTTCCTCATCAATTTACTAGCTTGCTTTTTCTCTGGCCGAGTTGCCTTTTTAAAAATTCTACTTCACCTACCATCACCTAGAGATTAAATATTCCTTTGTAACAACAGAAGTATTTAGGGATCTTCATTTTTTATTGTGAAATTTTTCATGTGTTTCTTCCAAAGCCTGAAACTGTATCTTGAATTAATGATTATAACATATGGTCAGTGTGGAGAATGTTTGAGAATTGCAGGGAATACAGAAAATATTTAAGACAAGAAAAGAATTTTCATTTGTGAACATAAAAGCAAAGTTTTGACCTAAGGAATTGAGTTCTTTTAGGGAAACATACTAATGAAAAGATAATTACTTGCTTTGAAGGGTTTTTTTTTGTTTTTTTTTTTTTTGAGTTATAGTTTATTTACAGTGTTGTGTTAATTTCTGCTATACAACAAATTGATTCAGTTATACATACATATACATGTATATACACACACATGTATGTACACATACTTCCCTTGTGGCTCAGATGGTAAAGAATCTTCCTGCAATGCAGGATCCCTGGGTCAGGAAGATCCCCTGGAGAAGGAAATGGCAACCCACTCCAGTATTCTTTCCTGCCTGGAGAATTCCATGGACAAAGGAGCCTGGTGCCTCAGTTCATGGGGTTGCAAAGAGTCTGACTGAGCGACTATCACTCAGCACTCAAACAGACACGTATATTTACCTTCTTTTTTTACTATTTTCCATTATGGTTTATCACAGGATATTAAATGAAATATGAGACTCCAAAATTGCTGCAGTTTGGATCACTAACTTAGGAAAAAAAGGATTAAGTCCTGTGTCTGTCCACAATAGCTACCTGATTAACTAATCACTAAAACAATCTTACAGTGGTTTAAGTGAAGCCCCTCAGTTGTGTCTGACTGTTTGCAACCCCATGGACTGTAGCCTACCAGTAATGGAGTGGGTTGCCATTTCCTTCTCCAGAGGATCTTCCCAACCCAGGGATCAAACCCGGGTCTCACACATTGCCGGCAGGCGCTTTACCATCTGAGCCACCAGAGAAGCCACAGTGGTTTAAATAGCCCATAAAAACCACAAGCCCTTCCCATATGCCAAAGTAAATTAATTTACTTAGAGGAATTCAAGGATATGAAATGAATATGCATAGGAAACCCTGTGAATCAAAGCTGATATCCAAACTAATTTTCGCGTATGGCAGAGCATAAAGTAAAAACTATGCATTTCAAACATCTTGACAGAGATCACTTCAACCCTACAATTTCATTAATTTTTCATGTCCTCTATCTCTTAACCTTTGGCATTCCACTGCCTTTCAAATAGACCACTCAGTAACAAATACTTCTCTACACATATACTCTTTAGCTGTGTATTTATAATCTGAAATTGTTTTCTAGTTTTAATGTTTCCTTTTTAAACTTGTTCAGTTTTAGTAGTTTTTAATGTATTGTTTGAAAACAAGAACTTTTGGTTTGAGGTCACTTTTTAAAGATGGTGAGAACTGATATCACGTTGGAAAGACATCATAAAGCAACCGCCCAACGTGGGGCTCGAACCCACGACCCTGGGATTAAGAGTCCCATGCTCTACCGACTGAGCTAGCCAGGCAGTTGATGATCTGTCTTTTTCTTAGGTCCTTTCAAAAATATCAAGATTATTTTAACCTGTTTTAAGACTTGCATGTAAATTTTTTCTCATAATTTTTTCGGTAAAGTTTTCTTTTTTTTTTCTTTTTTAACTACTCTCAAAACTGTGTTTCATTTCTGATTGTGTGCATGGAAACTTATACTATTTTAAAAAGTATATAAACGGCCCTCTAGCGGTGAGCGATGAAGGGGACTGATGCAAACGACCCCGAAGCGGAAGTGAGCGTAGGGTGACTGCTGTTTATCCCGGAGATCTCTGCTGGCAGAGCGCTCACCCCTGCAGCTCCGGGGACCCAGAACGTCCTCGACACCTCCGTGGCCAGACACAACATCTGGCTCGGAGGAACGTCCTGCATACCTTCCAGTGAAAATCAGAATACAAAGCACAGCTGTAGAGCGGGCTGGCCTCTCACGGCCCCCGGTGGCTTTGAGGTATCTGGCACTTTTCTGTGGCGCGAAGGTGGTTCAACAAAATAATAGACGGTATAAAAGCTAACGTAGTCTCAGAAATTAACTGAATTAGTTATGGCGTTTGCTCACAC
Organism: Bos indicus x Bos taurus; assembly: GCF_003369695.1. NCBI lineage: Eukaryota > Metazoa > Chordata > Mammalia > Artiodactyla > Bovidae > Bos > Bos indicus x Bos taurus. Next base: position 30,324,232 of record NC_040096.1, read on the forward strand.
ACAGCTAAAAGGTGAAAACATTTGTCTTTCAGTATGATAGCATCTCTGTGTGGGAAGTGCCCATTACTGCAAACCTCTCCACACTAAAACGAAAAGAATTAAAGATTTATTCTGCTTTTCTAGCAGTAATAGAGTCCCAGTTGATGAGGGAGTGCTCTTCTTTCTAGGGTAGGGGGAAAATGTAAGATTAGAAAAAGCAGAAATCTGCAAACCCTTGTAAAGGAGGCTTATCCATCAAGGTTAAATGACTGAGGCTACATGGGTTACCTTCTAGAGGCAGGGGGGACAATCTAAGTGTAACATGGAGATATCAGACTGTCACCACTCTGAGAAAGTAATCTTGAGTTTTGCTAGTGGTTTACTAACCTTCAGCAAGATTGTGTCTTCAGTGGTGATATAATCTGAAGTATGCAAGATCAATGGTAATTATTTATTCTAGCCAAAAAAATGTTTTACCTGGATCTATCAATCGGGGCTTCCCAGGTGGCTCAGTGGGTAAAGAATCTTCCTGCAAAGCAGAAGAAGCAGGAGGGAAAGAGGGGTGGTTTGATCCCTGTATTTGGAAGATCCCTTGGAGGAGAGCCTGGCAACCCACTCCAGTATTCTTGCCTGAAGAATCCCATGGACAGAGGAGCCTGCTGGGCTACAGGCCATAGGGTTACAGTTGAACACAACTGAAGCGGCTGAGCACACAGGCACATCAACCATTAGATATTAATTCCAATTTACCGGAAATAAAGAAAGTTGAGGAACCAGACAAATGACAGCACAAAGAAACAGAAGCACAAAATCAGAAAGTGAGAAATTTTCCATAACAACCCGCCTGGTGTGTTCAACAAGTAAGTATTGTATTTTTAAAAATGACTTTTTGCTAGGTTAAAAGAGATACAGTGGCTATAAATAATCAGAGGCAATGGGTAATTCTGGATTGGGTACCACCCTGTACTCTGTATGTGTTTCATTTTTTTAAATTACAGTAAAATAAACAAAATTTACTATTTTAACCATTTTTAAGTGTATAGTTCAGTGGCATTCATATATTCACATTGTTGTGCAACCATCACCACCATCCTACTCCAGAACTATTTCATCTTCCCAGATTGAAACTCTGTCCCCTTTAAACAATTCCCCATTCTCCCCTCAGCCCCTGGTAACCACCATTCTAATTTTTGTCTCTATAATTTTTTTTTTCTTGGCTGCGAGGGGCCTTGGTTGCAACACATGGGATCTTCCAGTTTCAACATGTAGGATCTTTAGTCATGGCATGTGGGAATTTGGTTCTCTGACCAGAGATTGAACCAAGGCCCCCTGCACCAGGAGCCCATGGGCTGAGCCACTGGATCACTGGGAAGTTCCTTGTCTCTATAAATTTGATTATTCTAAGTGCCACATGTAAGTGAAACCACACAATATTTTATCTTTTTGTGTCTGGCTTATTTCACTTAGCATAATGTTTTCAAAGTTCATCCGTGTTGCAGCATATATCAGAATTTCCTTTTTTGTTAAGGCAGAATAAATATCCCATCTCATGAATATACTACATTTTGCTTACCCATTCATCAGTTGGTGGGCATTTGGACATTACTCACAAAAGGCAAACTTTTGTGAGTAATGCTGCTCTGAATATTGGTGTACAAATATCTGTTCAATTCCCTGCTTTCAGTTCTTTGGGGTGTATATCCAGAAATGAAATTGCAGGATCATATAGTAATTCTGGGCTTCCCTGAGGGCTCAGATGGTAAAGAATTTGCCGGCAATGAGAGAGCCCCTTATTCAATCCCTGGGCTCCTTATTCAATCCCTGGAGAAGGGAATGGCAACCCACTCCAGTATTCTTGTCTGGAGAATTCCATGGACAGAGGAGCCTGGTAGGCTGTAGTTCTACGTGTAATTTCTTTAGGAAGTTCCTATAGAATTTTAATCTTTATGTAAGTCACCTCTTTAATGTGGGCCTCTGTTTCTGCATCTACAAAATATAGGGAAGTGGGATGACAAGGGATGAGAGTGAGAGAGGAAAGGCTAGAAAAGGGAGAACTTAAAGAGGTCTCTAAGGAGCTCATGAATTCATGACCACCTGCTGCTGCTGCTGCTGCTAAGTTGCTTCAGTCATGTCCGACTCTGTGCAGCCCACCAGGCTCCCCCGTCCCTGGGATTCTCCAGGCAAGAACCCTGGAGTGGGTTGCCATTTCCTTCTCCAATGCATGAAAGAGAAAAGTGAAAGTGAAGTCGCTCAGTCATGTTCGACTCAGCAACCCCATGGACTGCAGCCCACCAGGCTCCTCCATCCACAGGATTTTCCAGGCAAGAATATTGGAGTGGGTTGCCATCGCCTTCTCTGTCATGACCACCTAGACCTCTGGAAAAAAGTACTGGTCGCTTCCCTTGAGCCTCTCTGAGTAAGTGGCAGGAGAAAAGCTTTTCTTATTCTGAAGAGACACAACTTGATTTCCATTAGATGTTGGGCCTGGGGACCCTCTAGGTAGAATAGAGGATGGGTGTCCAAGGCTGCGGAGGCTGGTGGCACGGCTGAGGTCTCTGCTGGGGCCCCTCATCTCAACCTACCGTTTCCTTCTCTACTCCCTCCACTTCTCAGCTTACCTGTTTGTGTTCAGAGAGAAGAGGGGTGAAGCCAGGGTCTAGGCCAGCCTGAAAACACTTGAAATTTTAATTAGGAAATTTCCTTGAGAGGAACTGTACCATCTTCCCATGTCACCATGGAGATGGCTGAGATGAGCACTCTGAAGACCCTGGTACTCCCTTCTCCTTCCTGCCTCCTTCTGGGTACCAGCCAGAGCTAAACCACACTCCTTGTGGTCTGGGGAGATCTTTGCAGCCAGCACGATCTTTCTGTTCTTTCTTTTAGATCTCTCCAGTGTTGTCTACTGCCTCAGGATGAAGCTCAAAGTGAAAACTCCTTAATGAAACCTGTCTGGTCTTGCCTGATCTTGCTTCAACCTATCTCTCTGGCCCACCCTGACCTGTACTAAATTTTATAGCAACTTTGGGCTAGAAAGGACTTCCCTGGTGGCTCAGACGGTAATGTATCTGTCAACAATGCAGGAGACCAGGGTTCAATCCCTGGGTCAGGAAGATTCGCTGGAGAAGGAAGTGGCAATCCACTCCAGTACTCTTGCCTGGAAAATCCCATGGACAGAGGAGCCTGGTAGGCTATAGTCCATGGGGTCGCAGAGTTGGACACAACTGAGCGACTTCACTTTCCTTTCACTTTCTGGGATAGAAAGACAAAGCCATGGACTTTCAGGCTTCCAGGATGCCAAGGGCACTTCTAAGTATTTAAGTTGCAGTAGAAATGTTTGCTTTTGCCATTTTGTCAGCGTGTTTAATGATAGAATATACAACTTCATTTGGAGTAAAGGTCAAAGGTCTGAATGAAGTGAAGTTAAAGTTGCTCAGTTGTGTCTGACTCTTTGAGACCCCATGAACTGTATAGTCCATAGGATTCTCCAGGCCAGAATACTGGAGTGGGTAGCCTTTTCCCTTCTCCAGGGGATCTTCCCAACCCAGGAATCTAACCCAGGTCTCCCGCATTGCAGGCGGATTCTTTACCAACTGAGAAATGTCTCAAATGCCCTCAAAGAATAGAAGACCTGGAACAGTGGGACTACCGGCTGCCCCCTGTGTAAGGCTCTGGTTCTCACCCTTGATTTGCTCTGTATCATGAGGCAAGTCTCTTTCCTACTCTGGGCCCCAAATTCTTCACCTACATAACAAGACACATGAGGACCTTGCAGGGCTGTGTCTCCTCTGGTGTCCTGGTAGTTCTTTGGCCTTCCCTGAGACTAGCTGGTAGACTGTGGACGGATTCCCACGCCCTTCCCACTCAGGTCCCAAATGACATTCCTGCACATTGAAAGGACAGAAAGGAAATTGTGAGCCCACGTGCTCACAATGGTGCTTTTGTTCTTTTCAGCTCAATCTCCCAGTCTTCCAGATCAATATCCATTCCCCAGCCCTGAAAGTGGTGGGCAACAGGGCTTGTGGAGGCTGTGGAAGGAAGCCAAGAGTATTTAGCAAACACTTAATACTAATAACTGCCAATTGTAGAGTCTCTGCACTGTGAAGTATCTCCACATTCTCAAAGGACCTTCAGCTGGGTTAAATGATTCGTCTAAGACCACACAGCCTACAGAGGAGCTGGGCTTGACACATCCCTGTCAAGCTGGTGCTGGGGCACCTTCAAGGCCCCCAATGCCATAAGCGCTTCTTCGTGTACCCCTTCCCCTTTTCCATGACACAGGCACTTTCCAATGTATGGTATATGTGTTAATTCATTTCAGCCTCATAACAGTCCTGGGAGGAAAGTGGTATTGTTATTATCATCATAAGGTTAAGGAAACTGAGACCCAGAGTAGTGAAGTAACTTGCTCAAGGACACACAGTTAATGAATCTGTATGTTCTAGCTGCTCAAGATGGCTGTTCTCTTGCTCTCTGTACACCGCCTGCCTGACCAGTCCCTGCTTACTCTTTTGACTACCCAATCCTCTTAATCATAGGGCTTAATCAGTAGCTGCCTGTGCACTTGCCCCCTGCCCCAGCTGCTGGTTTCCCTGGAAACTGATAAGCCAACCTGATGTCAATCCCCCTTCACCCATACATGGTAGCCTCCTCCTTCCCAGGAGTAACGAAGATGACTGCCATATCCTCCTATCTGCCATACAAGGTGGCAGTGTTGCAACAGGACCTTTATTTATTAATTTTTTTGCTTAAGGCATGTAAGATTCCATAGAGTTGATGTCTGTGTTACTGTCTACAGAGTTTCTTCGGTCTTGCAGTTGGGCAGTTATAAGACTTGCAGGCATGTCGGGGGCAGCATAACAAATCATAGAGCTGGAACTTGGATAAAGTAGTCTAGCCACACCCACACTTTGGTTATTATGCACCAGTCAACTAACAAGTTCTTAAATCTGAACTTTCATTTTCTGGGACTTATGAAACATTTCTTGATTGGTTGAAAAAGAATTACAGCTGAAAGAGGTCTGATGCTATAGGGCCTGGCAGATGAGTTGAGGGGCCAAGGCTGCCTGTGAGACCAGAGTTCTGATCTACAGGGGCAGCCATTGCTGGGCATGCAGGACCACCAGCTCTTCTAAGTTTATTTAGAAAGGAAACAGGAATTTGAATTTTAAGCAAAAATTCCTGTTTTTCAGATGTTGACACCTAACTGTTTTTTAAATGCCAAAACATACCAGCTGAAAAAAACCCACCCATGGGTTACTTGTAACCTGCTGGCTGCCAGTTTTCACCTCTGGAATAGACTGAGTCAGTCCCTCCCACCATCTGAGGCATGGTGGGGAGTAACTCCTGCCACCAAGGGTGAAAGCAGATGCCCATGCCTCTCCACCAAAGATATACCCTCCTGGGCCAGAACCCCCCTCACCCTGAGACCCCCAGTCGGCACCTGATCCGGTGGGTCAGACCAGGATGGCAGGCTCAGTTTGAACACTTCTCACCCAGAGACTGTCTGTTTTCCTAGGACTGCAGCTGTGGAGGGAGGGGCTGCTCCAACCATGCCATTGTTCAGTTTTGCCACACACAGTGGGCACAGGAGAAGCCTGTACATTCTTGGGGGTGGGGGGCATGTGTGTACCTTTGACCTTCTTTTGGGAGGCAATTCATTACATGGAGCCTCAGAGCTGGAAGTCGCCCAATTGCTTATTTATGAAGTAGGGAATAGGTCCCCACAGGGCCATTTTAAAACCTCAGACTTGAACAGATATTTGTACATCAGTGTTCACAGCAGGGTTTTTCACAATAGCCATAAGATGGAAACAGTTTAATTGCCTAGCAGCAGATCCCTGGATAAACAAAATAGAGTATATGCATACAATGCAACAGTATTCGATCATAAAAAAGAATGTAATTTTGACATATGCTACAACATCAGATCAGATCAGATCAGTCGCTCAGTCGTGTCCGACTCTTTGTGACCCCATGAATCGCAGCATGCCAGGCCTCCCTGTCCAGCACCAACTCCCGGAGTTCACTGAGACTCACGTCCATCGAGTTGGTGATGCTATCCAGCCATCTCATCCTCTGTCGTCCCGTTCATGGATGGACCTTAAAAATTATGCTGAGTGAAGTAAGCCAAACACAGAAGCAGCACTGTAAATATGCTTCCACTTTACATGAGGCACCTAGAGCAGTCAAATGCATAGAGGCAAAGTAGAATAGAGGTGGTCAGGGGCTGGGCAAAGCAAGGAAGGAGAGGTGTTATGAAATGAGGATGGTGTTTTGGTTGGGGACGATGAAGAAGTTTCAGCTACAGACAGTTTGTGACAGTTATACAACACTGTGAAGGTATTTATTGCCACTTAATTGTATACTTACAAGCAGTGATAAATGTTATATTTTACCACAACAAAAAATATCTGAAGCCTCATTACACTTATTATTGGAGTCCCCACCCCCATACTGTATCAAATATAATAACATTTTTAAAAGCTGTATGAATTGAGGAAGGCAGGTTTTCTGCTTTTTGGCTATGTTGCACTAGCTTGTGGCAGGCCAACTATCTTGCCCAGATCTGCTAGGAAAGCTGGATACAGTAAAAAGCAGTTGAGACAGAAGACAGAATAGTGATTACATTTTGGGAAAGCAGTCATGGAAGAGGGTGTGAGAGGGCCTCCAGGGATGTTGGTCATGGTCTTTTTCTTATTTACGTGAGTTACCCGAGTTCTTAATTAACTGAGTGTGTTCACTTTGTGAAAATTTGAGTTAAACATTTACAATGTTTAACTCAAATTTTCACAAAGTATTAACACTGTGCTTCAATACAAAAGTTTATAAAAATCCTACCTGAGTTGAACTGATGTATTTATGCCTTTAGACATTTATGTACTCATGCATTCACTCATAGCTTCTTTTTTTCCTTTTAAGCATTCGTACAAACTCATGCATTCCCTTGTAGTTTCTTTTCTTTTAAACATTCTTGGACTGTGTCTAAAGTAAAAAAAAAAAGTCCCTGGTCTGGAGAAGAGATGGAGAATACCCACATTTCTCCCAGAAAGTTTGACTGAGCAGATACAGGACTAGATTCAGAGGTTCCTCATGCAAACGCACTTTCCTTTTTTTAAAAAAAAAATTTATTTTATTGAAGTATAGTTGATGTACAGTGCTGTATTAATTTCTGCTGTACAGCAAAGTGATATAGTATTACATTTATAGTATATATAATACTATATATAGTATTATATATGTAATATATTTATAATACTACATATAATATAATATTATATATAATATAATATATATATAACAAAAATGAATCTGTCTACAAAACAGAAACAGATTCACAGATAGTAAACAAATTTGTGGTTGCCAGGGGGAGAGGTAGTGAGAGAGTATATATATATAATATAATCCATATATATTATATATATTATTATACATTGATTATATTATATAGTTCCAAACAATAGCAAGGAGAGATAAGAAGGTCTTCCTCAGCGATCAATGCAAAGAAAGAGAGGAAAACAACAGAATGGGCAAGACTAGAGATCTCTTCAAGAAAATTAGAGATACTAAGGGAACATTTCATGCAAAGATGGGCTCGATAAAGAACAGAATGGTATGGACCTAACAGAAGCAGAAGATATTAAGAAGAGGTGGCAAGAATACACAGAAGAACTGTACAAAAAAGATCTTCACCACCCAGATAATCATGATGGTGTGATCACTCACCTAGAGCCAGACATCCTGGAATGTGAAGTCAAGTGGGCCTTAGAAAGTATCACTACGAACAAAGCTAGTGGAGGTGATGGATTTCCAGTTGAGCTATTTCAAATCCTGAAAGATGATGCTGTGAAAGTGCTGCACTCAATATGCCAGCAAATTTGGAAAACTCAGCAGTGGCCACAGGACTGGAAAAGGTCAGTTTTCATTCCAATCCCAAAGAAAGGCAATGCCAAAGAATGCTCAAACTACTGCACAATTGCACTCATCTCATATGCTAGTAAAGTAATGCTCAAAATTCTCCAAGCCAGGCTTCAGCAATACATGAACCGTGAACTTCCAGATGTTCAAGCTGGTTTTAGAAAAGGCAGAGGAACCAGAGATCAAATTGCCAACATCTGCTGGATCATCATAAAAGCAAGAGGGTTCCAGAAAAACATCCATTTCTGCTTTATTGACTATGCCAAAGCCTTTGACTGTGTGGATCACAATAAACTGTGGAAAATCCTGAAAGAGATGGGAATACCAGACCACCTGACCTGCCTCTTGAGAAACCTATATGCAGGTCAGGAAGCAACAGTTAGAACTGGACATGGAACAACAGACTGGTTCCAAATAGGAAAAGGAGTACGTCAAGGCTGTATATTGTCACCCTGCTTATTTAACTTCTATGCAGAGTACATCATGAGAAACGCTGGGCTGGAAGAAACACAAGCTGGAATCAAGATTGCCAGGAGAAATATCAATAACCTCAGATATGCAGATGATACCACCCTTATGGCAGAAAGTGAAGAGGAACTAAAAGCCTCTTGATGAAAGTGAAAGAGGAGAGTGAAAAAGTTGGCTTAAAACTCAACATTCAGAAAACGAAGATCATGGCATCTGGTCCCATCACTTCATGGGAAATAGATGTGGAAACAGTGGAAACAGTGTCAGACTTTATCTTTTTGGGCTCCAAAATCACTACAGATGGTGATTGCAGCCATGAAATTAAAAGACGCTTACGCCTTGGAAGGAAAGTTATGACCAACCTAGATAGCATATTCAAAAGCAGAGACATTACTTTGCCAACAAAGGTCCGTCTGGTCAAGGCTATGGTTTCTCCAGTGGTCATGCATGGATGTGAGAGTTGGAATGTGAAGAAGGCTGAGTGCTGAAGAATTGATGCTTTTGAACTGTGGTGTTGGAGAAGACTCCTGAGAGTCCCTTGGACCGCAAGGAGATCCAACCAGTCCGTTCTAAAGGAGATCAGTCCTGGGTGTTCATTGGAAGGACTGATACTAAAGCTGAAACTCCAATACTTTGGCCACCTCATGAGAAGAGTTGACTCACTGGAAAAGACTCTGATGCTGGGAGGGATTGGGGGCAGGAGGAGAAGGGGACAGAGGATGAGATGGCTGGATGGCATCACCAACTCTACGTGGGTTTGGGTGAACTCTGGGAGTTGGTGATGGACAGGGAGGCCTGGTGTACTGCGATTCATGGGGTCGCAAAGAGTTGGACACAACTGAGCAACTGAACTAAACTGAACTGAACTGAATATAATCTATATATATTATATAATATATATATATTATTATACATTATTATAATATATATTATACATTATATAACATTATATATCATATATTATATGTATATAATATTATATAATACATATCAACAATGTTAGAATATATGTAATATAGTATAATATAATATGTTGTATTATAAGATTATATATATAATATGTATATATTATATATAATATATATATAATATGTTATAATATGTTATGATATATTATATTATATAAATTATATATACAATATTAGAATATATATTATATATAAATATATAATTACATGTGCATTATATATATTATATGTTATAATATTATATATTATATATATATCACATATCATATGATATATAATATATAACATATATATCCTATATCAATATTATATATTATATAATATATTAATTTATAATATACATTATAGTATATTATTATATAATTATAATATAATTATATAGTATATGTTTTATTTTAATATATTAATATGTAATTTTATTTTATATAATTTTATACTTATATAATATAATTTTATATAATTATAAAGATATGATTATATAATTATAATTCTATAATTATTTTATAATAATATAATTATATTGTTATTATTATTATATTATTAGGCAATTTCTAATCCTTCCTCAGAGCCACTCAGCAAGAAGATAGGGATTTCCCACGTATAGGGAAATCAGGGCTCAGAAAGATACGGGGATTTGCCCAAGGTCACACAGACAGTTAGGGACAGAGCCGTCCAGATCCTCTCCCACAAACTACAAAGCAACAGAAAGACATGCCAGCACATTGCTGAACAGTCTCTCAAAATACTTGCCATGTGGATTCTGGCATTCATCAAAAGAAATGTTTATAGAGATCAAAGTTAAACAGCTCCAAGAGAGCTCTTAAAGTGTCTTTTGTACAACAGAGCAAAGAAGTCGAAGACTGACCATGCTGGAGACACAGGCAAAATGATCAGGGCAAGCAGGGCCTGGGCAGCATTAGAGTCCCAGCCACCTTGGGTGCCCTGCGCCCACCCCACTCCCAGGCTGAACTGTATTGGTCCTGAGAGGTCCACGTGACTGACTGCATCAGATATCTTTGCTTCATTTTTTCCCTAGAACCTCTCTGGCAGACATCTAGACAGGGATGAGAGAGAAGCCACGACCCGTGGGGGTTAGGGTGATCACCATTCAGGTTCACCTGCACTTAACACTGAAAGTCCCAGCTGCTGGAAACCAGTCTCAGGCAAATGGTTGCTCACCCTGTGTTGGAGAGGCCTGCCTTCCTCCTGGGACCTTGTCAGATTGAGAAAGCCAGGCTGTGACATGGGCTCCCTGTGTGACCCGTGGCTTCTTCTTTCTGGACCTCAATTTCCTCATCTCTAAAACAGGGGTTTGGCTAGGACCTCTGAGGAGGGTGCTTCTAGCTTATACATTCCTCGGTTTCTGAATCTGTGTCTCACTGAGGTCCCCCGTTTGCCACCTTCCTTAGGGCAGGGCTAAGAAACCAAACATAATAGCCCACGGGGACCAACCCCATTGGATTCCTGCAGGAGTGGCGCTTCCCACCTCACGCCCTCTCCCCGTCCCTCCCCCACACCCTTGCTTTGTTCATTCATTAAGGGTGTCAATTAGGAGGTGATTATTCATCCTAACTACAACAGAAGGACATTTAAAATGGAGCCCACTCCACTCTTGGGGAACTGAAAGTAGGTTTACAGATTCCTGTTTACTTGACATTTTAATCAGCAAGCTGAGAGCAGAGAAACTTTAAGTGGAAGGGTCAAGAGTCATGGCCACACACATTTCCATTTCAGCAAGAAATCTTCCAGCACCCACTCCAGGCCAGAGGCTATTGTGAGGGTGACACAATAGAGATCAAATAGAGGATCAGAGAATCAAGGTCCCTGGCTTGGAAGAGCACCTGCTCAGCCAGGGATGGGGTTGTACTCATAAGGGGCTGAACACGGGGTGCCCTGTGGCAGGTGCCATGAGCGTCCCCAGGAAATAGGGGAAGCCAAAATAGACGGTGGTTGGATGGCATGACTTTATCAATACAAACTCCCGTAACCGGGCGGGGGTGGGGGGCGGCCAGAAACATTTTCAATCAGGCCCAAGCCGGTGTTTGTGGTTCTGAAGTGCTTTAAGAGAGGTGGCTGAAAATGATTTGAGAGGTGAGGGAGGGCAGGAAAGGGAAAGGGGATTTGGCCTCAGATGCTGAGAGGTTGTGGGTGGGGGCGGCAGCCAGGCCAGCAGAGCAGCACCACACAGAATAAGCAAGGACCGTGGGACACAGGCCAGTGCCCCATCTACGGGCCTGGCCCCTCCAGGCAGAGGGGACAGCATGAGTGGACCTGTGCAGGGTCCAGAGAAGGCCAGGGGGAGAGCCCACGGTGCAGGCACAAGATCCTGGGCTTTGCCTTGTAAGTTCCTGCTTCTCATACTGGGGTTCTCCGTGGTGCTAGACAGGAGCCTCCGTCACTTGAGAATGGGCTTGTTATTTTTATTGTCGAATAAACTTACATATAGTATGAAGCAGACTGCAAACTGGATGAATTCTGAAGATAAAACTCAAGGTTTTAAGGAATCACTTCACTCACAGCTGAATGCAGAGCCCTTCAGGTACTTCAGTGGAGAAGTCCGGGTGCACTGCCAGGCAGCAGGGACCCAGAGAAGGGTTTAAAGCAGAGAAGGGGCAGGGTCAGCTCTGCAGTTTACAGCCCAGAGGAGTGTCTGAAGAGGGTAGGAATGATACAGGAAAGGATCCTTTGGGCTGAGGCTGGATGCAGGCTGAGGTCAGGAGGGGTTCCCGGGTTGGGGGCCAGTGTAAGCAAGGAAAGAGGGGTGAGACTGCTGGGCGTGGAGGCATACTGTGAGAGACAGGGCTCGCTGTGAAAGAAGCTCTAGAGGGATGCAGAGATGGGCTGCTGATGCCGGAATGACAGCCTGGCAGAGTGGAACCTGAGTGCCATGTCTTGGGAGTGGGGAAGGGCTATCACTTCATTTCTAAGAAGGCCACACGGTTATGTCAGCTAAGAACACATTGGCTACCTCCTATGGGTTTTGACATGTACTTATGAACTTGAACTCCAGACCAGCTTTGACTCTCTGCTCTGCCAGTTAGCTACAGTGGAATCTGGCACAATTTATTCACCTACTCCACGCTTCATCTTTCTCATCTGGGAAATGGAGATCTGGTAACAACAAGGCATCTGACAGCAAACAGTGAATGTTAGTTACTCATATTTTCATTATTCAGTCTTGAATGTTTCCTAATTTCTATTACAATTTAGGTTTTGCATTATTTAGAAACTTTTTCTCAAACATCGAATTTTGTTTTCTTGACTTTGTTGTTATTGACTTCCAAATTCCTTGGACTGTGGTTGGAAACTATAGGTCTATTTTTGAGTTTTTGTTGAAACTTGTTCTATGGCTAGTTCATGGTCAATTTTTTTAAAGTATTTCATGAACACTGGAAAAAATGCATATTCTCTGTTAGGTGCAGGGTTTTATACTTATCCATTTGATCAAGCTTGTTAATTGTGGTGTTGAAATTTTCTATACCCTAATTGTTTTTAGCCTGTTGAACTCTCAATTACTGAGACAGGGATGTTAAAAATCTACCACCATGATTATGGATTTATCCATTTCTCTCTTAAAATTCTACCAATTGTTACGTTATGTGAATATAAACTAAACTTTAAAAAATATCTTACTGGAGAATTGTTATTTTGTATCATTATATAATGATCTTCTTTCTCCCTAATAATGCACTTATGCCTTCAGACCCCTTCTGGTGGTAACAATGCTACACACCAATGGAACAGCACAGCCATTTTATTTTCTCAGATTCCTACTTGGTGTTGGAGAAGACTCCTGAGAGCCCCTTGGACTGCAAGGAGATCCAACCAGTCCATTCTGAAGGAGATCAGCCCTGGGATTTCTTTGGAAGGAATGATGCTAAAGCTGAAACTCCAGTACTTTGGCCACCTCATGCGAAGAGTTGACTCACTGGAAAAGACTCTGATGCTGGGAGGGATTGGGGGCAGGAGAAGAAGGGGACAACAGAGGATGAGATGGCTGGATGGCATCACTGACTCGATGGACGTGAGTCTGAGTGAACTCCGGGAGTTGGTGATGGGCAGGGAGGCCTGGCGTGCTGCAGTTCATGGGGTCGCAAAGAGTCGGACACGACTGAGCGACTGATCTGATCTGATCTGATCTGGTGTGCCATTTTCCATCCTCTTTACTTTCAACCTGTTTTTGCCCTTATGTTTAGGTGTGTTTGTGTAAAGAGCATAAAGTGGGATTATGAGGTTATTTTTAAAATCCAGCCTGTCAGTCTCATAAATTACTTGTGTGTGTGTGTGTGTGTGTGTGTGTGTGTCCTTGTCCCTGGAGCCTGACACAATCAGCCTTCCAGAAATGTTTGCTGAATGTGAAATTGATCCCCATGGCTAGAATGAAAACACAGGGTAAGGAGTGCTGCCGCTTATTGGGAATGGACTACACAGGGGCCAGTGCTGTGGGGAGCATGGTCTTAATATCGATGGGGGCCTTGAGGCCCAGGGAAGTCAGATGACCTGCTTGAGGTCACACAGCCAGAAGCACCCCAAGGCCTGTGCTTTCTCCTCCAGGGCCACTGCCTCTACTGTAACCAGCGCCCCTTTTGCTTTTGTGATGCCTGTCTCCCCCCACTCAGTGCCAGCCTCCCTGGGCCCAAGGCCTCTGTTGAGGCTCCATGTTAGAACACGTGGAGTGAGTCCATGGGCCTAAAAGGAGGCTGGAAGGAATGAGTTGGGGCTGCAGACTTTAGCCAGAAGGTGAGCACTCCTCCCCACCTTCCCCAGCCCCTCTCTGCAGGCAAGCTCAGCCCACAGAATGTCTGCATTAGTTCCCTAGGGCTGCCATAACAAATTAGCACAAATGAGGTGCATACATGCTCAATTGTGTCTGACTCTTTGCAACCCTACGGACTGTAACCCACCAGGTTCCTCTGTCCATGGGATTCTCCAGGCAAGAACACTGGGCTGGGTTGCCATGCCCTCCTCCAGGGGATCTTCTTGACCCAGGAATTGAACCTGAGTCTTCTGTGTCTCCTACACTGCAGGCAGATTCTTTACCCACTGAGCCACCTGGAAAGCCCCAAATGAGGTGGCTTAACAGAAATTTATTCTCTCACAGTTCTCTGGAGGGTAGAAGGCTGAGATCAAGGTGTCAGCAGGGCCACGCTTTTTTGGAAGCCTCTAAGGAAGAATCCTTCTTGCCGCTTCCAGCTTCCAAGGAGTTGCCGGCAATACTTGGCTTGTAGATGCTTCACTCCAGTCTCTGTTTCCATCTGTATATGCCATTCTCCTGTCTGTGTGTCTCTCTGTTTTCATGTGACCTTCTTATAAGGACACCAGGCATTGGATTCAGGGCCAAGCCTAATCCAGGATGACCTCATCTTAACTTGATTACATCTGCAAGGACCCTATATCCAAATAAGGTTATACTCGCAGATGTCTGGGGCTGGATTTCAGTATACTTTTTGGGAGGACACAATTCAATGCATAGCAGCACCTGCTTTCAAATAAGGTTGTCAACCTGAGCATCATGCTGTCTGTAACCAACCCCAACCCACAGTGACTCTGGATCCTCTCATCCCCACACACTGTCACTCCCCATCAGCCCCCTCCCCTCCATGCTCAACCCCCACCATCTCTCCTTCCCACCAGCACTGCCGTCCCTCACAGCCCTTTGTGAACTCTCACCCTCCAGCCTCCATCACGGGCCACTTTGAAAGAGCTGTCTACATTTGCACCTTCTAGCTTCTCCCCTCCCACCCTTTCCTCCAGCTGCTAGAGTCTGACTTTCCCCATCCAGTCACTCCCATTTTTTCTCAGGAGGTCAGAATTCAGCCAAGGGTGGCCTTGTACAGGTCAATGGTCAGACTCCATTTTTCAGACAGTGTCTTGATGTCTCTGCTTCAGCCCAAGGCCACCCTCCTCTTGCAACCCCCACATCTACAGCCCTCACATCTAATCGGTTCCTGTTAAGATAAAACAACTGTGGAAGGCAGTGAGCCATGAGCTGTCTCCTCATTCACTCATATCATTTGTTTTGATTAACTCCAGTCTGACAACTCATATTAGAGGCAGGAAGGGTGGCAGGCCTGGGATGGTGTCAGCTCTGTTGCCCATTGGCTATATGCCACTTCACTACTTGGAGCCTCAGTTTGCTCTTCCATGAAATGGGAATAATGTGACCTGGTTCCCAAGGATACTGTGAGAATGAATGGAGACGATGACATAAAGAAGGTCTGGAGAATGAAATAGGTGAACGAAGGTGGATCCAGAGACGGCCTGGCCAGCCGACCCGGTTCACAGGAACCTGGATTTTAGGAGGAGTCTTCCTGAACCCAGGGGAGGCTTTGGAAAGCCTGCTCAGATTGAGGAAAGGAGAAAGAGACAAAAGACCACATCATACACAGGCAAACAGGAGAGTGAGGACTTACACAATAGTGTTCATTCATTCACCAAACATTTATTGAGAGCCTACCGTATAAGCAATACAAGGGAAGACTCAGACACAGATATTTACAGTTTATCGCTGAAGAAGAAATAGAAACATACTCAGCATCCAGTTCGCTGTCCTCATGTGGGCAGCACACTGCACAGGGGACCAGGAAAAGCTGTGTGCCTGCCCTTGTCCTCCGAGGTGGGCAGAGGAATGGCAGGGAGGCAGGCAGAGTGGGGCGCTAAGAGCCAAAACAGAAAAGTTTCAAGGCGCACAAGGGAGGGACACAGAGTAGGACATGGGGGCCCCCAAAACTTTCACAGAGAGCGTGCTGGGGTTGAGAAAAGGTCTGCAACATCCGCCTGGGGTTCCAACACTTAGAATGTTCCAGGGAGGACCTGGGGGTAAGGTGACTTGGAAGAGAAAGGAAGGCTCAGCTGCCCCTCTGTCCTGAAGGGAAGAGAGAAAGGCAGCCAGGGTCAGGAGGGTCTCACAAACAGGCCAGGCTGTGTGACACAGGCGAGGGGTGCAGGGAAGCGTCCTGTCCTCTTCAAGGAAGAATTCAGCAGAGAAAGCGTGCCAAGGCTGAGGCGCTGGGGTCTGGCTGCTCCAAGGGGCAGGGGCTCACCTCTGCAAGTTGAAAATGACATTCAGCAGCTGCCCACCTGTCTCCTGGCACAGAGTCCATGGCTCTGTACTTCCACCCACCTGGAGTGGTTTCAGAAATCCGAGCATCCCCTCATGCCTCTCTCCTACAGGCTGCAGAGGGGGCTGGGATGTGCTGGGATAATGACAACATCATGTATCCTTGCAATTCATTCAGGCCATGACCCCTCCTCCTCCCTGCCCTGCCCTGCAGTACCTGACACCATGGCCACTCCAGGCTCCACGCGCTCATTCAGAGCACCTATTCTTCTGCAGGCACCTGGCTCCTTTGTGGCCTCCGTGCCCAGGACACAAGTTGTCATTTGGCCTCTTTGAGCACTTTTACCCCCCTTCTCCTTCTTGGCAGCTGGCAGATGAGCCAAAAGCACGTAAGAGTTTGGGCTTTGGAGTCAGGGAGCTGCTGTTGGAAATGTTTGCTGTGCTGCCTCACGAGCAGTGTGACCTCGGGCAGTTCCCTAACTTCTCTGAGCCTTCATTTCCTCCTCACAAGGTAAATAATACTGCATACCTCAAAATCCTTTTTGAGGACCAAGCCTACACAAAGCGCTGTGCCTGCCTCATTGTCAAGTGCTCAACCAATGCCGGATCATTGCTCTTCTTGCTCAACAAGTTTGGGGGTTTTGTTCTTTCCCTTCAAAAATCTCATTTATTCTGCACTTCCGCAATGCCCCTCTTCTCGACATCTAGTGATGCCGCACTCTTCTAGCTCACCCTTTCGCACTGTCTTCCCAAAGTGCCCCATCCCTCACGCCTGCCTCCTTCCTCACTGTCCCTTCAATACTGGTGTCAGGACTGCGCTGAACGCCCCCTTGGCGGAGGGTGGTCTCTCTGGGGCACACCTGGGTCCTACTTCCACACACATGGCAGTTGCAGGGGAAGCCTCAAGAGTGCAGGCTCAGAGCTGGGCCCACGGTTTGAAACTACAATATGGGCATTTGATGAGACCCTCCACACCAGCCATAGAGTCCTCTTCTGGTCAACATGATATTTGCACGACATGAGCCAGTAAAATTCACCCTGACCTCGATAAAGGAAACAGTTCACAGGAACTAAGAGTTAAATGAATAGTGTTGTAGCAAGAAATGACCCTAAAAAGAGTTTGCAGGTAAAGAGTGGATAAAAAAGGACACAGAGGGGGTAAAAATTAATCATTGATCTGGAAATGGTCACAGGGAATTATCAGCCCACTCATTTTATAGATAAAGAAACCAAGGCTGAGGCAGGCACAGTGACTCGCTTAAGGCACATAGCAAGGCCAGATCAAGGGCTTCTGCACAGGCTGACTCCAGATTTAATGTCTTTGCCTCCCACGCCCTAGGGTCCACTGTATGGCGTTTGTGGAGTCATTAGTGTAACTTTCTACAATATTCTTTAAACAGAATGATTTTGGAAATGACCATTGGCCTCAGGTTCTATTTAATAAGCTATTATTTCTGATTTAGAGCACTTGCAGCTCCCACACAGTTCTCATGTTCTCTTGGGAGAACACCCCATACATACCCCACCCTTTTAGTTCTTAGGACTGGTCCCAGGGACAATGGGGGATGGGCTGCAGGAAGACAAATGAGAACAACAGTAGTTACTCTTTATCCCTCCTGTTGCTCCCACCAAAGATTCCTCTGCATGTGAGAGAGAAATAAGCTGCAAATGACTCAATTTTAAAATAACACTGAGAAAAATATTCAAGGCTTGGAGCTACCAGTGAATCACTGCAGTTCTTTACTTTGTAAAATATTATTTTCTTTTTAAGTGGACAAGTACTCCAAGGAATACAGATTCTTCTGTATTATGGTCCTTTAGAGGGGTCATAGTACCACCCACACCATGAGGCACAGGGCCTATCATTCCACCAGGGGTTAGCTGTGGGCCTCACCCTTCCACCCCTTCCGACTGCTCTGGGATGACAAATCACAGACATTTGAGTTGACCCAAGATCCTGTGTGGGCTCCGGACGTGGACACCAGGCAGTGGGGAATAGGTTTTTTCCTCTACTTTAAAGCATCGTCTTCCTCTATCGGAAACATCGGGCATGAAATTTATGAGCAAGTCTTTGCAAAGATGCAAACACAAATTCTGACCTCTGACCACCTAATCTCAAATGGTGTGTGCTGAGAATGCTTTATGGTAGCTCTGCATCAATATGAAGATCCAGTGCTGTCTACCAGAGAAAGAATTTAAGTCAGTTGCTTTTTGATTTACCTTCAGTGATGCCTTTGGAGAGCAAGGGGAAGAGATGCTGACTGTTAAGGCCTGTAGCATGCAAACACTCCCACCTGTCCCATATCAGTCACAGGGTCTCCAGGCTCAAAGAGATTGGTGAAATCATCCAGCAGCTCCACACCCCTATCTGATGCATCAATTCTGTCTCCATCAGTCTCTGTTGTAATGAATTCTAGAACAGGGAGCTCACCACCTCATAAAGCTCAGGTGCTCAAAAATGGGAAAGGCCTGCCATAACGAGGGATGGAAATCTGCTTCCCATGACTTCTTTCCCACTGGTCCCAGTTCTGTCCTATGTGGGCCACTCAGGTCACTGCTCACCCCCCACTGCTCCCCCCTCCCCCACCAGCTACATAGCTCCAGACCTCCTGAGCAGCCACTTTTCATGCAACAGCTAGCATGCTCAGTCACAGCATACTGCCAGATGAGTGTGTTTGGGTCAGTCAAGCCCCCAGGATCTAGAGAGAACAAGTAGCAGGCGGGCCTTGCAGATGAAAGCTCAGAAATCTTGAGCCATCGAGGGCTACCTCATAATCTTGAAATCCCTCCACTCTGGTTTCCAAAAACCACTCACATCCCTCTCTCACAGCTCCCTTATAACAAAGGGAAACATAAACCAGGAGTCTGATTAAATGCCTTAAAGCTCAATGAATGGAGCTCACACTGTTTGCAGAGGTTGTGCCAGGAGGATCAAAGGGCTAGATACAGAGGAGTCCCCAGGATTCATCTAACCCTCACCTCTCCTCATAGGAAAGAGGATGCTAAGGCCAGGGAGAAAGAGACTCACCCTGGGTCGCACAGAAGGTTAGTGATGAACTCCCAGGCTTAAGTAATTCCCACGGCCAAAGGGCCTGCTTCTCCAGTCAGGCACTGCCCCTTGACATCATCACTCCAATACCAACTGGCATAATCTGCCCCATCACTCTTGGTACTGACGGGGCGGCGTGTGGCCCTTACTGAGAGGTGTGGTTCTCCGGGTTCAGGCCTAATCAGAGAGCCCCGTAGCTGGGGCGCGGCTATCTATCGGACAGCCGGGTCGGAGGTCCGCTGGG
This sequence comes from Bos indicus x Bos taurus, assembly GCF_003369695.1. Lineage (NCBI taxonomy): Eukaryota > Metazoa > Chordata > Mammalia > Artiodactyla > Bovidae > Bos > Bos indicus x Bos taurus. The sequence continues at coordinate 30,343,914 of NC_040096.1, forward strand.
TGCTTGGCCAGGCCGCACAGCTCTTGCAGGCCCTGGCGGAAGTCGCGGCGCAGCAGGCAGTAGAGTAGCAGGTTGAGGCAGCTGTTGGAGTGCGCCAGGCAGATGGACACCGGGAAGAGGTAGGCCTGCACCAGGAAGTAGGCGCGGTCCCAGGGCACCGCGTTCAGCTTGATCAGCACCCCCCAGAACGTAAGCGCTTGGTTGGGCAGCCAGCAGAGCACGAAGACCAGCAGCACGCAGGCCAGCGCCCGGGTACCCGGGAGCGACGTCGGTGCCTGACTCCAGACGACCAGCGTACCCGCTGCCGACGCAGGAAGCGCAGAAGCAGCAGCGAGCAGGTCCCCAACGTGACCAGCGGCAGCACAAAGGCCACGGTGATCTTTTGTAGATGGTAGAAGGCCAGCCAGTCGGGACCGCCGTCGGGGAAGCGCAGCAGGCACAAGCATTCGCCCCCGATGCTGGCCGCTGTGGCGAATAGGGCGGTGGGTGCGGTAGCCAGGACTGCGGTGGCCCAGAGCAAGCTGCACACGCAGACAGCCCACAGGGTGCCCGGCCGGCGGGGGCGCAGCGCCCTCGCCACCGCGTAGTAGCGCGCCACGTTCATGGCGCTAAGGAAGAAGCCGCTAGCGTACATATTGAGCACCGTAAGCGTGAGCACCACCTTGCACATGGCACCCCCGAAGGGCCAGCTGAAGTCGCGCACCATGTCCACGGCCCAGAAGGGCAGTGTCAGCACGAACTGCAGGTCGGTGGCTGCAAGGTTGAGTAGGAAGCAGTTGAGCAGGGAGTGCCGGCGCCGCTGCTGGGACCGCACCAGGACAAGCACCAGCACGTTGCCCACCAGCCCCACAGCGCACAGGGCCAGGTAGGCGCCCGCGATCAGAGCGCGCAGTGCCAGCGCCGCTCCGGCCTCTGCCACTCCCTCCAGGCCGTCCAGGCTTCGGGGACCCCAGGTCGGGCGAGTGCTCTCAGATCCGTTGCCCACCGAACTGTTAGAGGGCTGCCGAGACGATGCGTCTCCAAACCAGTTCAGGGGGAGCACGGCCCCGAAGGCGCGGGCCATGCGACAGCTGCCTCTGGCTGACTCCATCGCCCTTGGTGGAGCTCAGGGATCTGCTCAGGTCCACTCCGAAGCCAGAGGCTAAACTGGGACAACTAGCGGTGTTCAGTACCGCGCGGCAGCATTTTTAAAGGGATGAAGGCTTCCCTGATTGGTCAGTTGCACTCGCGCCCTGCCCTAAGAGCTTCCAGGCCGTATTTCTATTGGCTACTTCTTTACCTTCGATTTCGTCAAGAACTGAGGACCCTCAGCCAGAGTGGAGGCCGGAAGCTGAGAGGTTAGGTCGGAGGAGAAGGCTTCTGCGATTCACGTGGGCTCAGGGTTGCGGCTGTGCGTGGGTCGCTGAGTGAAGACGCAACGCTAGAAACAGAGCGCCTCCCGCAACCGTTCAACCTTCGGGACTGGAGAAGGGTTCCGACAAGTTTCGCCTCGGGAAGCAGCATACCCCTCCACCTTCAGCCTGTGCGGGCCCCGAAATACTCAACGGGAGACTTGCTCGGGACCAAATAGCAGGGACTGGCAGTCTCTTTGCCTCCAGCCCTGCTCCCTTAAACGGTCCCCCAACCCCGGACTCCTCTTGGTAAAGGCATTTCTCTAGCTGTGCTTTAGCGTTGGGCACTCCTCATCCCCTCTCCCCTTTTGTTCCGTTCTCGGTCTCAAAGTGCCCGAGATCTTCCGATGGCCAGATTTTCTTATGGCTGGCTCTTTCTCAGCACTTGGGCTCAAATGTCACCTCCTCAGAAAGGCCTTCCCGCAACTACCTCGTTCTATACTTCCAGAATTTTTTATTGCATACCTTCTATGCAATCCACCTTGCTAAACACTAGGGATGCAGCAATACACATGGAACATATCTTCTCCTGGGAGATAAAGACAAGTAAATGAGATGATCTCATATAGGGGAAAGTGCAAAATTAAAAAAGAAAAAATCACGGTAATAACTCAACGAGTGTTAGGGCAGGAGGCTCAAGGAAGGTGGTCGGGTTTAAGGATGGGAGGGTTCCCAGGAGAAGGGGAGACCGTAGTCCCCTTTATGTTACTTACCAGCTGTGTGTCTTAGGGCTAATTGATCTACCTTGCCTACCTGTAAAGGAGGAGGATGATAACCTCTTGTGAGGGTCATGGGAGAACTAATCAAGCTAAGAGAACCCCCTTCTCCTCCTCATTCTGACCTCCTGTTTTGCTGAAGGCCCTCTCTATGGTGCTCAGTCCCCCATTGGCTTTAGTCTGGAGCTCCCACTCTGAGGAGCCCTTTCCTTCTTTCCTGCTCTCCTGGAGTTTTGGGACAGCATACCACCAGGAGCTGGGAGGTAGTCTCCTATCCTTAATCAGTGACCACAAGCAGATTCACTGCCAGACCTCCCTTACCTGGGAAACAGAGAATCTGAAGCAAGTGGGATTCTCTCCCCAATGGTCACAAAAGAGGAAATTAACCCAATTACTCAGTTCTAGTCTGGGCCAGGGGCCTTCCCCTGTGGCTCAGTGGTAAAGAATCCACCTGCAATGCAGAAGATGCAGGTTTGATCCCTGTGTTGTGAAGATCCCCTGGAGGAGGGCATGGCAACCCTCTCCAGTATTCTTACCTGGAGAATCCCATGGACAGAGGAGCCTGGCGGGCTATAGTCCATAGGGTTGAAAAGAGTTGGACATGACTGAAGCAACTTAGCCAGAGCTGGCCAGAGCCCAGATGAACCAGTAATCTGACAGAAAGTTTGCAAAATTAGATCATACTTCCCCAGAGTTTCCCTTTAGTGGGCCCTGGTGGCCTAGGAATTTTTCTTCCTCTTATGGGAGTTGTCATTGAATGTCAGATAGCCCGAGTTCTAGTCTCTGTGCCCTGGCTACTAGCTTGGTTTGTGGTTTGGGGCAAGTGACTTGCCCTCTCTGGCCTCAGTTTTCTTGTCTTTAAAATGGTCTGTAAAACCTCTTATGGTTCTCACAGGCTAAGAGTTCTCTATGTATGTCTTGTTTTCATTCATTCATGGATGATCTTTGGGGTGCTTCAGCCCAGGATCTCCTCTCCCCATTGCAATCAGAAGGTAAGCCAGATCACATGCCTCTGTGATGCTCTAGGACATCTTATCTTATTTAAAATAAACTCCTCACTCCTTCCCTGATCATAAGGCCATTCCTGATCTGGGGCCAGCTCACCTCCCTGATCTCGTCTAATAGCCCTCCAACCTGCACTCCCTTCTGTGCGAGGCTCCACCTGCACTAGCCTCCGCTGTCCCTCCAGGGTACCAAATTCTCTCCTGTCTCTGGGACTCTGCACTCACCAGGCCCTCTGCTTGGGGTGCTTTTCCCCAGTTTGTCCCAAGACTGACTTTTTAAAAATTTTTATTTTTGAAAGTTAATGTATTTTATTAAAGTATAATTGATTTACAGTGTTTCAAGTGTACAGCAAAGTGATTCAGTTATATATTTTTTTTTCTTTTACAGATTCTTCCCCATTATAGGTTATTACAAGATATTGGATATAGTTTCCTGTGCTATCCAGTAAGACATTGTTGTTTATCTATTTCATATGTAGTAGTATGTATCTACTTCATCTACTTCATGTATCTAGTTCATCCTGAGCTCCTAATTTATCTCTGCTGCCGCTAAGTTTCTTCAGTCGTGTCCGACTCTGTGTGACCCCATAGACGGCAGCCCACCAGGCTTCCCCATCCCTGGGATTCTCCAGGCAAGAACACTGGAGTGGGTTGCCATTTCCTACGCCAATGCATGAAAGTGAAAAGTGAAAGTGAAGTCGTTCAGTCATGTCTGACTCCTAGCAACCCCATGGACTGCAGCCTACCAGGCCCCTCCGTCCATGGGATTTTCCAGGCAAGAGTACTGGAGTGGGGTGCAATTGCCTTCTCTGAATTTATCTCTGCCCACTCCCTTTTCCCTTTGGCAACCATAAGTTTGCTTTCTATGTGTGTGAGTCTGTTTCTGTTTCATAGGTAAGTTCGTATGTATCTGTTTCTTAAATTCCACACATAAGTGATATCACATTTGTCTTTTTCTGTCTGATTTACTTCACTTAGTATGATCATTGCTTGGTCCATCCATGTTACTGCAAATGGCATTATTTTGTTCTTTTGTATAACAATAATAGTCCATTGTGTGTGTGTGTGTGTGTGTGTGTGTGTGTGTACACACATCTTTATCCATTCATCTGTCAATGGACATTTAGGTTGCTTCCACACCCATGCCTTGGTTATTGTAAATAGTGCTGCTATGAATATTGGGTGCATGTATCTTTCTGATTTAGAGTTTTCCTCCTTTCTGAATATATGCCCAGGAATGGGGGTTGCTGGATCATATGATAATTCTATTTTTAGTTTTTGAAGAAACTTCTATACTGTTCTCCATACTGGCTGCACCAATTTACCTTCCTACCAACAGTGTGGAAGGGTTCCCTTTTTTCCACACCATCTCTAGCATTTATTATTTGTAGACTTTTTAATGATGATTATTCTGACCAGTATGAGGTGATACTTCATTGTAGTTTTGATTTGCATTTTCTAATAATTAGTAATGTTGAGCATTTTTTCATGTGCCTGTTGGCCATCTATATGTCTTATTTGGAGAAATGTCTATTTAGATCTTCTGCCCATCTTTTGATTGTTTTTTTTTTTTTTTTTGGTTTATATGTTGAGCTGTATAAGCTGTTTGCATATTTTGGAAATTAATCCCTTCTCAATTGCATCATTTGCAAATACTTTCTCCCATTCTGTAGGTTGTTTTTCATTTTGTTTATGGTTTCCTTTGTTGTACAAAAGCTTTTAAGTTTAATTAGGTCCATTTGTTTTATTTTGCTTTTGTTTCCATTACTCTAGGAGATGAATCAAAAAGAATAATTGTTGTGATTTATGTCAAAGAGTGTTCTGCTTATATTTTCCTCTAGGAGTTTTATAGTATTTGGTCTTACATTTAGGCCTTTAGTCCCACTCCCTGGTGGCTCAGAGGTTAAAGCATCTGCCTGCAATGTGGGAGACTCGGATTTGATCCCTGGGTCGGGAAGATCCCCTGGAGAAGGAAATGGCAACCCACTCCAGTATTCTTTCCTGGAGAATCCCATGGAGGGTGGAGCCTGGTAGGCTGTAGTCCACAGGGTTGCAAAGAGTTGACACGACTGAGCGACTTCACTTCACTTAGGCCTTTAATCTATTTTGAGTTTATTTTTGTATATGGTTTCAGGGAATGTTCTAATTTCATTCTTTGACATGCATCTGTCCAGTTTCCCAGTCACTTATTCAAGAGACTGTCTTTTCTCAAGACTAACTCTTAACCCATAAGTCTCATATTGGATGTTACCTCCTCCAAGAAGTCCTCCCTGACTATCCTACCCATATTACCAAATCCCACCTCTATCCTCAAGTCTCCATCTCATCCCCCGAGGATTAAAAAATACCCAACTTTTAAATGAAGTATAATATCCATGTGCCCATGCCCACGTGTCATACGCATACAGTTTGATGAATTTTCACATACCAAACACAACCATGTAACCAGCACCCATGTCAAGAAACAGAACATGAATAGCATCCCCAGAAGCCCCCTCCTGTCTCATGTCCCTTTAGTCCCCGTGCTTCCTTCCAGTGTAATCACTATCCTCACTTTTAACAGCACAGATTAGTTTGGACTGTTTTAGTATTTTATATGAATGGAAACTCACATGTATACACTTTAGTGTCTGGCTGCATGGGTCTGTGAAGTTCATCCATACTGTAGAGTATAGCAGTAGCTCATTCATCTGCACTGCTGTATGATCACCCTGTTTTATTTATAACACTTGTCACAACCAGAGTTTATGTATTTGTTGACATTTTTAAAAATCTGCCCCCACCAGCAAGTTAGTCCATTGAAAGGAAGGCCTGCCTTTGTCATGTTCACTGCCCTTGTCATGGTGGGAGGTCAACAAAGAACCATGGATGAAGGTCTGCAGGACCCTGCCCAGCGGGCTCAGCCTTTGATGGGCACTGTGATGGAGACAGAGCTGGACCAGCATCCGTTCTACCCCCAGGAGCCCACAGGTCACAGGAGAGCTCAGCTGGGGAGGGTCAGCACTGAACGAGGGCCACTGGGATAGAGTTGGAGGCAGAAGGCACTTGGAGGGGCAGGAAGGGAGGGTAGGGGGCTATGAGCTCTGAGCTGGGCTGTAAGGATTCATTCTGTGAGCACTTGTGGGTACCCTTAGTAGGATGGGTTATGGTTATGGGAAGGCCTTGTCTGGGCCTTTAAAAAGGCCAGAGCTGGAGGGCAGTGAGTGACAAGTGCTGGCGGTGGATTTCCCAGTTCAGGGCTGTAGGGAGTGTCCCACAGAGGTTAGCTGGAGCCAGGGGAGAGCGTAGCACTGAGGCCAGGGTGCTTTCTGGGAGGCAGCGGCCTTCCTCCTGGTTGAGCAGCTACTATGTCCCCAGCCCAATGCCAGGCTTTTTATACATATCATCCTCCAGCTCCTCCGTGAGGCAGGAAATGTGATCTCCATTCACACAGGAGGGAGCAGAGGCTCAGAAAGGGGGTTTGTCGCACATCCCACAGCAGAACCAGGAACTGACCCCAAACCTCGCTCTGAAGAGCCTGTCATTTTCCCTGTAATGCTGATGACCGTGCTCTAAAAACCTACGTGTTTGGGGATCCACCCAAGAGAACATAGTTTTTGGTGGGAGAGGGTGACAGGTTGGGGATATATTTATTTTTCTTTCCTAAAAAAAAAAAAATCTCTTTGGACTTCCCTGGTGGTCCAGTTGTTAAGACTCTGTAATTCCAGTACCTGGAGCATGGGTTCAATCCCTGGTCAGGGAACTAAGATCCCACATATGGTGCTGCATGGCCAAAAAGTAAAATAAAATCTCTTTACTGTTCATACTGCAGTGAAGAAATAGCACTTCCACATAGAGTTTTCTACAAATGATGTGGCCAGTGCTGGTTTTTCCTTTTGGAATGGTTCCCTCCTCCCACCCACCCCAAGTGAGATTACAGATGGCTATGTTAAGGGGTGTGGGTCATTTTGGGTTCTTGCTATGCATCTCCCTCTGGTTCCCCATTTCCACTCCCAATCTGGGCCATTCAGCCCCTTGCTTCGCTGTACTGGGAAGATCAGCGGAACATCAGGGCAATGTTCCTGGAGGCCCTGGAGAGCCCAGAGGAAGTATGGAGAGGACAGAAGGTAAAGGCCACAGCAGGAGTGGCCTGGCTCAGGCCACCTCTTGGAATTGCATCCCCTCCTCCCACAGAGTGTGCCTGGGTGGGTGTGTGATGAGCCAGGGCAGAGGCAGCTGCTTTTCATCTTGTGTGCCTGTAGGGCCGTTTGACTCTTGTAAACCATGAACACATATTACTTTGACATAAATGCAAATTGAATTGCAAAAGAACAAAAACTTTTGCAGATTTGACAGGTGAGAAGTGCTCACCGGTTGCTTGGATCTACATCCCTTTAACTGCTGGTGGGAATGTACATTTCTCAAATGTTTCTGCAGCATCTGTGTTTTCTCTAAACTCTTGGTGTCTGTTGCCATCAACAGTGTCACAGTTGGAGCCTGGTACCTGGGGGCAGACCTCCTTTCAAGTCCTGCCCTGCCAGTTACCATGTGACCTCACAAAAGTGACTTAATCTCTGTTTTTCTTGCCCATAAATTGGATAGTAATAACTTCCCTCATGGGGTTGCTCCAAGGTTAATAAGAAAATTCATGTAATGCATCCCTCGTGTAAGTGTCCCAGTGTTAGTTCAGGAATAAAGAACACCTGGATAGGGCAAGGAACAGCTGTAATGCTGGGGGTGGTGGTTGTGGGGGAAGTACAGGGCTGACTCAGGGTAAATGAGGAGGACCTGGTATCCTCAGGCATGACCCCTAAGGTATGCCCACAGCCAATATCTCCAGCTATTAAACCCTTCCCAGAAGCCTCTTCTGCTGCCGCTGCTGCTAAGTCGATTCAGTCGTGTCCGACTCTGTGTGACCCCATAGACGGCAGCCCACCAGGCTCCGCCGTCCCTGGGATTCTCCAGGCAAGAACACTGGAGTGGGTTGCCATTTCCTTCTCCAGAAGCCTCCTCTACTGACCTGTAATTCTAGACCATTCTCCTTTATCATGTCTTCCTAAAGCATCCAGCCTAGGTTTCCTAGAAACAACTCTCCCTTTGTACTCGGGTTTGGGTTTATCTATTTAATTATGTTTCATAATATAATAGCAGAAGCAATAGTACAAACTGGCTTGTAAACCAATCCAGGTGGCTCTTGGGAAGCCTGCAGCTTGTTTGGTGGGAAGAGAAGTGTTTGGGGCCTGTTAGACCAGTATTTTGGAGAAGGCGATTGCACCCCACTCCAGTACTCTTGCCTGGAAAAATCCCATGGACGGAGGAGCCTGGTGGGCTGCAGTCCATGGGGTCGTGAAGAGTCGGACTCGACTGAGCGACTTCACTTTCACTTTTCACTTTCATGCATTGGAGAAGGAAATAGCAAACACTCCAGTGTTCTTGTCTGGAGAATCCCAGGGACAGGGGAGCCTGGTGGGCTGCCGTCAATGGGGTCGAAAAGAGTCGGACACGACTGAAGCGACTTAGCGGCAGCAGCAGCAGCAGACCAGTATTTTGGAGAAGGAAATGGCAATCCACTCCAGCACTCTTGCCTGGAAAATCCCATGGACGGAGGAGCCTGATAGGCTATAGTCCATGGGGTCGCAAAGAGTCAGACACGACTGAGTGACTTCACTTCACTCAGGCCAGTATTTAAGGTACCCACCTTTCCCCTGGGTATTTGGTGAAGAGGCAGATTCCAATTCAGCAGGTTAGAGGCACGCTGAGATGCTGTATTTCTCACAAGCTCTCAGGTGATGCCTGTGCTGTTGGTCCAAAAAGCCACACTTGATGTAGAGTGGGAGATTGTATTCTACTAGTAGCGAGAGATCCACATGCCAAGGGCAGCAGTCTGTACGTTTTACCGGGAGATTGGCTGTCTTTGTCCAATTGGGCTGCTAAAATAAAACATCATAGACCAGGTGGAATATAAACAACAGAAATTTATTTTTCACAGCTCTGGAGGCTAGAAGTCCAAGATCAACATGCCAACGTGGTCAAGTGGGAGCCTTCTTCCAGGTGGCAGACTTCTCTTTGCAGTTGTGCCCTCACTTGGTAGAAGGGGAGGGGAAGCTCTCTGGGACCTCTTTCATGGAGCCCATTCACAAGGACTTCACTCTCACAACCTAGTCACCTCCCCAAGGCCCCACCTGCTAACACCAACACCTTTGGAATTTTGGAGGAACACAGACAAATGTGGCAAAATTTGGTGAGTTGGGTTGGCAGAGATTGCTGGATAACTTCCACTGTACTAATACTAGTTTACAAAGCAGTTTCACATATATCATCTTAGTAAGTTGACACAATATCATAGATCATTGTTTTAATCTGTTTACTAAGGTTATAAGATTCGGAACAATCGAGCAGTTTGCCCAAGGGCATGCAGCTAGTTCTAGCCAAAGCTAGGACTTAAACCCAACCAATCTGACTGCAGAGCCTGTCACTCATTCCATCATGATGTGGAGCTTACCTTGAGAACAACTCTAGATCCTGAAGCCGGTCAGCCCAGAGTAGTAGTTAATCTGAGCCAAGCCTGTGGGTCTTATCTTTACCACTGAATTTTGAATTGTCCATTCAGATGGTTTGCAATTAGGCCTTTGTGGGTTCTTGTGTATATATAAGGCAACTTCTATTTCTTTGGGTTTTGTTCATTTATTTTGAGACCTCCCATCTGGATCTCTGACTTCCTGCTCCAATGTGGACTAGCGGCTCTCTTGGCCTTCTAAACAATTGTGATTCTGAAAATTTCCTTTACTATTATTTGGGAGACTCCCTTTCTTTGCCGACCATGTAATTTGTCTTTGCCAACAAAGGTAATTTGTGTCGGATCACCTGTTGCCTAGTTCCCAGGTCTTTCTCATAGTTTACCTCCTCATTTGGGTGGAGCACAACCTCCTGTAACTTTCAGAGAAAAAGACCATAGGAAACAAATGTCTTGAGACCTTAAATATCTTAAAATGGACTTATTCTACCCTCACACTTGATCGAGAGCCCAAGAATTGAGTTCTATGTTGGAAACCACTTTCCAGAATTTTGAAGGCATTGCTCTGTTGACTTCTGGCTAATAGGGCTGCTGGAGAGAATTCTGGCACCATTCTGTTACAGAGTCTTTGTGATCATTTTCTTCCCACCTCTGGGAATAATTTTCTCAAGTACCTACAAGTTCTGCTACATCAAGATGTTGTGTCTTAGAAGTGAAAGTGTTAGTCGCTCAGTCGTGTCCAACTCTTTGTGTCCTCGTGGACTGTAGCCTGCCAGGCTCCTCTGTCCATGTGATTCTCCAGGCAAGAATACTGGAGTGGGTTGTCATTTCCTTCTTTCCACTGAATCTTCCCAACTCAAGGATCAAACCAAGGTCTCTTGCAGCACAGGCAGATTCTTTACCATCTGAACCACCAAGGAACCTGTGAGTCTTGGTCGGGGTCTTTTCTTATCTGTTGTACTGGATGCCAGTAAAGTCTTTCGGTCTGAAATGCATGTGCTGCACTCCTGAGAAAGATTATTCTATCATTTATTTGATAATTTTCTATTTCTTCTGATCTCTCTAGGTCTCTTCTGATCTCTTGATTTTTGATGTTGGATTTAAGGACTTCTAAAATATGGAGAAACGTTTGCTTCATGAAAGGCAATAGATGTAGGCACATCTATTAACTTCTTTCCCCGAATATTTTGCTATTGACTTCGTCTTAAAAATATCCTTCTAACCCCCAAATTATATAACTAACTTCATTTTTTAAATTGGCAATAGCAATTTCAGAATAAGGATCATGCTGTTTTTATTCATTTAAGCTCCACTGCAGGCAGCACAAGTGAGTATCTGTTGGATAAATAAAGTAGTGAAATGATATATTGATTAAAAAAGAAAAATAAAAATGACCCATGTCATTTATTTTATCCAGGATCTTATTACCAGCAATGGTTCTGATTTTTAGATGTCGGAACAAGTATTTTCTTTACAAAAGTTAATAAAATACATGAAAAAATGTTATAGGATAAATAACAGAAAGAGCTTCCAAAAACTCAATAAATACAATAGAAAAGCATAAAAAGTTTTCAAATTATTTCCAGACACAAGGATTTGGAACACCCCTTGCTGAAACAATAGCAAGAAGAAGAAAAAAAAATTATAAAAAAGAAAAAGAAAAAAACAGCCAAAGGTGCAGTGTGGGGCAGTAAGAGATCTAAGGTTTGTGCAAATGTCAGGCTGGGGACACAGCCTCCCACACAACAGTCTTCTGGGATCTGCTAGTCTTCAGTCCAATTGACAGGGCCCTGGCCGTCCAGGAGTTCATGGGCTAGATGTGAAGACAAGATTTGAGTGCAGGAAATAATCTGATGGCCATTCCTGAGGGTCCCTTTGGAAATCAGCATGGCTCCTGGCCCTTGACAGTTGGGAGGTGTTCCTAAATGCAAGCCTCAGTGACTCTCTAGTGAAGGGGAAGTGGCCTATTCCCACATATCTAGCCGTCTGGCAGACTTAGAAACAACTCCCAAAGGTGGAGCCAGGAAGAAGCAGATCCTTTGAGGTATAGAAGCTCAAACTGGCAATCCAGGAGGCAGAGGTACTCAGGGACTTGGGTGCTGGGACCTTCAGCAAACCACCTGACCTCTTCGTGCTTCAGCTTCTCTATCTGTAAAATGAAGATATAATAGTGTCCACTCCCAGTGCTGGGAGGAGGATGATGTGAGACCTTGCATGTAAAAGCATAGTGCCAACACATGGGATTCAGCACTCATTCACCATCACAATTCGCCTCTGTCTAATCATCCTTCTCACTGCCCAGATGGCTGCTGGCGAGAGTGGAAGCTGTTCTTGGACCTTTGTCCCCTGAGCTGACTGACAGTTTTGAAATTTCCATGTGGATAATGTCCATGACTCCTGTGATGTTGTCCCTCATGGCAGTGTGGGGTCAGGCCCCCCTCCTAAGCTGGGTAGTTGGCAGGCAAAGGCCACAGTGCTTTGAACTATGGGACTATATTGAGAACACCCATGTCTCCAGGGCTTCCAGAACAATGGCTAATCAGTCCCATGGCAGCAACTCAGCATCCTCTTTCCAAGTCAGTCAACTTGTGCATTTTCAAAGCCAGTTCTTACTCAGCCCAGTTGCTGTCCCACGAAAGGATGTGCTTTTTTAGGCATCCCTGTTTAGCAATCTGTACCCTAAATTAGCATTTAAAATTGTGCCCTTAATTTGGCAATTCTTATCTATCAAAGTTACAAACACATATGCCCTTGACAGCAGCCCCAGTTCTAGGACTTTATCCAACAGTTGTACTCACCTATATGCACAGAGGATAGTCACAGCAAGAGAGGAGAAATAATCTAAATACCCACCAGTAGGAGATGGGTGACATACACACGTGATGAAATGTCAACCATCCAACGTTTATTTGGATAACTGACAATAGCTACTGAATGTGTGTTGTATGTCAGCTACTGTTCTAAGAGTCTATTAGTGAGCAAGACAGAGGTTTCCTGCCCCCATGGAGCTTACATTCTGGGTTACGTGCCACATGCTAACAAGCTATTAAAATAAGGCTGCTGCAGGTCCACGAGTAAGGATGCTGGCCCATCTCCCATCTCTGAGCTATGTGGTTAAATGAAAAAAGCCAGGTGTAGAGTGACTGTGCCACCATGTGCGCTCAATGGAACTTTGTGTTTGCCTAGAATTTTTCTCCGAGAAGGCAGTGGCACCCCACTCCAGTACTCTTGCCTGGAAAATCCCATGGACGGAGGAGCCTGGCAGGCTGCAGTCCATGGGTCTCGAAGAGTTGGACACGACTGAGCGACTTCATTTTCACGTTTCACTTTCATGCATTGGAGAAGGAAATGGCAACCCACTCCAGTGTTCTTGCCTGGAGAATCCCAGGGACGGGGGAGCCTGGTGGGCTGCCGTCTATGGGGTCGCACAGAGTCGGACACGACTGAAGTGACTTAGCAGCAGCAGCAGAATTTTTCTAAAAGGGTTCAGGAGAAACTGAAATAATAATGGCCCCTGGGAGGGAGCACCGAGGGACTAGGGGTCAGTTTTGGGAGGGAAGAGTTACTCTTCACTGTTTGTAAAAGTGTGAATGTTTATCCTGTGCTTGCCTTACCAAAAAATGCAAAATAAAATACAAAAGACCTTTAACTTTGCCAGGTGTTGGTCTGCCCACTCTGAAGGCTGGGCCAGCTCCAGACAGAGTCCTCATGCACCCAGGAGTTGAGTTTCTCAACCTTGGCACTTTGACATTTGGGCTGGATAATTTTTGTTGCGGGGTCGGGGGGCTGACCTGTGCATTGTAAGATATTAGCAGCATCCCTGGCTTCTACCTGTCTGGTGCCAGGAGTACCTCCCCCAGTTGTGACAATAAAAACAAGACAAACAAACAAAAAACACCTCCAGACATTGCAAAATTCCTGGAATCAAAATCACCCCGAGTTGAGAATTACTGCTCTAAAAAACTTTGAAATACAGTAGCAATCACTAGGAAAAGGCAATGGCACCCCACTCCAGTACTCTTGCCTGGAAAAATCCCATGGACGGAGGAGCCTGGTGGGCTGCAGTCCATGGGGTCGTGAAGAGTGGGACTCGACTGAGCAACTTCACTTTCACTTTTCACTTTCATGCATTGGAGAAGGAAATGGCAACCCACTCCAGTGTTCTTGCCTGGAGAATCCCAGGGACGGAGGAGCCTGGTGGGCTGCCGTCTATGGGGTTGCAGAGTCGGACATGACTGAAGTGACTTAGCAACAGTAGCAGTAATCACTATCTCCGTTAGACAGATAAGTAGAAGCCCAAAGAAGTTTTATAGTATTTTTTTAAATTATATGCTTCATTTTAAAATTGCTATCTATTCATTTATGATTTTAAATACATGTGCTCTACTGGCTAATTTTTAAGTGATCTATTAATATATAAGTGAATATATAGAAGTAGAATGAGTCTAGTTTCTTATTTCGCTTGATCTGTTTCTAGTAGTGTTTTAGCTCAGTTAAATCTTTCTGGAGATGTTGGGCTACATAGATAACAATCATTTAAAACATAAATTAATTCAGTCAAGATTTGGCAGGGGTTGGAGGGGACTCTAATAGGATACCTGACATTTTGAACAATTATATGTTGAAATATCAAATCTCTTGCTTTGTTCAAAATGTAAACTTTACGCCCCAGAGTTGGAGTTGGCTGGCCTTATTTTTCTGGTTGGATTGTTATTTGTGTCACGAGGGCAGGACTAAACCTCACAATCCTTTTGTATCCTGTGGTGTCCAGGATAGTTCCCAAGGAGGCTTAAAATGAAGGCAGCCCAGCAGGCTGTGGACAGAGTAAAGGCCAGGACCTGGGACACAGATGGAAACAGGTGAGGACTGTTGTTAGCTGACGGGTTTTAAAAACACAGGCTCCTAGGCTGCCTTTCAGAAAAGCCTCTAATCTGTGTTTGGCCTTGGCAGCTCCCCGGAGGAGCGAGGACAACAGATTGTGGTACTGGCCAGGGAGGACCCTGTGTCCTGCCCCACCCCCAGATCCTTTCCAACTCTGGGGCTTCCTGTGCTGGAGGCTGAGATCACAAAACAAAGAAGGCACGGCCTGAGCATCTCACAGTGTGGTGGGCTTGGCAGACATAACAGACAAGAGCAATGCAATGTGATTTGAGCCATGATGGGGGTTGCAAAGATGCTCTGGGGAGCTTGAGAAGGGAGTGGGGGAAGACTTGCTGAGAGGTGATGTGTAAGCTGAGCCTGAAAAGACAGGTCTCACTCAGATGCACCAAGTATGCATCCATCTCTTCCCTTTCACCCTCACATGACTGGTGAATATCACCTCCTTGGGAGGCCCTCCTTGACTGACCCCTTGGAGAGTAGACCCTCTAAACTCCCTGTTTTATCTTCTCCATAGCCCCTCTTAGCAGCTGGTCTTGTTTACATGTTTGCCTACGAGCCTGTGGCCCTCCTCCAGAGAGAGTTCCAGAGACTGTGACCCTCTTGTTCCCTGTGAATACCCAACACCTGTGGGAAGGCGGTCTGCCAGGCGGATGAGGGTGGAGTTGAGAAGTGGAGACGGAGAACACCTCTAGAATGCATTGGGCAGGTCAAGATGAGAAGGACTTGAAGGGTCCTGTGGCTCTGGCACCAGAGTGGAAGATGGTGGAGGGGGTGAGCCTGAGATGCAAACGAGAGGAGGAGAAATTTAGATAACTGCCTGGAGAGGTTAGATTGAGAAAGAGAGCAGAAATATGGGGTGGGAACTAGAGAGGAATCACTCATTTATGGAGGGGTATAATCCATATCTTTACTAGGAAGGAGACCAGAATTGTTTTAAACTAAGGGTCAGGAGCCAGTGATGGTTGGATGGCATCACTGACTCAATGGATATGAGTTTGAGCAAGCTCTGGGAATTGGTGATGGACAGGGAAGCCTGGCATGCTGCAGTCCATGGGGTCTCAAAAAATCAGATGCGACTGAGTGAATGAACTGAACTGAACAGGAGCCAATGGAGACCAAGGAAAGAGAGGAACACCTAGAGCAAGGTCCTTGGAGAGGCCTGGCAGAAGCTTCGGTCTCTGACCGCTGGAAGGTGCCTGCTCCACTGTGTCCAGAGGATGGGAAAATGCATGGGTGCCAGTTATAGATGCTTGGTGCACAGCATGGGGGGGTGGGGGGCAGGATGTAGTGTGAATTGTCCCTGTAGCAAGGTCGATGGCTGTTAGGGGCAGGGGAGAAATGGAAAGTGGTTGGGTAAGGGCCAGAAGTCAAGCAATGAGTATAGCTAGGGAGGGAAGTGAGTGGAGCTAGGAGGGGCAGGTGGGGGTGGGGTAGGGTGGGCAGAGGCAGGTGACAAGAGACCGGAGGAAGAAAAGCACATATTGTTCCTGTGACTACTCAGGGAGGATGGGAAAGGCATCAGGATGTGCTGAGAGTGGGGCATCTGATCTTGAGACTTCAGAGTGGGCTGTCGGGGGTGACAGAGCCTAGGCTGTGGCAGTGGAGGGAGGAGGAGCCCAGGAGAGCTGGTGGCTAAGGTGGAGGGAAGGGCCACTAGAGATGAGGCTGTCAAGCAACTGGGTAGCCATGTGCTGCATTTGTCCCCGAGGACAGCAGGGCTTGGGGTGAAGGAGCCAGATGGGAACTTCCAGAATGAGGGAAAGTGCACGTGAGATGGAACAGCGGGGAGGTATGTGGGCGGCAGAAGGCTACACAAAGGCTGGTCCGGGGAAGAAAGCAGACCACCACTGAGAACAAGAGGTGAAGGTCCTCAGGGTAGGGCCAGGTTTAGTGAAGCAGAAGGTGGAGGATGGGAGTGTTCTTTGACATGGGGACAGGCTTCTAGGAGCAACGAGGGAGGGAGCAGGACAGATGGCGGGTGTTTGAGGCTGAGGATGCGAGGCTGGGCTTGGCTGATTTCCAAGCTCCCAGGAGGCCCCTGCTGAGTCTGTGGGCTCCAGCCCATGGGCCAAATGCTGTGCTTCCCTTCAGGCAAACACACTTGGAAAGGAGTCTGGACAGGAGAAATTGAGGGACCCTGCCCCAAGTAGGAAAGAGATGCTCCCTTGGGAAGAGTCTGGGCCTCTCTCCCCAGCTAGCTTTGGAGATCCTGGACCCTCCCGGGGCCTCTATGTCCCTCTTCTTTAGAAGGGCAGGACTGCCTAGCCCCGGGAGTGCACCGAAGGGCGCCACCTCGAGCACAGTTTAGGGACAAGGCAGAAATTCCAGAAATTCCAGATTCTTTGAGGGGCTCCGGCGGGCTCAGGACAGGAGGGCCCTGCTTGGCTCCACCGCCAGACGGCGCCCTCGGCCCGGTGGGCGGCCGATCGGCCGTCGGGGGGCGCTGCGTTCGCCCTGCCCGGTGCTCCGCCCCTGAGCGGTGGGCAGTCGGCCCCGGCCCGGAGTGGCCCGAGAGGGTGGGGCGAGGGCGGGGCGAGGCCGCGCCTGGGCTGGAGGGGCGGGCCGGGGGCGGGGGAAGGAGCCCGAGGGGCGGGGCGGGGGCCCGCGGCGTTTCTCCCTCCCTCCCTCCTTCCCTTTCTTTCTCCGCTTCTCACTCTCCAGTCTTTTCTTTTCCTCCGCAGCCGGCCGAGGGGGCGGGCCCTGCAGCCTTTGTTGCTCGCAGACTGAGCGCAGCCGCCCGCCGGGCGGCAGTCCGGGCCCAGGACGCCGGGAGCTGCACGCGGGTCGGGCATGTCCTGAGCCGGACCCGGGACCGGGCAGCGAACGGACGGGACGGACGAGAGCGTGTGCGAGGGGTCGCTTGGCGGCCGCCTGGCCCCGGCCATGCCCAGCGGCCCGAGTCCCCGAAGCCCCGCGCCGCTGCTGCGCCCCCTGCTCCTGTTCCTCTCGGTCCTGGCGCCGGGCGCCCACGGATCTGCACCAGGTGGGTGGCTGCCCCGCCCCGGCCGGCCGGCCCTGCCACCCCTGCCACCCCTCCCCGCTTCTCCAGCCTAGGTTCAGCCCCTTCTCACCTCTGCAGATTCCGCTCCTGCCAGGCTCTGCCGGGAGGGGTCGCCCCCCACTCTCCTGGTGTTAGGGACAGGGGTGGGCTTAGGGCAGCGAAACCGCGCCTTCAGGGAGCCTTCCCCAGCCCTCGACTCCACTACGCACCCTGCCCATAGCCAGAATAAGCCTCTTACACGCTCTTCGAGCTCCCGTTTCCCCACCTCGGGTGCAGCAGAGCGCGTCTGTCTCTCCCGGGGAATCTCTTCGTCTGAGCGACTGGACGGAGCGCGGCTTGCTCACGATGGATTCAGTTTCTCGCCCTCCCCAGTGTGCCTCGTCTGGAAAGCAGGCTGGCCAGGGCGCTGCGGGCGGAGTCGCGGGGTCTCAGGTCTACGCGGTTCCCTGCCGAGCCCCGGCCCCCCGCCCCGGTCCCCCGCCTCTAGGCAGCCTGCCCGGCCCTCAAGCTCCCCGGGCCGGGTCTTGCGCGGTCCTTGCACTTCCTGCCTCCCCCTCCCCCAAGTGTGAAGGCGCCGGGAGAGCAGCGCGGAGAAGGAGCTTCTTTCCCCGGCCCTGGGCTTGGCTCTCCCCGCCCAGCCCCGCCCGGCTGGCCTCCGACGAGCTTCTGGCCCGCGTCCAGAATCATGCTCCGTCCCGGTCCGCCGGGCCACGGAGCTCCTGGAGCGTCCGGCCTGGGAATTTAGGATCGGAGGGTGTAGAGGACCCCCTGGCCTTGCGCTCTGGAAGCTCCTGGTCTCTTGGGCGCGGGTAGAATAGTGGGAAGCACTGTTGAGGCGAGGCAGTCGGGAAGAAGGCTTTGTAGGAGAGGGGCCCGAGCTTGGAGGGACTGAAAGGATGGGTGAACTTTAGATGGGCTGGAAGGGGGTGTGTGTGTGTGTGTGTGTGTGTGTGTGTGTGTTGGGTGAACTTTAGATGGCCTGGAAGGGTGTGTGTGTGATGGATGAACTTTAGATGGGCTGGAAGGGGGAGTGGGGAGGTGGGGGGATGTGTGGGTGCGGATGGGTGCAGCCCAACCGGGCTTGGTGGAGCGGGTCGGGGTGGGGTGGCTAGATTAGGGCTTCGAGCTGGGTTTCGGGGAGACCTCCCTCCTCAGCAGAGGGATTGTGGTTGTGAGGCTGGAAAAGCATATGGGCCGGAATGTAGGGAGCATTTAAGCCAGATCTTAGAGGTTCAAGGAACCGTTGAGGGGTGCAGCTGATGAAAGCCGTTGAGGGGAGCAGTGTTTTAGGGAGGAAGCTCCCCGTCTAGCAACAATGTGTAGGGGACAGAGCAAATATTTAATGAGACCTACCATGTGCCAGCATCCCTACTTCTTATTTCTCATCAGCTCCACAACAACCCTGCAAGGTGTGTGATGGAAAGTTCTTTTATAAATGAGAGGACAGATTCAGAGAGGGGAGTGACCTGCGAGGTTAGACTCCTGGGCTACCTGGGTGAAGCCTGTGTTTTCCCACTGCCCCGGAGCTGGGGACCGATGAGGGTGAACCAGGTGATGGGAGCAGGAAAGTATTCGCCCCAAGGAATTGCCCCTGAAGCCTGAACTTGGGTCCAGGCTCCCTGGCAGCTGTGGGAGAAAGGTTATGTGTGTGTCGGGGGCCGGGGAGTGCCTGTGGTCAGGGTCTCCTACTGCAAGCCAGACACATGTATGAGCTTGCCCATGTTGTTAAACTGGGATAATGGTATCTACCTCCAAGGGTTGTTATGAGAATTCAGCGAGATGGTGAATGTGTTTGCTTCGCACAGAACAGAGAAACTGCCACGTGGTGGCCGTGGTTTTTATGAGTCTGCCAGGTAGACCCAATAAGATTAGGGAGTCCTTGGTGTGTCCTGAAACTTGGACCTGCCATTTGGGGTGGAGGAAAGGCAAGCGCCCCTCCTATCTAATCTGGGTCCCCCTTCAGGTGAGTGTCTGTCTCCAGTGTCCCTATAGATATGTCACATGAGGTCCTCCCCAGTCTCTCCCACTTGGGATCCCTGACACGGAGGCTGCTGAGCTCTTTGTCATTTTCTTCAGACCTGCCTGGGGAACCTAGACCAGGTGCTCTGCCCACTGAATGCGACCCAGTTAGAGGCCAAAGAAAACATCTTGGGCTCACTTTTAGAAAAATGTAACAAACCAAGGGACTTGGGATTGCTGGGACTGGCGCAGGGACCCACCAAAACACTGTTTCACACATGTGAGCTCTGTGTGCGTGTGCATGCACACACGTGCATGCAGGCAAGTGCAGACGGACTGGAGTGGGGGGGGGGCATGTGTCACACACACCCTGGTTATTTTTTCTCTTTGTCATGAGCTATGGGTCATTTGAAGAGCTGGACTGTAACTCAGGTACTCGATAAGGAGGTGAGGGTAAACACCATGTTGGCATTTCTCTGGTAGAAGTTCCAGGGTGACAGTTCTGTCACCTAGCAGCGATAGTCAAAGTATTCAACACCCGTTGTGGCAGGAACTCACTCCAATCACAACCGAGTAACCTTCCTGGCAGGACAGACTCAGCCATGAACCACTGGCAGTCCCTGCTCCCATCTGCAGTAGCTTTGGCACTGCTGGCTCAGCTCTGATGCACCCACAGACCGGACTGGAACCTGCAATTACCCTTTGCTAGCACTGGGTGGTGGGAGTTTCCACCACCATGATCTCGACCAGCCATCAGCTCTCAGAGACACTGAAAGAGTTGTTTATTTTTTAACTTACTCCCCTCATCTAAAAATATTTTAATGGCAAAACAACACAAATTGACTATTGAATGCAGAATGCATTGACTAATTGACAAATTGACTAATGAATGCAGAATAAAGCAAGAAAATGAAAATTATTGCAGTAAAAATGGTAACATCCTGTAAGTACTAATATTTTTACATTTCTTATTAAAATATTAAGTCATTAAGCAAAAGAAGTTTTTAAAGACATAGCTAAGTATACTTGAGAACTTCTCTTGCTAATTTTCGGTCATAACTTAGTCACATTTGCTTTGTGTTATTATCTATTGAACTAAGCGCTTATGTATTGACGCACTGAATTCTCACACAACCTAAGGTATAATTATTATCATGCCCATATTACAGATGGAGGAACTGAGACTGTGTGGTTAGTTTACCCATGGCCTCACAGCTTTTGATGGCAAAGTTGTGATGCAGACCCAGGTGCTCTGACTATAGAGCACATTACTTCTAATGCTTTTTGCCTGCAGCATATTTCTGCTTAGCCCCGCCACATTTTTGAACTTAAGAGGATGCTTCTTTATAACTCACTTGAATTTCTATCTTGCAATAATTTCCCAAGGTCTAGCGCAAGGGTTCTCAACAGGACTGCATACCCCCAGGTTCATGGATCCCTCCGCAGGGACACTGTTGAACTCTCGGGGCCATCTCTCCCCAGGGGATCTGATTCCCCAGCCTTATACACAGTGCCCTCTCCCACCCACATACGGTTGAGGACACTGCCGTTGCCTAGAGGTGTGCCATGTAGCTTCCATTTTTCTGGTACACTGAGCACTTCTGGGCTAATTGGCATCAGCACCCCACACCTTCAGCTTGTCTTTAGCAGCCTTGACTGTGATGGTTCATGCCCTGGGAACTGCTTTTAATATTCATTTAAAATAAAACCTTGGAGTATAACTGTTTTCTTATTCTCCATCTATTTGCTCCATGACCCTCCTTAAATTTTCTGACTTGGATACTCTGAGCAGATGAGGAAACTGAGGCTCAGTAAGATGAAGTGACTGTCCAGGCCACACAACTATTAAGTAGCCAAGTTGGCACCTGAACCCAGGTCTACCTGTGTTCAATGCTCACACTTTTGCATTATTTTCTAACTCCATTGTCTCTTATTCTACAAAACACGTGCCTGGGTCAAGCTTTTTATTGCTTGTTCCCCTCACCTGACTTCTTCCTATTTCTCTGGTGGTCTATCACATGATGCCCACCACCAAGCTGTCCTCATCCTCATGCTTAAATATGTACCCATATGTCAAGGGGACATGTCACATGCGCCCCTCTGACAAAGCTCTTCTTCATCCCCGTACATCTCTGGGCTGTCCCCTGCCCTCTCTTGGACTTTCCCAGCGCTGTGCCAGGGCTAAGGATCATGAGTGCCCTGCACCCATTTATTCTCAGGGCTAGGATGGTGTCTTGTACTTTTTCCTGGATGTTAGGGCACTTAGCTCTCCCTCACAACACCAAACGCCATGGGCCAGACAGGTAACGTAACGAGGCTGATGGGAAGACATTTTTCTTGAATCATAGGGCCTCTTGGCCCAGCCCTTGTTTTCCCATTGTTGTTAGAGATTCAGCTCTTTACTGAATGAAAGACAGCACAAGTGTGAAGCTGAGGGCAACCTATATTTAGCGACAGTGCTGAGAACACATAGGAAGTGGTGGAGACTGAGGCAGATGGGAAAGCACAGGCCCTCTCTAATGGGCCACTTCTGACAAGTGTGAATTTAGGCCTGACATGGATGGACGATAAGACTTTAAGCTGAAAATTGAGACTTTTGTACAAAATTATGTGATTTTTTTTCTTTTTTACAAAAAACACTGGCAACTGATTAAATACTGTTCAACATTTTTGCCAGTCCAACAAACCACTACCTGCCCCTAATCAATACACTGACAAACGAAAAAAAAACAAGTCTGCAGGCTATGGTTGTGGAGTTGGCCTCCCAAATGCCCTTATGAGGATGAGAGAGCAAGAAGTCTCCTTCAACTATCCAGCCCAATGGCTTCCAAATGCCAGCCTTGAAATGGTTACTTCAGAATCCCCAGAAGGTTTGGAAAACTGCAGATTCTGGGGCCTCAGAGCCCTGGATCTAAGGAATCAGAATATCTGGGCTGGGTCCTGGGCAGCTACAGTTTTTCAGAGTTTTCCAGGTACTGCTGATGTTCAGCCAGGTTTATGTCCAGTAAGGAATTTCCTAACTTCCCTGATGACCACAATCCCTTGAGGCTTTTGGTAAAAACACAGCTTCCCAGTCCCATTTCCTGGACATGCTGATTCAGTGGGTCTGGGACAGGGCCTGAGAACTTGTTTTTAACAAATTCTCATCCGAGAAGTCTGGAAAATCCTTGCACTTGTGCCCTCCTGAAACTCAGAGACAAGGAAAATTTGCCTAAAGTCACTGAACAAGTCACTCCAGCCCACCCTGTGTCCTGCCTCTTGGAGAATGCTCTTAGAGGACTGCCCTAATGGCTGGCCCACTGGGGCAGTTGTGGGCAGTGAGGGATGTCCTCAGCGGGGGTGCGGGGGGCCACACCATGCAGCGCACTCTTCAAGTGGTTTGGCAGGAGACAGATTGGAGGGTGAGTTGAGTTTTTGCAGCCTGGCCTGGAGGGAGCTTCAGGCTGGACTTGGCTTCTTTTCCCACCCCAGCAGCAGCCACACAGAGAGCTCTGTAGGACAGCTGCAGGGCACTCAGGCATTCTTGTGGCCTTGAGAAGTCTTTGTCTTGAGCAGCCAGGATCCCAAGAGCTGGGCATAAAGCCAGGACAAGCCCCAGAGCTAGGCAGGACCAGAGGCTGGGACAAACCTCAGATGGGCCAGTTTCCTACCTGCACCTTAGGGCCTGGGAACTGTGGAGAAGGAAAAGAGAGAACAAGAGCGTGAGCCCTGGGGTTGCTGCCCACTCCCAGCAGTGCTGCTCTTCTTTGTGTGTGTGTCCACGTGAGATTTCTTTTGAAGACTAGGTCTAGTGGTCAAAATAGTTGGAAAACTTTGATCGAGTCCAATTCATGTTCACTTGGTCGTGTCTGACTCTTTGTGACCCCATGGACTGCAGCACACCAGGCTTCCCTGTCCATCACCAACTCCTGGAGCTTGCTCAAACTCATGTCCATTGAGTCGATGATGCCATCCAACCACCTTATCCTCTGTTGCCCCTTTCTCCTCCTGCCTTCAATCTTTCCCAGCATCAGGGTCTTTTCCAATGGGTCAGTTCTTCGCATCAAGTGGCCAAAGTATTGGAGCTTCAGTTTCAGCATCAGTCCTTTCAATGAATATTCGGAACTGATTTCTTTTAGGATTGACTGGTTTGATCTCCTTTCAGTCCAAGGGACTCTCAAGTCTTCTCCAACACCACAGTTCAAAAATATCAATTCTTCAGCACTCAGCTTTCTTTATAGTCCAACTCTGACATCCATACATGACTACTGGAAAAACCATAGCTTTGACTAGACGGGCTTTGTTGGCAAAGTGATGTCTCTGCTTTTTAACATGCTGTCTAGGGTGGTCATAGCTTTTATGTTAGCAATGGAGAAACTGAGACCCAGCAAGAGACAGACCTCTGAGAATGAAGAAGGACGTTACTGGGAGGTTGAAACCATTTGGGAGACTTTATTACTCTTTCTGTGTGCCTTTAGGCTAGTCTCTGCACCTCTCTGAATGTCTCTCTGCTTTCTCCAGGAGCAATCTGGAGACTCTCCTGCAGGTGTCCTAACTTAGAATCCATAGCCACAGGGACCTGGGTAGAATTCAGAGGATCCATGAACTTGGATGGGACTATATTACATCTTTAATTTTTCTAACCTTGAAGTGAAATTCAGTATTTCCTTCCATTACAAATATTAGCAACAAATCACAATAGTATTAGCAGCATCTCTGATTTAGCTACCAATTGTTGTTCAGTTGCTAAGTCATGTCCAACTCTTTGTGACCCCATGGACTGTAGCATGCCAGTCTTCCCTGTCCTTCACTATCTCCTGGAGTTTCCTCAAATTCATGGTCATTGAGTCAATGATGCTACCTGACTATCTCATCCTCTGCCTCCCCCTTCTGCTTTTGCCTTTAATCTTTCCTAGCATCAGAGTCTTTTCAGTGAGTTGGCACTTCACATCAAGTGGCCAAAGTATTGGAGCTTCAGCTTCAGCATCAGTCCTTCTAGTGAATATTCCTAGTTGATTTCCTTTAGGATTGATTGGTTTGATCTCTTTGCTGTCCA
The DNA here is from genome assembly GCF_003369695.1 of Bos indicus x Bos taurus. NCBI lineage: Eukaryota > Metazoa > Chordata > Mammalia > Artiodactyla > Bovidae > Bos > Bos indicus x Bos taurus. The sequence goes on from NC_040096.1 coordinate 30,368,394, forward strand.
AGGGACTGTCAAGTCTTCTCCAGCACCACAACTTGAAAGTATCAATTCTTCAATGCTTAGCCTTCTTTAGGATCCAACTCTCATATCTGTATATAACTACTGAAAAACCATAGCTTTGACTAAATGGACGAAGTGATGTCTCTGCTTTTTAACACACTATCTAGGTTTGTCATGGCTTTTCTTCCAAGGAGCAAGCATCCTTTAATTTCATGACTGCTGTCACCACCTGCAGTCCACAGTGATTTTGGAGCCCAAGAAGAGAAAATCTGTCACTGTTTCCACTTTTCTGCCATATAGTGATGGGACCAGATGCCATGATCTTAGTTTTTTGAGTGTTGAGTTTCAAGCCAGCTCTTTCACTCTCCTCTTTCACCCTCATCAAAAGGCTCTTTAGTTCCTCTTCACTTTCTGCCATTAGAGTAGTATCATCTGCATATCAGAGGTTGTTGTTTCTCCTGACAATCTTGATTCCAGCTTGTGATTCACCGAGCCCAGCATTTTGCATGATGTACTCTGCCTAGACATTAAATAAATAGAGTAACAATATACAGTGTTGATGTACTCCGTTCTCGAGTTTGAACCAGACCCCTATTCCATATCTGGTTCTAACTGTTGCTTCTTGACCTGCATACAGGTTTCTCAGGAGACATGTAAGCTACCAAGAGGGACAAGAAAAAAAACTTTTTCTTCTTTTTTTAAAATCTCAACACAGTTGCAGGTATCTTGAAATAAGGCTGATGCTCTTCACTACTTTGAAATCATCATAGTTATTAAACTTGCCTTTGGATCTTGTTTAATGCATTAGGAAAGGAACACATGATTTCACATCTACTTTTTAAATTATTTTGACAGCTTTAATTCAGTATAATGAATTTCCTTGGTATTCCTATACATTTAATCTTACACACTTAAAAACATTTTTTGAGGAGTCCATGGCAGAAAAAGGTTAAGTATAAGACTTACTGGGAAATCAAGCAGACAGAATGACTAGGAGAGGATTCTACAAATTTTTCCAGCCCTGGAATCTTTTCATTTAACTCTCAAATGTGAAAGAAATAAACTAGAGCTGCTTGGTTGAAATGGTAGTGATGAGGGGCCAGGGAGCCCTACCTGGGTGGTCCTTCTCTGACTCCCCATCTCAGGAGGCCTGGAGATGTGTGCAGAAGAACCATCAGGCACTTTAAAAAATCCATCAGGCTAATAATAATCTAATAATCATAATTGCCATCATATTCAGTCGTATTCATCGTATTCAGTGGGCCAGGCGCTGCTATATGTGGAGTAGATCAGTTCATTTAATCTTCAGCCCCCAAAGTGCAAGTTACGATCCCCTTTCTACAGATTTTACACAAATACTTACTGAGAAACTACTAGTTTCCAGACATTCTTGAACACTTAAAATCTTCAACAAAGACTAAAGATTCTTGCCCTCTCAGAGTTCACACTGGGAGGAGATGGAGAAAGAAAAATAGAAAAAAGAATGCAGATGTTAAGTGATACAGTATGTGAGACGTGCTATGGGGAAAAATAAAGCAGGGAAGCGGGGATAGGGAGAGGCGGGGAGTTGCAATTTTAAAAAGAAGTGAGTAAGCTTTGGGGAAGGACCTGAAGGAAGTGAGTGCTTTATTGTCATGTGGGAAACAGGGAAGCGTGTTCAGGTGGAGGGAACAAGAAAGCAAAATCCGGAGGCAGGGGCAGCAAGGAGACCAGTGGCCGAATGGAGGGAATTCGGGAGGTGTAGCTGAGATGAGATCGGTCGTCCCTGGCCATCGCTAGAACAGTTTGCTGCTGTGTGTGAGCTGGGAGCCACTGCAGGGTTTTGAGCAGAGAAAGGCTATGGATCTGACAGCTCTGGAACGAGTCCCTAGGACTACCACGTGGAAAGCTAATCATACTGGGGGAGAGGGACCCGAGATGGTCACTAACGGAAGCAGGGAGACTTGTGAAGAGGTTATTGCGATCACCTGGGTGGAGACTGCGAGGCACGGAGCGGTGAAACAGCACAGGTGGTGGGTGTTTGAATCCCGGCACTCGCACCTCAGCGCCCCCTCGGCCGCTGCCCACTCCGTCTCGGCTCTTCTCCCTGCAGGGCACGCCGCTGATGGCCGGGCGGCGCTGGACATTGTGCACCCGGTGCGTGTGGATTCGGGGGGCTCCTTCCTGTCCTACGAGCTGTGGCCGCGCGCGCTGCGCAAGAGGGACTTGTCCGCCCGCCCCAGCGCGCCCACCTTCTACGAGCTGCAGTACCGCGGCCGCGAGCTGCGTTTCAACTTGACCGCCAACCCACACCTGCTGGCGCCCGGCTTCGTGAGCGAGACGCGGCGGCGGGGCGGCCTGGGCCGCGCGCACATCCGGGCCCGCGCCCCCGCCTGCCACCTGCTAGGTGAGGTGCAGGACCCCGAGCTCGAGGGCGGCCTGGCGGCCATCAGCGCCTGCGACGGCCTGGTGAGTGCGCCGGGTGAGCTGGCGGGACGTGGGCCCACCCCATCCTCATCCCCTGCCTGGGCGAGGACTTGTCTGCTGATTTTGGCCCGTTGGAGTTCCCCCCTCCAGCCTCAGTATTAGCACCTGTAAAATGGGGTGGACAAGCTCAGGCCTCTTTGTTCTCTAGGGCAGCGGTTCTCAAACTTTAAAGCGAACCAGAGTCACCGAGGCCTAGTGGAAAACCTGATGCCCCATAGGGTAAATGGGGGGAGGGGGTGGGGAACTTGCATTTCTGACAATTTCTCAGATAGTGTTGAAGCTGTCACTCCAGACTTTGAAAACAGCTTTTTGTTTGTGGTGTGTGTGGACTAAGTAACTCAGAAAGCAGATGAGTCCCTCATCTTCAGGGAGTACCAGTTATGACTTTGATCGCGCAACCCCCGCCCCCACCCCGCTTCCCTGGAGAGCAGGCTTTAGCCTCCAGGTTTTTCTGAGTTGAGGTAATGCTGGCAGCCACGTGCAGCCCTAATTGCCTCCCTCTGCTTGAGAGCAGCTCCTCTCCAGGCAGCATAGGGCTCCTTTTGCTCCCAGCTCTGGAGGGTCGGGTGTGGGAGGAGTGGGGGTGGGTGGGGGGATGGGGGCACATTCTCAGCCATCCACTACTCCCTGCAGGGAGCCTCAGCTCAGATTGCTCAGGAAAAGCCATAGCTGTGGCAGGGCACGGGCTCATGACATATAGCCCACCTCACAGGCTCTAGGGCCGTTGGTCCCCAATCTTTTTGGCACCAGGGAAGGGTTTCATGGAAGACAGTTTTTCCACAGACTGGGGGTAGGGGGTAGTTTCGGGATGATTCAAGAACATTACATTTATTGTGCACTTTATTTCTATTATTATTATTATTACATCAGCTCCACCTCAGATCATCAGGCATAAGATCCTGGAGGGTGGGGACCCCTGCTCTAGGGTATCTGGGCCTTTGAGAGCCCAGCTGCCTGGGAAAGTCTCATTTACAGGAGCCTGTACTTCTCCCTTTTCATATAGTTAAATTAATTTTGTTGCGCCTGAGCGACAAGTACACATATGGGCATTGTTCCCACTTTACAGATGAGGGAACAGGCTCAGAGAGTAACCTGCCCAAGGTCACTCAGTTATCCAGTGGTGGAGTCAACGCAGGCCTCCAGCCCCTAGAGCTAATGATACACGATCCAGCACTCCAGGTTCTCTGCCCTGAGTGACCCAACTGGCTGACTTGGAGCCAATGAGGAGGGGTCTGAGGGAGGAAAAAATCTCCCATGTTGGAGTCCTGAGCTTCCCTAGTAGGTGGTGGATTGCTCAAAGATACTTCCCAAGGCCCCTCCTTCCTCTGGCCTCTCTGAATGCCAGCAAACATCCCCGAGACACCCCTTTCAATTTCCCTTCTCTGGAAGATCCTGGGACCAAGGAAGAGGGTGTCCTGGTGGCAGTGGGTATCTCCATGGCCATCTTGTTAGATTTGGAAGGAAACCCATTTCTTCCTTCCTTTCTTTTTTTTCTTTTGGTAATCAAATTTCTTTTTATTGAGATATTATCAAAATATTAGTTTCAGACAATTTGACACCTATTTATTAATATTTTGTAAAATGATCACAATAAGTCTATTTACAAATTTATGTACATATAGTTTTTTTTCTTGTGATGAGAACTTTTTATCTTTCTTAGCAACTTTCAAAAACACAAAACAGTGTTATTAACTATAGCACTGTGCTGTACATTACTAACCCAAAGCTTTTTTTCCCCTTGGTGTTAAGTTTTTAATTGTAATTCTTGCTCATCTTTGGAATGTGGGGGATGCAGACCTATTTTGTACTTATGGGCTAAGGGGTGGGGTGGGTGTATGGAGCAGCTTCCTGGGCTGATGGCTTCTGAGCTCAGCCTAGAAGCCTTTGGCTGGGTAAGGCGGTAGGGAGGGATGTTCCAGCAGAGGGTACAAAGTGAGCAGAGGTCTAGAGGGAGGAAGGCACGGTGTGTCTGGGGTCAGTTGGCCTGATGGGCTCTGCTGGGCAGGACAGGCCTCTGGGCGTGGGGGAGGGCAGCCGAGTGCCAGTCCTCCCCGTGTGACCCTGGTGCTTCTTTCCCAGAAAGGTGTGTTCCAGCTCTCCAACGAGGACTACTTCATTGAGCCCCTGGATGGCGTCCCCGCCCGGCCTGGCCACGCCCAGCCCCACGTGGTATACAAGCGCCAAGTCCCTGAGAAGTGGACGGAGCCGGGGGACTCCAGGGCTCCAGGCACCTGTGGGGTGAAAGGTGTGTTTCTCTGCTATCAGCTCTGGGGTAGGGGATGAGTCTGGGACATGGAGGGGCCTTTCTAGAAACCTCTATTAACACCCCCACGCCCAGCTCCTCTTGGACTGAAGGGACACAGACAAACCAACAGCCGCATCATCATAGCCTGTGCCCTCTATGTGTGATGGGCCTGAGGCCTCTGCCTGTTGGGCCTGCCCCAGCTCATCCCCTGGACTGACTCCTCTCACCACCAGCTCATCTACCTCCCTACCTCAGGGCTCAGTCTCTCTGTGTCCCCTCCCTGCTCCCTGCCTGTGACACCTCTAGCTGTGGCAGCCATTCTTCCCTGAGTGTCCAGTCAAGGCTGGGCCATACACAACCTCAGCAGTTCAACTAGGCGGGAACCTCCCTCCCCTCCCCACTCTGGTCTTACCCCAGAAAAACTGACCTCTGTTATTGGGGACCTAGAGTGTGGCACCCAGCACCTCTTCTGCAGAGTGGCCAGTCTGTGCTGGGCCAGTCCAGGTAAGGAGCTGCCTGCTAAAGACTGCTGGGGTCTATGGAATGCTCCAGCTTCACAAGCTGCCCACGGCTACGGACTCTATTTCCTGGGACAGATATTCACCGGGGCTTGCTTCTTGCCCTCAGTTTCCCCAGCTTCATAGATGTGCTTCCTCTTCTGATCTTGTGGGGAGCCTGGGGCAGTGGGGCAGATCTCCAGGGGGGTCAGCTGGCTGGGGTCTTGGCCAGCCTCCCCAGGCTGGGGGTTAGGTTGAGAGGTCTGTGTGTGCTGGGAGGTACTTACCCCGCAGTGGGGGTGGATCAGCATAGAGAGATACAGGCCCAGGAGTTCGCCTAACAGGCTCAGTGCTTCACCATGTTCATAGCCCCATCGAAGTCATCCTCTGAGGCTGCTAGGCTTATCTTTTTATTGTCAGGCAGCCCCAGGGTCAGACAAGGGAAGTGACTAGGTCAGGGCCACACAGCACAGGTCTGGGGCAGAGTCACACTGGGAGTAGGCCCCTTGTCTCCGATCCCGCTTACCCAGAGAGAGCTCACTGGAGAGAGGTCCTTGAGACGTGTCCTGGGCCAACCTCCTGGCAGCTAGCCCCCACCCCTTCTGGGCCCACAGAGTTTCCAGAGCTGGAGCCCCAGCGGGAGCATTGGGAACAGCGGCAACAGTGGCGGCGTCAGCGGCTGAGGCATCGATACCAGCGCTCGGTCAGCAAAGAGAAGTGGGTGGAGACCCTGGTGGTAGCCGACGCCAAAATGGTGGAGTACCACGGACAGCCGAATGTCGAGAGCTACGTGCTGACCATCATGAACATGGTGAGGCTGCCACAGGCAGCGTGTGGTGGGGGGTGGTGAGGGCTGCCAGGAGGTGGTGTTGGTGAACCCCAAAGGTATATACCCCAGGCTCCATGCCTGGTACAGGCTTCCAGCTCCTGAGTCACTGGGAGAGAACCTGGGCAGATGTGAGACACCACTGAAGGTCATGGCACCCCACTGGCTCAGCAGCCTCTGCCCGCTGCTAGGACCAGAGTGGGGGGGGGGGGGGATGAAGCAACCTCGACCTTGTGCCTGCCCGGAGGAGCCTGTAGACTGGCTGGCCCATCCACACCACTCTAAACAAGCACCTCCCCACCCTGTGCTGGGACCTGGGCTGGTCACTGGGGATGTGGAAATGCCCAATCAGCCCAGCCCCTGCCTGAGCCATCAGCAGGCATTAGAGTTAGAAGGACCTGTGACCTTGGGCAGGCCACATTACCTGTCTTAGCCTCAGCTTACCTGTCTTAGCCTCAGCTTTCTCCGCTGTGAACTGGGGATGACGGTAGCACTTGGGTGGTACAACAGGGTTGGCATACTTCTCTTGATCCCATAGGACAGTCGAAATAACTAGATCCCATGAGGGTGAGTGACTTGCCCAGGTCACAAGGCTAGGCCAGGACAGACCTGGACAGGAGCCCCAATCTCCCAAGTCCTCCCTGGGGCACTGTGGCAGGTCGAAGCTGGTGATTCCCACTCCTTTAGTGCCAGCCAGCCCCTTCCAGCTGCTGCCCCAGATTGTGCAGGTGGGAGGCCTCAGGCAGCCAAGCTGCTTCCTGCGCCCCTGGGGAGAAGAGATCTTTGCCCTTGGCATTCTTAGCAGGCTACCCACTGAACAGCACGGTTTTCCCTCTGGGCTGGGTGAATGAGAGCAGGCCGGGTGTGTGTGCCCTGCAGCTGGTGTGGCCAGTGTCATGTGTTGTGACCTCCCCCATATCAGCCTTTCACCCCCAAAACACTCAAGGAAGTGTATGCTCTGGGTCATCTAAGGTCTGGCCACTTCTTGTATAGCCATAAAGCCAAGGGTCAGAGAAAGGAAGGGGCTCTGTCTGTGGCCATCATGCCCCCACTGCTCGAGTCTGCATTGGCAAGCTCAGCTCTGGGCCAGTTCCTGCCCGACTTGGCCACCCATGTTGGCTCCCTCCTCCTAATGGAATAAAGGCCATAGCCTTCTGCCTGGCACCTGAGGTCTCTTAAGGCCCAGCCAAGCCTCCATTTAGCCTTGTCTGCCCAGGGAGACAAGCCATTAGCCACCAGGGTTCCAGAGGGGTTGTTGCTGGACAGCAGGGCCCTTGCTCCTTGGCTGGGGTGGGGTGGGGTAGGGGGGCAAGAGCAGGTTTCCAGGCCACGAGATCCTCCCCTTGCATGCTCAGCCTGAAAGAGGCCTAGGAGCTTGGCTGGAGTCATCAAGGCTGGGTTCATCAGCCTCACTTTTACTGAGTGTTCCATGTGGGACGGTATCAAGCCCTCCAGGCTCCCCCATGACATCCCCTGTGTGCCAGGGATCAAGGATTTGACCCCAGAGCAGGGCCCCTTCCTGCCTCCCTGTCTAGGCCCACAGGACACGGGCATTTACCTTGTGAGCCCCACCCTGGAGGAGGGAGGGCCTGGCTTTCACAGTCACATGTTCTGGACAGTGTCATAATTTTTGTGAGCTGACAAGTCCAGCATTGGTCTGGACAGGGTGGAGGCACCTATGAGGCTAACAGTGCTGGATACCCAACAGGGAGACTCCAGGAAATGATAGGGGCATGGATGGCAGGCAGCCAGCCTCCAAGGGGGGCTGGACTGGATGTTAGGGCTGAGGCTTCTGAACACCTGCTACTTGGCCAGTGTTCCACACCCAGAGCCTCGTCCAAGCCTCAGCCCCATTTTGTAGTTGGAGGAACAAAGGATCAGGCAGTCTAAGGAACTTCTCAAGGTCACAGAACTGGTGAGTGGCAGAGTTGGGACCGGAGCTCAGAGTTATCTGCTTCCAAAGCCCCACTCGGTCCTCTCTGCCTCTTAGCCTGCCCCAGAGAGGGATAGCTGGATAGCTGTGGTGTCCAGAGTGTGCTAGAAGGATGAGGGAACAGGTTGGTGGGAGTGAGGAGAACTTATCCCTTTTTTCCTCTGGAGCAGATGTTTGTTCATGTAAGGCTGACATGAGTGCTGAGTGTCAGCTCTGTACCAAGGACATGGTGATGGATGCACAAGAATAAGATCCCAGGCTTGGGAAGCTCTGCCTTATAGCATTTCTCAAAGAATATTCTGGAGAGTACTTGTTCCAAGAGATGCTAATAAATGTTCTGTGAAGAAAGATGGCACTTTTGAAAGTTTGGCAACACAGGGTTAAAAAAAAAAGTAACAGACTTTACTGCAGTACTCCTCATTGCCTCCAAAGCTGTACACATTTAGAATCCATCCACCAGAGAGGAGGCAGGCAGCACTTTCCAAACTTAAGAGCAGAAATTTGATGCAGTCAGATCTGGGTTTCTGATCCCATATTTAGCCTCTCTTGGAGCCTCAGTTGCTCCATCTGTAAGATGGCGATACTTATGCCTGCCTGAGAGGTGTGAAGATTAAGTGAGCTAAGGCACGCGATGCTCCCAGTGCGAGGACCATGTGTGTTAGGCTCGGTCAGTGTTAGCTGCTGCTCTTGTGGCTACTGAAGATCTGCTCTTCAGCCCCACAGCCACCTTCAGGACAGCCTCACCCTCTTTACCAGGGCCTCCTACAGGTTACCAGTTTGTCAGTGTGCCAGACCCAGGTCTGAGTCCAGGAGCTCAGGTAGGTCTATTCCAAGCATAACAAGAGAGGTCCCCCCATTTTTGCACCCCCAATTCTGTTCATGTCCTCTGAGGTCAGGGGCCCTTTTTGAATGAGTGGCTCTTGTCATACTGTTAGCTCACTGGGAGCTTGTAGTCACTGGTAACCCCCAGATCTTACTTTCATGAACACTGCCTACCCCAGCTTGCTTTCTGGGCCTGCACCAGAATAGGGGGACTTCCCTGGTGGCTCAGACAGTAAAGCGTCTGCCTACAATGCGGGAGACCTGGGTTTGATCCCTGGATTGGGAAGATCCCCTGGAGAAGGAAACAGCAACCCACTCAAGTACTCTTGCCTGGAAAATCCCATGGACGGAGGAGCCTGGTAGGCTACAGTCCGTGGGGTTGCAAAGAGTCGGACACGACTGAGCAACTTCACTTTCACTTTCCTGGGTATAGTTTATCTAGTTGAGATAACCCAGGCTGTACACCCTGACCTCAGGCTGTAAACAGACACTCACAGGTTGGTTTAGTCAACAGTTAATGACCCTGCCTTCCTCCAGTACCTCCCAGCGTGTTTCACCTCCGTACTTCTTGGGAGACAGTGAAAAATGTTCTAGACAGTGGGGGGACTTTGTGGTGGCAGGAAGCTGTCCTAGCCCTAATTCAGGACATAAGGTGGGCTAGTTGCTAGGACAGGTCTTAGCAGACCCTCAGGGGCTTCTCATCCTTTGGAGCCTCTTTGTTGGGGTCTGCTGCCAAGCTCACTTGCATGTTGTCTGCTGCTGCTGCTAAGTCACTTCAGTCGTGTCCGACTCTGTGCGACCCCATAGACGGCAGCCCACCAGGCTCCCCCGTCCCTGGGATTCTCCAGGCAAGAACACTGGAGTGGGTTGCCATTTCCTTCTCCAATGCATGAAAGTGAAAAGGGAAAGTGAAGTCGCTCAGTCGTGTCCTGCATGTTGTCTAGGAAAACTTTTTTCTTTTAATTTGATTTTCTCCAGGGGACTGTTTGCATTTTTATTTTTATTTTGAATGAGATAATGCATTGGAAAAAACAAGCGCTCGAGCTTCATTCATTCATTCAGCAACTGTTTCTTGAGTCCATAATGTGCTAGGAACCTGGGCAGATCAGAGGGAGCCCATGGAGCTTATGGTCTGGAGGGGAGAGAGATGTTAGTAAAACTGATAAATGTGAGTGTGTGATGGAGGGGGTTCTAGAGAAGACAAGTTCATGGTGGTTTGGGAGTGTTGGGTAGAGAAAAAGCTCTCAGAAGACATGGTGGAGGGGTGAGAGCTGCAGAAAGGGTAAAAGATAACTTGGGAAGGTGTTCTAGGCTGAGGGCGCAGCATCTGCTAAGGCCCTGTGTAGGAAGGATCTTGGGATTTTGAGAGAAAGCCAGACAGAGTGGTTAGAGCCAGGGAGTGAGGGAGTTTGAGGAGAAGAGTGAGGCCATAGAAGTGGACAGGGACCGACCACACAGGCCTGTGTACCAGGCTTAGGACCTTCCCTTTACCTGTGGACAGTGAAGACCCACTGGTTTTAAGCAAAGACATAATGTGATTGGGTTTGCATTCAGAGACAAATGGCTGGGCTGCAGGGCTGCAGATGGGCTAGAGGACAAAATTTTGGAGGCAGAATTGGTTGATGTTGGGGAGGAAGGGGGGAGGAAGGAAGTGCAGAGGGGCCCCCAGGACCCAGCATGTGCATGGAGGTGAGGGAGGCACATTATTATATCACTGACTTCACCATTCCTGACCTTGAGCTCTGAAAGTATGATTCATCCCCTTATCAGGGGCTTTTGTGCCCTCTTAACAGTACATGTATTCTCCATTCCTATTTGAATATATTTTTCTCTATGGAATTGCTAAAAGCCAACTCAAAACTGATATGTCCTGACATCTCTGCCTGCTGGGAAATTGACCCCTGTCTCCACTCATGGGCTGGCTTCTTCCTTGTCCTGAGGGAGCTTTAAAAGAACAGACAGCTTTACCTGCCACTTCCCTGCACCTTGGCACACTGTCCATCTTTGGGGATGGGCTTCTGCCTTGGGGCTGAGTGGGGTTAGCTCTGGGGGACTCTGAGAGGCCTGCACACCTGCCCTCTTGGCCCTATGGCTGTCAGCCCCAGGGAAGATGGGCCTTGCCTGCCTCCATCCCTTCCCCAGGCTGTGCCCAGTTCCTGCCTCATGAGAGGGCTCACTCCTGGGATGCTGGTCCCAGCCTCCCCAGGGCAAGAGGGGGCAGCAGGGCCGATCCAGCCCAGGACAGAGGAGGGCCCTGAGATGGGCCAACCAGCCAGCATCTGGAGGTGCAAGCTGGGGAATAGGATTCCAAACAGGTGCTCGGGACCCCAGAGCCTGGGAGGTCCTCTCGTCCCCTCCAGGTTCTGCCGATGCTGGGCTGGGGGAGTGTGTGTTCAGGTGTGAGTACTTGCATGTATGGGATGCACGCACGGTGTGAGCTCCCCTGTGTATGAACGTGGGTGTGCATCCCTCCAGGTGGGTTGGAGGTGAGCAGAGGCTGCCTGTGTTGTATATCTGAGGTGACAGCCTGACCCTTATTTCTTGGGTAGGTGGCCGGTCTGTTTCATGACCCCAGCATCGGGAATCCCATCCACATCACCATCGTGCGCCTGATCCTGCTGGAAGATGAGGAGGTGGGAAGTCACGTGACCTTACACTGCCCCCTGGGATGGGCATCGCCTGCCAGAGTCCTCCTGCCACTCACCCGAGCCGCCTTGTGTGGAAGGGCACAGCCAGGGCCTCCTTGGCCCAAGCAGTGTCATCTGTCACCCCCACCCCTGGCTGACCCTCTCTTAGGTCCCTCTGGCAGGTGCCTCTGGGAGGGGTGGTCAGACCAGAGACTGGCCTGGGACCCACAGGTCTGCCCGCTGCCACCTCTGGGCCTCTGTCCCCTGCCTTCCTGTGGAGGAGAATTTGGCCTGACCCTTCAGAGCTCTGGGGGAGGCTTCAGTGGCTGTGCTCTCTGCCTGCAGGAGGACCTGAAGATCTCTCACCACGCAGACAACACTCTGAGGAGCTTCTGCAAGTGGCAGAAAAGCATCAACATGAAGGGGGATGCCCACCCGCTGCACCACGACACGGCCATTCTGCTCACCAGGTACTGGCAGCTGGGAGGGGAGGGGCCTGGGGTGCAGCTGGGAGAGCCTGCATGGGAGGGAGGTGCCACCTGACCCTTGGGGAGAAGCCCCAGGAGTGGGGCAGACATGGCCCTGCTCTCAGGAGCCTCATCTGGAGGAGGGTTTCCACACCTTTGATCCAAGACAGGATTTCAACAGCACTTGGGGAGAGCTTTTTACTGTAAATATTCATTGTGAGCTGTTCATTGTGAATTCTCATGCAGTTGTCAGAAATAATACAGGGAGGTACCATCTACACTTCATCCAGTTTCCCACAGTGGTAACATCTGGTGTGAAAATGAAAGTGTTAGTCCCTCAGTTGTGTCCAGCTCTTGGCGACTCCATGGACTGTAGCCTGTCAAGCTCCTCTGTCCGTGGAATTCTCTAGGCAAGAATACTGGAATGGATAGCCATTGTCTTCTCCATGGGACCTTCCTGACTCAGGGGTTGAACCTGGCTCTCCCCTGGTGGCTTAGGTGGTAAAGAATCTGCCTGCAGTGCGGGAGACCCAGGTTCGATCCCTGGGTTGGGATGATCCCCTGGAGAAGGAAATGGCAACCCACTCCAGTATTCTTGCCTGGAGAATTCCACGGACAGCGGAGCCTGGCAGGCTATAGTCCATGGGGTCGCAAAGCACTGGACACGACTGAGTGACTAACACTTTCACTCCTGCATTGCAGGCAGATTCTTTACCATCTGAGCCACCAAGAAAGCCCCCAACATCTGGCATAACTGTAGTTATATCCCAAGCAGAAAATTGACACTGATATGATCCACAGACCATACTCAGGTTTCACTAATTTTACATACACTTATTTGTGTGTGTATTTAGTCTTCTGCAATTTTATCACACGTGTAATTTCTGTATCCATTGCCCAGTCTAGATATGGAATGGTTCCATTAGAAGGATCTCTTGTGCTGCTCTTTTATAACCAGAAAATCTTACTGCCATACTTCCCCACTCCAACATGACCCCAACTCTGACAACTCCCAATCAGTTCAGAGGCAGTATTTTTGAACTTGAGGTGGAGTTATTAATATTTCCCTTTGCTGAGCTCCAGCAGCTTCTCACTGGGGTAGTAACCCAAATTGTCTGTGCATGGGTCTGCTCCCCAGGCCCAGAGAGGTGTCTTGTGTGCATAAGGGTCACTGCTTCCCCGAAGGCTCCTGGGCTGGTCTGAGAGTGATGGGAGGAGCATCCTTCTTGCTCCTGCCCTCCCTCAGAGTCAGCAGGGGTCCTTCTCTGGCCCCCTCAGCTTGGGAGGGCCTGGCTCCAGGCCAGGTCAGTCTGAGGGCCCCCCCCCCTCTCTGCATGTGCAGGAAGGACCTGTGTGCGGCCATGAACCAGCCCTGCGAGACCCTGGGCCTGTCCCACGTGGCGGGCATGTGCCAGCCACATCGCAGCTGCAACATCAACGAGGACACGGGCCTGCCCTTGGCCTTCACCGTGGCCCACGAGCTCGGGCACAGGTACCCGGCCACCCCCACTGCCACACTAAGAACCCAGCCTCACCTCCCAACCTGGAGGCACCAGCCAGCCAGGCTGATGGCCCATGCAGTCCCAGGGAAGGGAGCCCTGTCTTGAGGAACGAGCCCAACCTAGCCACATTCTGTCCTTGCCCTGTCCCCACCCCGCAGCCAGGCTGCTTCCCTGTTACACAGGAGAGGACTAAGCCTTAAGTGGGATTGAGACGGGCCGGAAAGTCACCATGGGTCTTTGTCCCTCCCTGTTGCCCTCAGCGCTTGCATCTTTGACTCTTGGTCCCTGCCACCTCCCACCGCATTCCTAAATACTCTGTGACCCTAGGCAAGCTCCCTGCCCTCTCTGGGCCTCTGTATGCTCCCTGTTGGTTGAGGGAGTTGGATTCAGGGATGTGAAAGGCTCCTTCTGTTGGACACTTCTGTGTAAGGCTGTTGTGCCTAAGCATGGCCCCTGCCCTCAGCCATCTGTGCCTGGACTGTTTAGCTGTGAGTATGGCAGCATCTTAGATGGTCTGGGAGCCCACGAGGGCAGGCTCACAGAGAGCGCTGTTGGTCAGAGGGGTTGGCTCGTCACTGAGGACTGAGTGAGATAGTGTTTCTGAAAAGAGCTTAGTGTGATGCCTGGCACATAGGAAGAACTCAGCACACATAATTGTTTTCGTGTCTTTCCAAGGATGGTCTCCGAGACCTTTCCTGTGGCGTGGCAGCTCGGACTCCCTAACTCCACTGCACAGCCTTGAGATAGGACCTGGGGTGGGGAGGAACCCTGTCAGACAGTTCTTGGTGCCAGTGAGGCTGCGGGGGCCACCATGGGCCCCCTGGGTGCCACCTGGCCGGCCATTGTTGGCCAGCTCAGTGCAGGCGCTGGGCTGCTCTGTGGTCCCTGGTGTTCAGTTCAGGATCAGCTGCTGGAGGGCCCCGGGCAGCTGGTTGTCACACTCACGTTTTACCTTAAGGAAACGGAGGCTCAGAGATGGGGTGTGACTTTCCCCCAGCCACACGGTGGTTTGGTGGCAGAGCCAGTACCCGGCACCTCGAAGACCCCTGAGGGAGGGAGTGGGCTGGCGGGCTTCCCGCCGGCTCACCCGCCCCTGGGGCCTGTGCTCTCACACAGTTTTGGCATTCAGCATGACGGAAGCGGCAATGACTGTGAGCCCGTTGGGAAACGGCCTTTCATCATGTCTCCACAGCTCCTGTACGACGCTGCGCCTCTCACCTGGTCCCGCTGCAGCCACGAGTACATCACCAGGTTCCTCGAGTAAGTCCCTCCCAGCCCCGGGCCTCTTCCGAGCCGCTCAGGTCTAGGTCTGCCGGGGCAGCACCTTGAAGGATGCGCCGGAGCCCATAGAAGTATAGCGGGGAGAGGAGTGGGGTGCTCCTGGTACAGGAGGCATTGGTAAAGGCATTAGGACGCGAGGAGCGTGGGGTGGTTTTCAGAGCACTGCAGGATATTAAGTGAGGCTGCTGCTGCTGCTAAGTCCCTTCAGTCGTGTCCAACTCTGTGCGACCCCATAGACGGCAGCCTACTGGGCTCCCCTGTCCCTGGGATTCTCCAGGCAAGAACACTGGAGTGGGTTGCCATTTCCTTCTCCAGTGCGTGAAAGTGAAGTCGCTCAGTCGTGTCCGACTCTTGGCGACCCCATGGACTGCAGCCTACCAAGCTCCTCCATCCATGGGATTTTCCAGGCAAGAGTACTGGAGTGGGGTGCCATTGCCTTCTCCATAAGTGAGGCTACAGGAGCCAAAGCAGGACAGAAAAGGAAGGTGGAGGAGGCGCAGAGCTGGCCGTGTGGCTGGTGGGGGCCAGTGAAAAGCGGGAAAGAAAGTGCCCTTGAAGGCGCTGAAATTAATGGCTTTACCTTTCTATTGTGTTCTCTTAATTTGCTATGGTATTTCAAATTTTACTATTTAATGTTCTAAGTAAAGACAAATTAAAACATTTAAATGATTAGTGCAAGTTTTTTTTTAATTGAGATATAGTTGATGTGCCATATTATATATTTTCAGATGTACAACAGTGATTCACCATTTTTAAAGGTTATATTCCATTTATAGTTATAAAATGTTGGCTGTATTTCCTATGCTGTACTATATATCCTGGAGGGCATGGCAGCCCACTCCAGTATTCTTGCCTGGAGAATCCCATAGACTGAGGAGCCTGGTGGGCTACAATCCAGAGGGTCACAAAGAGCTGGACACAACTGGAAGCACCTTAGCGTGCATGCACACGCACAATATATCCTTGTAATTTTATGCATCGTAGCTTGTACTTCTTAATCCCCTGTCCCTAACTTGCCCCTCCTCCCTTCCCTCTTCTCACTGGTAACCACTAGTTTATTCTCTCATCCGATTCTTTTTTTGTTGTAATCATTATTTGTTTTATTTTTTAGATTCCATATGTGAGTAATATCATACAGTATTTGTCTTTCTCAGTCTGACATTTCTCTAAGCATAAAATCCGTGTTGTTGCAAATGGCAAAATTTCATGCCTTTTGTGGCTGAGCAGTATTCCGTTATCTGCTACATGTTCTTGATCCAGTCATCTGTTCGTGGACACTTAGTTTGTTTCCATATCTTTGCTGTTATAAGCAGGGCTGCTATGAACACTGATGTGCATGTATCTTTTCAAATTAGTGTTTTCATTTTTTCCCCCGTATATACAGAGTAGAATTGCTGGGTCACACGGTAGTTCTGTTTTTCGCTTTTTGAGCCATACTGTTTTCCACACTGGCTGCTCCAATTTACAGTCCTGCCAACAGTGCACAAGGGTCCGTTTTTCTCCTCATCTTTGCTAACGTTTGTTATTTGTGTTCTCTCTGATGATAGACATTGTGAGGTGTGAGGTGATGCCTTGTTTTGGTTTTAATTTCTCTGATGATTAATGATGTTAAACATCTTTTCATGTGTCTTCTTTGGAAAAATATCTATTCAGGTCTTCTGCACATATTTTTAATCTGGTTGTTTTTTTTTTTGACAGTGAGTTGTATAAACTGTTAATATATTTTCAATATTAACTCCTTCTCAGTCATGTCTTACAAATATTTTCTCCCATCCAAAGGTTGTCTTTTCATTTTGTTGATAGTTTCTTTCACTGAGTGAAAGCTTTTAAGTTTAATTAGGTCTCGTTTGTTTATTTTTATTTACTTTGCTTTAGGAGACAGATCCAAAAAAATTATTGCTACAATTTATGTCAAAGGGTGTTCTGCTTATGTTTTCTTCTGGGAGTTTTATGGTTTCCTGTACTACATTTACGTCCTTAATCCGTTTTGAGTTTGTTTTTTGTACATGGTTTGAGACAGATGTTCTAATTTCATTCTTTTACACGTAGCTATCCAGTTTTCCCAGTACCACTTACTGAAGTGACTGTCTTTTCTATTGTATATTCTTGATTCCTTTATTGAAGATCAATTGACCATAAGTATGTGGGTTTATTTCTGGGCTGTCTGTTCTGTTGATCTGTATGTCTGTTTTTGTGCCAATATCATACTGTTCTTTAAAAAATTTTATTAAAGTATAGTTGATTTATGTGTTTAATTTCTGATGTATAGCCCAGTGATTCAGTTATATATATATTTTCTTTTTCTTACTTGGTTTTCTCTTACCTTGGGCGTGGGGTATCTCTTCATGGCTGCTCCACCAAAGCGCAGCCATTGCTCCTTACCTTGGACGAGGGGTATCTCCTCACCGGCGCCCTTCCTGACCTTCAACGTGGGATAGCTCCTCTAGGCCCTCTTGCACCCGCACAGCATCAGAGGGCAGACACACTGAAACTATACTCACAGAAAACTAGTCAATCTAATCACACTAGGACCACAGCCTTGTCTAACTCAATGAAACTAAGCCATGCCCATGGGGCAACGCAAGACGGGCGGGTCATGGTGGACAGATTTGACAGAATGTGGTCCACTGGAGAAGGGAATGGCAAACCACTTCAGTATTCTTGCCTTGAGAACCCCATGAACAGTATGAGAAGGCAAAATGATAGGATACTGAAAGAGAAACTCCCCAGGTCATTAGGTGCCGAATATGCTACTGGAGATCAGTGGGGAAATAACTCCAGAAAGAATGAAGGGATGGAGCCAAAGCAAAAAGAATACCCAGCTGTGGATGTGACTGGTGATAGAAGCAAGGTCCGATGACGTAAAGAGCAATATTGCATAGGAACCTGGAATGTCAGGTCCATGAATCAAGGCAAATTGGAAGTGGTCAAACAAGAGATGGCAAGAGTGAATGTTAACATTCTGGGGATCAGCGAACTGAAATGGACTGGAATAGGTGAATTTAACTCAGATGACCATTGTATCTACTACTGCGGGCAGGAATCCCTCAGAAGAAATGGAGTAGCCATCATGGTCAACAAAAGAGTCTGAAATGCAGTACTTGGATGCAATCTCAAAAACGACAGAATGATCTCTGTTCGTTTCTAAGGCAAAGCATTCAATATCACAGTAATCCAAGTCTATGCCCCAACAAGTAACACTGAAGAAGCTGAAGTTGAACAGTTCTATGAAGACCTACAAGACCTTTTAGAACTAACACCCAAAAAAGATGTCCTTTTCATTATAGGGGACTGGAATGCAAAAGTAGGAAGTCAAGAAACACCTGGAGTAACAGGCAAATTTGGCCTTGGAATATGGAATGAAGCAGGGCAAAGGCTAATAGAGTTTTGCCAAGAAAATGCACTGGTCATAACAAACACCCTCTTCCAACAACACAAGAGAAGACTCTACACATGGACATCACCAGCTGGTCAACACTGAAATCAGATTGATTATATTCTTTGCAGCCAAAGATGGAGAAGCTCTATACAGTCAGCAAAAACAAGACCAGGAGCTGACTGTGGCTCAGACCATGAACTCCTTTTTGCCAAATTCAGACTTGAATTGAAGAAAGTAGGGAAAACCACTAGACCATTCAAGTATGACCTAAATCAAATCCCTTATGATTATACAGTGGAAGTGAGAAATAGATTTAAGGGACTACATCTGATAGATAGAGTGCCTGATGAACTATGGAATGAGGTTCATGACATTGTACAGGAGACAGGGATCAAGACCATCTCCATGGAAAAGAAATGCAAAAAAGCAAAATGGCTGTCTGGGGAAGCCTTACAAATAGCTGTGAAAAGAAGAGAAGCGAAAAGCAAAGCAGAAAAGGAAAGATATAAGCATCTGAATGCAGAGTTCCAAAGAATAGCAAGAAGAGATAAGAAAGCCTTCTTCAGCAATCAGTGCAAAGAAATACAGGAAAACAACAGAATGGGAAAGACTAGAGATCTCTTCAAGAAAATCAGAGATACCAAAGGAACATTTTATGCAAAGATGGGCTCGATAAAGGACAGAAATGGTATGGACCTAACAGAAGCAGAAGATATTAATAAGAGATGGCAATAATACACAGAAGAACTGTACAAAAAAGATCTTCATGACCCAGATAATCATGATGGTGTGATCACTCACCTAGAGCCAGACATCCTGGAATGTGAAGTCAAGTGGGCCTTAGAAAGCATCACTATGAACAAAGCTAGTGGAGGTGATAGAATTCCAGTTGAGCTATTCCAAATCCTGAAAGATGATGCTGTGAAAGTGCTGCACTCAATATGCCAGCAAATTTGGAAAACTCAGCAGTGGCCACAGGACTGGAAAAGGTCAGTTTTCATTCCAATCCCAAAGAAAGGCAATGCCAAAGAATGCTCAAACTACCGCACAATTGCACTCATCTCACACGCTAGTAAAGTAATGCTCAAAATTCTCCAAGCCAGGCTTCAGCAATATGTGAACCGTGAACTTCCTGATGTTCAAGCTGGTTTTAGAAAAGGCAGAGGAACCAGAGATCAAATTGCCAACATCCGCTGGATCATCATAAAAGCAAGAGGGTTCCAGAAAAACATCCATTTCTGCTTTATTGACTATGCCAAAGCCTTTGACTGTGTGGATCACAATAAACTGTGGAAAATTCTTCAAGAGATGGGAATACCAGACCACCTGATCTGCCTCTTGAGAAATTTGTATACAGGTCAGGAAGCAACAGTTAGAACTGGACGTGGAACAACAGACTGGTTCCAAATAGGAAAAGGAGTACATCAAGGCTGTATATTGTCACCCTGTTTGTTTAACTTATCTGCAGAGTACATCATGAGAAATGCTGGGCTGGAAGAAGCACAAGCTGGAATCAGGATTGCCGGGAGAAATATCAATAACCTCAGATATGCAGATGACACCACTCTTATGGCAGAACGTGAAGAGTATCTAAAGAGCCTCTTGAGAAAGTGAAAGTGGAGAGTGAAAAAGTTGGCTTAAAGCTCAACATTCAGAAAAAGAAGATCATGGCATCCGGTCCCATCACTTCATGGGAAATAGATGGGGAAACAGTGTCAGACTTTATTTTTCTGGGCTCGAAAATCACTGCAGATGGTGACTGCAGCCATGAAATTAAAAGACGCTTACTCCTTGGAAGGAAAGTTATGACCAACCTAGATAGCATATTCAAAAGCAGAGACATTACTTTGCCAACAAAGGTCCGTCTAGTCAAGGCTATGGTTTTTCCAGTGGTCATGTATGGATGTGAGAGTTGGACTGTAAAGAAGGTTGAGCGCTGAAGAATTGATGCTTTTGAACTGTGGTGTTGGAGAAGACTCTTGCGAGTCCCTTGGACTGCAAGGAGATCCAACCAGTCCATTCTGAAGGAGATCAGCCCTGGGATATCTTTGGAAGGAATGATGCTAAAGCTGAAACTCCAATACTTTGGCCACCTCATGCGAAGAGCTGACTCATTGGAAAAGGCTCTGATGCTGGGAGGGATTGGGGGCAGGAGGAGAAGGGGACGACAGAGGATGAGATGGCTGGATGGCATCACTGACTCGATGGAGTGAGTCTCAGTGAACTCTGGGAGTTGGTGATGGACAGGGAGGCCTGGCGTGCTGCGATTCATGGGGTTGCAAAGAGTCGGACACGACTGAGCGACTGATCTGATCTGATATTCTTTTTCATATTCTCTTCCATTATGGTTTATCAGAGGGTATTGAATATAGTTCCTTGGCCTATGCAGTGGGACCTTGTTGTTTATCTATCCCGTATATATGATAGTTTGTATCTGCCTATCTCAAACTCCCAGTCTTTTCTCCCCCATGTCCCTTCCCCTCTAACCATAAATCTGTTATCTATGTCTGTGAGTCTGTTTCTATAGATATGTTCAATTTGTGTTGTATTTTAGATTCCACATACAAGTGATATCATATGGTATTTATCTTTCTCTTTCTGTATCACTAGTGTAATAATCTGTAGGTATATCTTTGTTGCTGCAAATGGCATTATTTCATTCATGTGTTTAATTTTGCTTTTGTTTCCATTGCTTTGTAGACTGACATAAGAAGACAGTGGTAATGGTTTTGCCTGTGTTCTCTTCTAGGAGTTTAATGGTGTCATCTCTTATATTTCAGTCTGTAAGCTATTTTAAGTTTATTTTTGTGTATGGTGAGAGAGTGTGTTCTCACATCATTGATTTGTGTGTGGTTGTCCAACTTTCCCATCAGCACTTGCTGAAGAGACTATCTTTCCTCCATTGTATATTTTTGCCTCCTTTGTCAAACATTAATTGGCCATGGGTGTGTGGCTTTATTTCTGGGCTCTCTATTCTCTTCTGTTGATCCATATGCTATTGTGCCAATACCACGCTGTTTTGATTACTGTAGCTTTGTTGTATTATTCAAAGCCTGGGAAGGTTATACCTCCAGCTTTGTTTACACAGAATTGCTTTGGTAATTGAGTCTTTCATGGTTCCATATAAATTTTAGGATTTTTTGTTCTAGTTCTGTGAGGAATGTCATGAGTAATTTGATAAGTATCACATTACACCTATAGATTGCTTTGGGTAGTAGAGTGGCCATTTTAATGGTATTCTTCCAATCCAAGAGCTTGGGCTATCTTACCATTTCTTTGAATCATCTTCAATTTCCCTTTATGAATGTGTTTTAGTTTTCAGCATTTAAGTCTTTTCACGTTCTTGGTGAGATTGATTTTTTAAAATATGATTTTAAAAGAAATTTTTGTTTACATTCTTTTTCTGATATTTCATTGTTAGTGTAAAGAAGTGCAAACAATTTCCATTGTTTTCCATACTTTTGTATCCTGCTACCTTGCCAAATTTGTTTATCAGTTCTCATAGTTTTTGTGTGGATTTTCTGTATATACTATCATGTCATCTGCAGATGATAACAATTTTACCTCTTCCCTCTGAATTTGAATACCTTTTATTTCTTTTTCTTATCTGATTCCTGCAGCTGGATTTCCAATACTATATTGAATAGAAGTGATAAGAGTGGGTATACTTGTCTTGTTTCAGATTTCCATGGGAAGACTTTCATCTTTTCACTGTTGAATATTATATTGGCTGTGGGTTTGTCATAAATATTAATAGTTTTATTATGTTGAGATATGTTCCCTCTATACCCACTTTTGTAAGGACTTGGATCATGAGTGGATGTTGAATTTTATAAAATGCTTTTTTTGCATCTATTATGGTGATCATGTGGCTTTTGCCCTCTGTTGATGTGTGTGTCACATTGATTTGCATGTGCTGAACTATCCTTGTGACCCTGGGGTGAATCCAACTTGACCTTGGTGCATGATGTTTTTTTATGTGTTGTTGGTTTTGGTTTGCTAATATTTTCTTGAGAATTTTTGCATCTAATATTCATCAAAAATATTGACCTGTAATTTTCTTTTTTGGTATTGTCTTTGGTTTTGGTATTGGGTTGATGGTGGCTTCATAGAATGGCTTTGGGAGTTTTCCTTCCTCTTCATTCTTTTGGAAGAGTTTGAGAAGGATTGGCATAAGTTTTTCTTTGTATGTTTGGTAGAATTCACCTGTGAAGCCATCTGGTCCTGCGCTCTTGTTTGTAACGAGTTGTTGTTGGTTTTATAGATTACAACTGCTATTTCACTTCTAGTGATCAGTCTATTCTGTTTCTTTTTGATTCAGCTTTGGTGGGCTGTATTCTTCTAGAAAGTTGTCTGTTTCTTCTAAGTTGTAGACTTTGTTGGCATATAACTGCTCATACTTCTGCAGTATTGATTGTGATTTCTCCCCTTTCATTTCTTATTTTGTTTATGTCTTCTGTCTTCTTGGTGAGCATGGCCAGAGGTTTGTTAATTTTGTTTACCCTTTCAAAGAAGCAGCTCTTGGTTTCATTGATTTTTTTTTTCCCCTACTTTAAAAAATTTTTTAAATTTTCTCTCTGACCTTTATTAGTTCCTTCCTTCTGCTGGCTTTAGGTTTTGTTTGCTCTTTTTCTAATTCTTTTAGATGATGAGTTACATTGTTTATTTGAGAATTGTCTTGTTTCTTTAAAAAGGCCTTTATCTCTATGAACTTCCCTCTAAGAACTGTTTTTTGCTGCATCTCATAGATTTATTATGGTTGTGTTTTCATTGTCATTTGCCTCAAGGTTTTAAATTTCCTTTTGATTTCATTGTTGACTTACTGATTTTCTCAGTTCAGTTCAGTTGCTCAGTCATGTCCCACTCTTTGCGACCCCATGAATCGCAGCACGCCAGGCCTCCCTGTCCATCACCAACTCCCGAAGTTCACTGAGACTCACGTCCATCGAGTCAGTGATGCCATCTAGCCATCTCATCCTCTGTTGTCCCCTTCTCCTCCTGCCCCCAATCCCTCCCAGCATCAGAGTCTTTTCCAATGAGTCAACTCTTCGCATGAGGTGGCCAAAGTATTGGAGTTTCAGCTTTAGCATCATTCCTTCCAAAGAAATCCCAGGGCTGATCTCCTTCAGAATGGACTGGTTAAATCTCCTTGCAGTCCAAGGGACTCTCAGGAGTCTTCTCCAACACTACAGTTCAAAAGCATCAATTCTTTGGCGCTCAGCTTTTTTCACAGTCCAACTCTCACATCCATACATGACCACTGGAAAAACCATAGCCTTGACTAGACAGACCTTTGTTGGCAAAGTAATGTCTCTGCTTTTGAATATGCTATCTAAGTTGGTCATAACTTTCCTTCCAAGGAGTAAGCGTCTTTTAATTTCATGGCTGCAGTGATTTTGGAGCCCCCAAAAATAAAATCTGAAAGTGTTTCCACTGTTTCCCCATCTATTTCCCATGAAGTGATGGGACCAGATGCCATGATCTTCTTTTTCTGAATGTTGAGCTTTAAGCCAACTTTTTCACTCTCCTCTTTCACCTTCATCAATAGGCTCTTTAGTTCCTCTTCACTTTCTGCCATAAGGGTGATATCATCTGCATATCTGAGGTTATTGATATTTCTCCCGGCAATCTTGATTCCAGCTTGTGCTTCTTCCAGCCCAGCATTTCTCATGATGTACTCTGCAGATAAGTTAAATAAGCAAGGTGACAATATACAGCCTTGACATACTCCTTTTCCTATTTGGAACCAGTCTGTTGTTCCATGTCCAGTTCTAACTGTTGCTTCCTGACCTGCATACAAATTTCTCAAGAGGCAGGTCAGGTGGTCTGGTATTCCCATCTCTTTCAGGATTTCCCACAGTTTATTGTGATCCACACAGTCAAAGGCTTTGGCATAGTCAATAAAGCAGAAATAGATGTTTTTCTTGAATTCCTTTGCTTTTTCGATGATCCAGCGAATGTTGGCAATTTGATCTCTGGTTCCTCTGCCTTTTCTAAAACCAGCTTGAACATCTGGAAGTTCACGGTTCACATATTGCTGAAGCCTGGCTTGGAGAATTTTGAGCATTATTTTACTAGCGTGTGAGATGAGTGCAATTGTGCGGTAGTTTGAGCATTCTTTGGCATTGCCTTTCTTTGGGATTGGAATGAAAACTGACCTTTTCCAGTCCTGTGGCCACTGCTGAGTTTTCCAAATTTGCTGGCATATTGAGTGCAGCACTTTCACAGCATCATCTTTCAGGATTTGGAATAGCTCAACTGGAATTCTATCACCTCCACTAGCTTTGTTCATAGTGATGCTTTCTAAGGCCCACTTGACTTCACATTCCAGGATGTCTGGCTCTAGGTGAGTGATCACACCATCGTGATTATCTGGGTCATGTAGATCTTTTTTGTACAGATCTTCTGTGTATTCTTGCCGCCTCTTCTTAATATCTTCTGCTTCTGTTAGGTCCATACCATTTCTGTCCTTTATTGAGCCCATCTTTGCATGAAATGTTCCTTTGGTATCTCTGATTTTCTTGAAGAGATCTCTAGTCTTTCCCATTCTATTGTTTTCCTCTATTTCTTTGTATTGATTGCTGAGGAAGGCTTTCTTATCTCTTTGGAACTCTGCATTCAGATGTTTATATCTTTCCTTTTCTCCTTTGCTTTTCACTTCTCTTCTTTTCACAGCTATTTGTAAGGCCATTTTGCTTTTTTGCATTTCTTTTCCATGGGGATAGTCTTGATCCCTGTCTCCTGTACAATGTCATGAACCTCATTCCATAGTTCATCAGGCACTCTATCTATCAGATCTAGGCCCTTAAATCTATTTCTCACTTCCACTGTATAATCATAAGGGATTTGATTTAGGTCATACTTGAATGGTCTAGTGGTTTTCCCTACTTTCTTCAATTTCAGCCTGAATTTGGCAGTAAGGAGTTCCAATACAATATTGCTCTTTACAGCATCGGACCTTGCTTCTATCACCAGTCACATCCACAATTGGGTATTGTTTTTGCTTTGGCTCCATCTGAGCCACAGTCAGCTCCTGGTCTTGTTTTTGTTGACTGTATAGAGCTTCTCCTTTTTTGGCTGCAAAGAATATAATCAATCTGATTTCGGTGTTGACCATCTGGTGATGTCCAGGTTTAGAGTCTTCTCTTATGTTGTTGAAAGAGGGTGTTTGTTATGACCAGTGCGTTCTCTTGGCAAAATTCTATTAGCCTTTGCCCTGCTTCATTCCATATTCCAAGGCCAAATTTGCCTGTTACTCCAGGTGTTTCTTGACTTCCTACTTTTGCATTCCAGTCCCCTATAATGAAAAGGACATCTTTTTTGGGTGTTAGTTCTAAAATGTCTTGTAGGTCTTCATAGAACTGTTCAACTTCAGCTTCTTCAGCGTTGCTGGTTGGGGCATAGACTTGGATTACTGTGATATTGAATGCTTTGCCTTGGAAAAGAACAGAGATCATTCTGTTGTTTTTGAGATTGCATCCAAGTACTGCATTTCAGACTCTTTTGTTGACCATGATGGCTACTCCATTTCTTCTGAGGGATTCCTGCCCACAGTAGTAGATATAATGGTCATCTGAGTTAAATTCACCCATTCCAGTCCATTTCAGTTCGCTGATCCCTAGAATGTCGACATTCACTCTTGCCATCTCTTGTTTGACCACTTCCAATTTGCCTTGATTCACGGACCTGACATTCCAGGTTCCTATGCAATATTGCTCTTTACGTCATCGGACCTTGCTTCTATCACCAGTCACATCCACAGCTGGGTATTCTTTTTGCTTTGGCTCCATCCCTTCATTCTTTCTGGAGTTATTTTTCCACTGATCTCCAGTAGCATATTCGGCAGCTACTGACCTGGGGAGTTTCTCTTTCAGTATCCTATCATTTTGCCTTTTCATACTGTTCATGGGGTTCTCAAGGCAAGAATACTGAAGTGGTTTGCCATTCCCTTCTCCAGTGTACCACATTCTGTCAGACCTCTCCACCATGACCCACCCATCTTTGGTGGCCCCACAGGGCATGGCTTAGTTTCATTGAGTTAGACAAGGCTGTGGTCCTAGTGTGATTAGATTGACTAGTTTTCTGTGAGTATGGTTTCAGTGTGTCTGCCCTCTGATGCCCTTTTGCAACACCTACCGTCTTACTTGGGTTTCTCTTACCCTGGACGTGGGGTATCTCTTCACGGCTGCTCCAGCAAAGCGCAGCCGCTGCTCCTTACCTTGGACAAAGGGTATCTCCTCACCGCCGCCCCTCCTGACCTTGAACGTGAAGTAGCTCCTCTAGGCCCTCCTGCGCCCACGTAGCTACCGCTCCTCGGACGCGGGGTAGCTCCTCTTGGCCGCCTCTCCTTGTGCATGGGTCCTCCCAGCTTCTGCCCCTGACCTCGGACATGGGGTAGCTCCTCTTGGCTGCCGCTCCTCGGGCATGGGGTCCTCCCAGCTTCTGCCCCTGACCTCGGACGTGGGGTAGCTCCTCTCGGCCGTGCTTGTGCACCGTCACAGTCGCCCACGCTTAGAGATGTTTAGTATTGCTATATTCTTTTAGTTTTTGCTTGTCTGAGAAATTCTTTATCTTTCCTTCTATTCTAAATGATAATTTTGCTGAGTAGAGTATCCTAGGTTGCAGATTTTTCTCTTTCAGGACTTTGAATATATCTTGCCATTCTCATCTGGCCTGCAACATTTCTGTAGAGAAATCAGTTCACATCCTCATGGGGGTTCTTTTGTAATTTAACTCTTTTTCTCTTGATGCCTTTAGAATTCTCTCTTGAACTTTTACTGTTTTAACTGAAATATGTCTTGGTGTAGGTCTTTTGGATTCATTTTGTTTGGAACCCTCTGTGCTTCCTGAACCTGGATATCTGTCTCCTTCAGGTTTGGAAAGTTTTCAATCATAATTTCTTCAGATACGTTTTCAGGCTTCTTTGCTCTTTCTTCTCCTCCTGGGAGCCCTCTGGGAGTTATGTGTAGATTGGCACACTCTGTTTTATCCCATAGACTCTTATTATATTGCTTTCATTTTTTTCGTTTGGCTTTCTGTCTGCTGTTCTGATTGGGCGATTTACATTATTTTATCTTCCAGATCACATATTTGTTCTTGTGCATTATTCATTCTGCTACTCATTGCCTTTAGCTTAGCTTTCATCTTGGCAAATGAGTTCTGTATATTTTCCTTGATTCCTTTTTATAATTTCTAATTCATTTTTTACTGTAACTTGCACTTCTATCAATAATCCTTCTTAGTTCCTTCAATATTATCATTATCTTCTTTTTAAACTCAGTGTCTATTAGACTGAAGAAATCTGTTTCATTGTTTTTTCAGGAGAACTCTCTTAATTGTTTAATTTGGAATGGTCCCTCTGCTTCTTCATTTTACCTGTATTTCTCTTGCTCTATGAGTTTAGGAGAAACCATAATCTGTTGTAGTCTTAGAAGGCTGTTTTTGTGTGGGAGGCTGTGTAGCCTGGGTGGGTTTAATATTTTTGGTGCAAGGACTGTTTTTAGTATGGATCCCTACCACCTCTTTCCTTAGTATGTGCTGGCCATTATCCCCTTGATAAGAGGTGTGACTGGTGTTGTCTTCAGGGCCTGCACTGGATGTTGAGCTCCTCTGCTCTGTGTTTGTCACTGCCCTGTTCAACTACTCCCTAATTATTAGAGTAGAAGCCAATAATGTTTCTGAGCTGCAGTGCAAGGTAGGTGAGTTTGGAGCACTCGCACTGGCAGAGGAGCCACTGAGTTTTGCTCTGCCAGAACTGTCCACTGGTGGGCATGCTCTATCACGTCACCCATTGTGGGGGATCAAAAGTCCACTGTTGGCACTGCGCTTGGCCCCCCCTCAACCATGGGAATGCCAGCAGTCCACCCTGGTGTTTCTCAGGTGTTGTTTTCACAAGGCCTCCAGCGCAGATCCAAGAAGTCAGGTCCCAGGACTGCAGTAATCATGTACATGGACTCGCTGAGGGAGCTATGGAGGCAACTCAGATCCTGGCCCAGCCCAGCCCCACAGCATGTGCCCACAAAACCCACAACTCCTAAGGCCAGACCTCCCAGCCACAGGAGCACCCACTGTCTGCTTGAATGTCCTGCAGGTGCTGAATTTACCAAGCTGGCAGCAGAGGTGTAAATCTGCAGCTCACACAGCCAGGGAGAGATTTCAGCCCTGCTTTATAAGTTATGTGGTCCCTAGGGCTTACCTATGATTTCAGCCCCACCTCTGCACATGGGAAACTCACTGGCACCTGGGGTGTGGGAGCCCACTGAGGTGGTGGCTAGAGCATCGGAGCCAGCCAAGGCAGTATTTGGGTTATGTGGACTTGCCCAGGCTGGAGCCCACCCAGGTGGCAGCTGGGGCATGGAGAAATAAGCTGCAAGGGCAGCCCTGCCCCTCCCTTCACATGCCACTTAACTGTGGCACATTGCTTCTATGGTGGGCCCAGGCTTTTTCTGCAGACAACCTGGTTGTATCTGTACCACGCTCCAGCCACTTCAGGCTACTTCCACACAGCCAAGACCAGTCCTTTTTCCAGATCTGTCCTCTAAACCCCAAGTTTCAGCACCAGTCCCTGCCCATACCATAGGATGCTTGTCTTCAGGCTGGAGCATGCAGGCTGGTTGCATTGTCTATGTAGGTCTTTCTGTTCTGCCTGCCACAAACCAGTTGTTATACTCTCCTCTGAGCCTGCATAGTTCCCTTTCTGTCCCCATTGATCTTCCTGAAGGTGAGGGGGCTTCCCAGGGTGTGGAACTCTGTCCTCTTTTACTGTTCCCTCCCAGGGGTGCAGGTTGCATCCTGCTTCCTTTTCTCCTCCTCCCCCCATCATCTTACCCAGTTATGTGGAGATCTTTCTTGTCCCTTCAGGTGTTTGAGGTCTTCTGCTAGTGTTCGGGGGGCGGGGGGGCGGGGGGGGCTTCCCAGGTGTCACTAGTGGTATAGAACCTGCCTGCCAATGCAGGAGACATAAGAGAGCTGGGTTCAATCGCTGGGTCAGGAAGATACGCTGAAGAAGGGCATGGCAACCCACTCCAGTATTCTTGCCTGGAGAATCCCAACGACAGAGGAGCCTGGAGGACTATGGTCCATAGGGTTGCAAAGAGTCAGCCACAACTGAAGCAACTTAGCACAGCACAGCTAGTGTTCAGTAGGTATTCTGTGAGAATTATTTCATATGTAGATATATTTTTGATGTATTTGGGGCAGGAGCTGAGTTCCACGTCCTTCTACTCTACCATACTGTTTTGATTACTGTAGTTTTGTAGTATAGTCTGCAGTCAATGAGTATGATCTCCAGCTCTCTTCTTTCTCAAGATTATTTTGGCTATTTGAGGTCTTTTGTGTTTCCATACAAATGCTAAAATTATTCTAGTTTTGTGATAAATGCCATTGGTATTTTGGCAGAGATTGCATTGAATCTGTAGATTGCCTTGGATAGTATGATCATTTTAACAATACTGATTCTAACCTATGAACATGATGTATCTCTCCATCTGTTTGTGTCATCTTCAATTTCTTTCATCAGTGTCTTATTTTATGGGTACAAGTTTTTTACCTCCTTAAGTAGGTTTATTACTAGATATTTTATCCTTTTTGATGTGATGGTAAATTGCTTTCCTTAATTTTTTTGTGATAATTTATTGTTACTGTATAGAAATGCAATAGATTTCTTGATATTAATTTTGTATCTTGCAGCTTTACCAAATTCATTGATGAGCTCTAGTAGTTTATTTGGTGGCATCTTAGGGATTTTTCTGTGTATAGTGTCTTGTCATCTGCAAACAGTGCCTGTTTTCTTTTTTTCAATTTGAATTAGTTTTATTCCTTTTTCTTGTGTGATTGCTGTGGCTGGGACTTCCAGTACTATGTTGAATAAATGTGGAGAGAGTGGGTATCCTTGTTTTATTCCTGATCTTAGAGGGAATACATTCAGTTTTTCACCATTGAGTATGATGTTAGCAATGGGTTTGTTGTTTATGGTCTTCATTATGTTGAGTTATATCGCCAACTCGATGGACATGAGTTACAGCAAGTTCCGGGCATTGGTGATAGAGAAGCCTGGCATGCTGCAGCCCATGGGGTCACAAAGGGTTGGACACGACTGAGCAGCTGAACTGATATTCTCTCTATTCCCACTTTTTGGAGGGAATGTTTGATTCATAAATGTTTGAATTTTGTCAAAAGGTTTTTCTGTGTCTATAGAGGTGATCGGAGAAGGCAATGGCAACCCACTCCAGTACTCTTGTCTGGAAAATCCCATGGATGGAGGGGCCTGATGGGCTGCAGCCCATGGGGTCGCTAGGAGTTGGACATGACTGAGTGACTTCACTTTATTTTTTCACTTTCATGCATTGGAGAAGGAAATGGCAACCCACTCCAGTGTTCTTGCCTGGAGAATCCCAGGGACAGGGGAGCCTGGTGGGCTGCCGTCTATGGGGTTGCACAGAGTCGGACACGACTGAAGCGACTTAGCAGCAGCAGCAAGCAGCATAGAGGTGATCATATGGCTTTTATTCTTCAGTTTGTTAATATGGTGTACCACCTTGATTGATTTGCAGACATTGAATTATCTTTTCATTTCTGAGATAAATCTCACTTGATCAGAGTGTATGATCCTTTTAATGTATTGTTAGGTTCTGATTGATAATATTTTGTTGAGAATTTTTGCTTCTGTGTTCATCAGTTGTATTGGTTTGTAATTTTCTTTTCTTTTTGATGTCTTTGTCTGGTTTTGAGGTTAGGGTGATGCCTTGTGGAATGAGTTCAGAAGTGTTCTTTCCTCCAAAATTTTTTGGAATAGTTTGAGAAGAAAAGGTGTTAACTCTCCTCTAAATATTTGCGTAGTTCTCCTTTGAAGCCATCTGGTCCTGGACTTTTGTTGGTTGGGAGTTTTTTGTTTTTAATTACTGATTCAATTTCATTACTGGTAATTTGTCTGTTCATGTTTTCTGTTTCTTCCTGGTTCAGTCCTAGGAGATTATATATTTCTATATAGGAATTTGTCTGTTTCTTCTGGATTGTTCATTTTATTGGCATATAGTTGTTTGTAGTAGTCTCTTATGATCCTTTGTATTTCTCTGGTATCACTTGTAACTTCTTTTTCATTTCTAATTTTGGCCCTCTCTCTTTTTTTTCTTGATGAGTCTGGCTAAAGGTTTATCAATTTTGTTTGCCTTTTCAAAGAACCAGCTCTTTGTTTTGTTGATCTTTTCTATTGTTTTTATTTTCTTTTTTTTTTTTAGTCTCTATTTCTAAATGATTAGCCTAAGTTTTACCACTCATCTTTACTTTATGCAGTGCCAATTTTTAAATGCAGATATAGGCACATCAAACTAATATGTGGAGTCACCAAAATGACACAATTCGTATTTCATACCTCATATTTATTAGAACTCTTGGTATAGTGCACAAGACTTATTTGACTGGTTTTATTTCACTTGGTAACATGTGCACATTTTCCCAGAACTCTCTGCCTTGGCTTACTGATGTTTGAGGAAGAACTGAGAGGAAATGGATCCATCTTTACATTTCCTTCTAGCCCATCATTTTCAATGCAATAATTGGATGATACAAGGAAGCAACACAAATAGCAAAGATGATGGAGTTCCCTGGTCATTTGTGTTTCCTAAGACATCATACCTTCTTTCTGCATTTGAAGCAAGTTCTGGTTCAAGTGCCAAGTGTGGCCTCTGGGGCTGTCTTAGACATAATACACTTATCTTGCATTTTCTTAGAGTCTCAATGAATTCTCTGCATTGTGAATCCACTGGGACTCTGCTCATGAGGTGGCAAGGAACAGTGGACACGGATATCATGTATCTCCTCACGCAAATGCCTCTTGTCCCATTAGAACCTCCTTAACAAAACACAAGTTCAAAAATACTGAGTTCAAGATGGCAGTAGGAGAGCTTTGAACCACCTGCTGCACTCTTCCCCATCTATGTTCTTTGGGCAGCAACTTTCAACTTTTCATTCTTTTTAGCTTTTCTTACCTTATTTACTTTCATATTTCCAAAAGTCTTCCTAGAGTGCTGTTTCTTGATTTTTCAGTTTAGATATCATCTGATGACTTGTACAATGGAAGGTTGGAATTTAGCCCCTTTGTGTCACTTCCTGCCCACATTTGCTCCCCCACCCCTGCCACCACATCCCAATATCATGCTAGCATATCTTGATTAAATCCATGTCTACTGTTTTCTTTATTGTTGTTGTATAGATAATGCCAAACCAAGCGTTGTAACAAAATGATTTTCTTTTTAAGAACCACTGTATTTGCCTAGTTTCCTTTGCTTCTCTAAGTCTTCCATATCCTGCAACAATTCTGCAAAATGTCTGTGAATCCAGGTTTTCCAAAGGCAGTCCCTCCCGTGTCCTCTCACAGTTCCCTTCTTTCGTGGACATACCCCTCGACATCCCTCTATCCTTCTGCTCTCATCTAACCTGGATGATGTCTACTTCTCTCTTAAAATTATCGTGCAAGATCTTCCTGTTTCCTGGGTCTCATGCTACCTTTTTTAGAGGGGTTTACTTTTTTGTTTTGGTGGAGCATATCCTCAAGTAGCCTTCTGAGAAGAGATGTGTGGATTTGCTTGTCTTAAAATGTTTTCTTTTTTTTTTTCTTCCCTCATACCTGATTGATCTTTTGATAGCAACTTCCAAGTTAAAAGTCTTTCTCCCTCAGAATTTCAAAGGTATTTTTCCTTTGTTTTCTACCTTCCAACACTGCTGTTGACAAGTCTCATACCAGTCTGAGTCCCAAACCTTTTATGTGACCTGTTAAAAAAGTCTGGAAGCTTTTAGGATTTTCTTTATCTCTCTCTCAATATAGAGAATACTCTCTCTCTTTTTTTCCTCTTGGTCTGTGTCTCTCTTTCTTTCTCTTGGTAATCTGAACTTTTGCAATTATGTGCCTTGATTTACCTTGGGGTGGTGATGGGGGGCACTTGCTAGGCCCTTTTAATCTAAAAACTCAAGTCCTTCAGTTCTTGGAAATAGTCTTATTTATTTGATAGTCATCTCTCATTTTGTCCTTCTGGAACCCTTAATATTCAGCTGTTCTCTCCCTTTCCTTTTTTTTTTTTTTACACTTTTTAACTTTTTTTGACTCATTCTGTTTTCTGAAAGACATCCTTATCTTTGCCTTACAAGCTTTCTATTACATTAAAAAATGTTTTTCCTATTGTACTTTTAACTTCATGAAATTTCTTATTTGCTAAATATTCCTTTTTATTATCCTGTTCTAGTTTCATGGGTATAATATCTTACCTTGTTGAAGTTGTTATTTAGTTTTTTCTTTAACTCCCTGAAATATCTGTCTTTTCTTTGAGTTATTTTTTAGAACCTATCTTTCACGTGAAGGATTTTCTTGAGATGGCATGGCTGTATTCCCTCCGTGGAAGGAGGTGCTGGGCCGCCAGTCGGGAGGTCTGTGGACTAGGCAGCACTGTTTCAAGTCACCGCTGAGGGACTGGTTGGGATGGAGCAGTTTATTTGGGGTATCTTCAAACGTCAGTATCTAGGGTCATTTTTCTGAGTGATTTCACTCCAGAGAGGTATTCTCTAGTCTTTTCCTGGAAGGTGTAAGTCTGACTACAGCTTTCTGGCTCCCAGATGGGGAAGGAGCTTGGTGATTATCTCAGCTTTCCTTGTGCAGACTTTCACTTGTTCTTTTCTCTGTGGGCCCCTCTGCCTCGGGTCTTCCACCGTGCCTAGTGTTCCTGGGCCAGGTCTCCTGGATCACCCTCTCCAGAGAGTGACCCCAGTCCTCTGCCAGGCAGGGAGGTGGCCATGGCCCTGCTCTAGAGGGTTGGGAAGGGGATCTGGGGTCTGATGAAGTCTTACAGACTTTGAGCCAGGCTCTAGTCTTCAGTCTCCCTGGCACCCAGGCCTCCAGGGGTCCCTCAGGTTTCTTGAGCGTTTCCAGTGTCCCTCTTCTGGGTGGTCTCTCTCTGCATGACTGGCTGTCAGCATTCAGTGGTGTAGTAAGTCAGCTGCTACTTGATCATCTGCTTTCCAGCTTCTAGAATTTTGCTAACATTTTTCATCTGCCATCATCACCTCTCCCTTGCCCCTTGTCTTTGTGGATTTATGCCTTGTTTATTTCTTTCCTGTCATCTTAGTGGGGTTCTGGAAGGGCATGGAAATAACTCTATATCTGCTCAATGGGCCATGTTTTTCTAGAAGTCCATTCACAGGGGTTTAAGCAGGGACATGACCAGGTTCTTTGTGGACATGAGAGCGAGGACCCTGGCCTCTGATAGAAGAGGGATTATTGGGTGGAGAGGGGGACTAGAAGCAGGGAAGAGTTGACTTTGATGTTTAAGACCCTGGACTCTGACCCAGGCATCTACCCATGTTGGCAGACAAGTTACACTAACCCTTAAGCCTTAAAGACCGGGGATAATGATGGGACTGTGTCCCGGGTTGCTCTGAGGATTAAATGAGGAGGCATGTGACGTGTGTAGCACAGCGCTGGCCACATGGTTTGCATTCAGTGCCTGGTGACTGTTAGCACTGCTACAAGCGATGTGATAAGGAGCTGAAGCAGGAAAGTGGCCCGGCAGGGAGAGCCTGGTAGAAAATTATCCCAAGGGTCCGTCACCTCCCCACTTCGGGGCTGAAAATGAGAGAAGGGCTGGGAAATCAGAAGAGCAGCCACCCCTGCAGCACCCTGAGGGCTTTTTCCAGCTGTCCCCACCCATGGTGCTGCCCAGCACGCTGGCTTCAGGACAGACAGAAACAGGCATCTCTGTCTTCATTTGGCTGCTGGAATGCGTGAGGGACTTGCTTTGGGGCCTGGGGCGAGGGTGGGAGGAGAAGGCCAGAGCCTGAGCCAGCCAGGGCCTCCCAGAACCTTGGCACCAAGAAGCGCTGGACAGAATGCTGGCAGAGAGACAGACACGTGGCCCATGAAGGGAGCTGGGGAGGGAGGGGAAGTTCCTCTTCCCAAGGGTGGCCGCAGTCTCCCCTCTCCATCCCAGAGGGCCAGGCAGGAGAGGGTGCTGGGGTGGATGGTGTCATACCAACCTGACCCCCAGCCCTTCTGCCCTTAGTCTCCTTGCTGGAGGTGGACGGAAGACAGGACAGGCTCCACCTAGACAGGATGGGGGCCGGAAGGGCAAGATTCGCAGAAGGAAGGCACCAATCGGGGTCTGGTGGTGTTTCCAGTATTTGACGGTGTCTCAGAAGCACTGAGACCACCCCCATTCCCCACTGGACACGACATTCCTTTGCTTCCTGCAGATAGATGCTCATCAGGCCGCACAGACCCAGATGTTAGCAAATCCCACTTGGTCTCAAACTGTGCTAAAGGGAAAGTGGTAGAGGAGGCAGTGCCCCTGTCTTCAAGCCCCTCACCACCTGAGGAGGGCAGCCCTGTGGGGTTCTGTGGGAATCTGGAGAGACGCAAGACATCCTCTCTGAGAAGGCACACCAGAGCTGCTCTCTAAGGACTAAGGGAGCATCATGAGGAAGAAGGATGCTCTAGGTGGGTGCATGGGTGGTCCAGGGCTGGCAGTGGGGGAATGTGGGTGGGACGGAGAATCTTCAGGAGGTGGTAGTCAGACTAGAGGAAAGTTTCAACGAGACTGTGTTCAGTGGCCAGTCCAAGAGGTCAACCTGAAGAACCCGAAGAGCCTTTCTGGGCTGAGTGTCAATTTAAAGGACCCTGTGGTTTCATAAGGGACCTCTCTTTTCATGAGCTACTATTTAGACCTGGGGCCAGGGAGGGAAGGCCCTGCTTGCTCATGTCTTTGCAGCCGGGGTTTCCGCAGGGAGAGAGGCAGGCCTGATCAAGTATTGTCCCCAGCATCCGGTGACTCCCCAACCAGCCCCCAGCGGCGGGGAGGGGAGGAGGCACACAGGTCTCTCCCAGGTGATGGGTAGCTCCTTGCAGTCCTTGAGGTTGGAGTGGCACTTCCGACTGGAGCCATTCACTGTCTGCTCTGACCCCATGTGGGGCTGCCCGGCCCTGCTATAATTAGAGGGGAAGGGCTGACGTGTATCAGCAGCCTGGGGAGCCTGGCGGGGAGCCAACCAGAGGAAGGAAGGGCCGGCTGCCGGCCACCCGCCCGTGTAACTTTTCCCAAGTAGATGCTGCTATTTATACCTCTGTTGCTTGGGATCACATAGGCTGCCTCAGCCTCTTGTAGATGAGGTTGTGAAGGCTCAGAGAGGGTGAGGGATGGCCCAAGGCCACACAGCATCTGAAACTGGGCAGAGTGGAACTTGGGTTTCTGACTCCCTAGTCAGCATCTGGGCCAGAATGTGGCTCTGATTCTGGTGTGGGTCCTACAAAAACACCCCCGGCCCCGACCAGAACCCCCCAGCCATAAGATGGCCCTGAGAGGCTATTGCTGCCTGGCTTTCCAGCATCAGGCTCACAGGAGCTTGATACCCGGCACATCAGCACTGGGTGTTGGCTGGAAAACTGAAGGGCTGGGTGTGCCCCAGGACCTACTTGTGTGGAGCTGAGGCATGTTGGACCCAGTCAGAGGAGCCCCCTGGCTGGGTCTGAATCAGCGGAGTGGGTGAACCCCCCAGTCACATCTTAAATTGTGTCCTACCAGACGAAAAGGAGCCCCAGGGCCAGGTTGACCCTACACAGACTCACACAGACACACACACACACCACCCCCTACCCCTACACCCCCTCAGCTGGTGTTTGGCCCCAGGTTGTGGGTTCAGGGAGCCCCAGGATGAGGCTAGCAATCAGAAACCTCCTTGCTCCCTGCCACACCTCAGCTGCCGTGGTTTAGAACTTCTATTTGAGATGAAGTGTTTGAGGCAGGCTCATGATGGGATGGGAGGGGCTTTTCACTTAGGGTAGCCCAGCCAGTGGACACACGGGCTGGCAGCTGGCAGCCTGGCTGGCATCACATCCTGACCATCGCTGCCCACGCACATGACACAGGGCACATGGCGCACTGCCATGGACCCTGGATGTGTAAGGAAACAGTGGTGGTAGAGTTTTCTGCTTGGGGGTTGTAAGGAGCAGATAAGAGAGTTCCCGCTCAGGACCCAGAGCCAGCCTGGCCTGCAGTCATCTAGGGCAGAAGACTGGGTCCCACACCTGCTCGTATGCCCCATGTCCATCCTAGACGGTCTGTTTCCAGCTAACACAAAGGGTCCAGGTGGTTCTGGGTGGAGAGGGGCCCCCAGGGTCCTCAGCAGGAGTCTAGTCACTGAGGCTCTGGGTGGAGTCCGGGCCCTGCCACCAGCCAGGGGCCTTGGGAGACCACATTCCCTAGCCAGGGAATGTGGCTCCTCTGAAATCTGGACTCCTGGATCCCGGGGACTGACTGCCCCCCAGCCTCTCCCCATTCAGGCCTGCACGGTGGCCTATTTCTCGACCCCTCCATATTCTGCAGCCCCTCTGTGGCCTGTTGTGTCTCCTCCTTCCCACCTGGCCAGACCCCAGCATCTATCAGCTCCGCCCTTCTTCCCCCGCCTCCCTCCATCCTAACCTGGACCCTCTGCTCATCCTGGCTCCCTAACCCGGCACCAGCCACCCTCCAGCCTCCCAGACTGGAAGACTAGGGGGTTTCTGCCTCCCCCAAGCTGTTTAGCCTGGGACCCCAAGTCCCATAGATCCTGTTTTCCTCCTGTTGCTACCAGGAGGGGCACAGGAGAAAATAAGGGAATGACAGAGACTGGCAGGCAGAGCTGCCCCTGGGCTCTCTCCCAGGTGGGCAACCAGGTAGGGGCAGCCTGCAGGCCTTGGTCCTTGTACAGATCCCCTTGGTCCCAGCCTGGGGTGGAGGGCTGTCGTATCAGCTGTGATGTGATGCTCTGCAGATCCTAGACTGAGCGGGGGACTGAGGCACTCTGAGCAGGGTCACATGTGGGCCTAGTGTTCCAGAAGACTTCAGAAGGAAGGGCCTCTGGGCTGGATCTTGCAGGGGGAGGCCCCACGGTGGAGGAGTGGGGAGACTGTTGGGAGTAGAAGGGACAGTTTGTGAAGAGGCCTAGCCCTGGGGGGTGGGATGAGTTATTTAAATAGCTGGAGTGACCTGGAGATAGATGGGAAAGACTGGGAGCCTTTCATGCTAGGTTATGTCAAAAAACAGGCTGGATGAGTAAGGAGGCTGGAGTTTTCCTGTTCAGTTTAAAGCTTTAAGCCCCTTCCCACCTCTCCTGCCCTCCTGTACTGGTGAGGCCTCCTTGATGGGTCTCTCAGGCTGCCCCCTTTAGGGCCCCAGAGGACAGGCAGCCCCTTACCCCACACTTCTGTCCCATCTCTGCAGCCGTGGGTGGGGCCTGTGCCTGGATGACTCTCCCAGCAAGGATGTCATCGACTTCCCTTCCATACCGCCTGGCGTCCTCTACGATGTGGGCCACCAGTGCCGCCTCCAGTACGGGGCCTACTCTGCCTTCTGCGATGACATGGACGTGAGTGGAGCGGGTGGGGGGCAGCCCTCAGCAGCCTGCAGACCCCTCCCAGCCAGGCTCGGTCCACACATGATGCCCATGAGACATAAAGTGGCCTGTGGGCAAGGCCTTGGCTTGGGCGGCCCTAGACCCAGGTCTGCATTCTGGGTGGGCCATTCGCCAATGGTGGGACTTCAGGCAAGCCCCTTACCTACTGGGATTTTCTGGTGGCTCAGTTGGTAAAGAATCTGCCTACAATGCAGGAGACCCAGGTTCAACCCCTGGGTGGGGAAGATCCCCTGGAGAAGGGAACGGCAACCCACTCCAGTATTCTTGCCTGGAGAATTCCAGGGATAGAGGAGCCTGGTGGGCTATTGTCCACAGGGTCGCAAAGAGTCGGACATGACTGAGCGACTAATACTTACCTACTGAAGCTGGATTGTAAGAGATAAAATAAAACCTCTACTGTCAGGTCCTGGGGAAGATCGCCCGAAGTGGTGGCCACGGGCATGTCAGCTTCTAACAGGGTGTCTCCAGTTGAGGGGCTGTGGCTGGAGAGCTGTGGGTGATCTGGGGACTGTGCTGAGCCACAAATCCAGTGGTCTGGGGAGAGATAAGAAGGGACCTCTGGGGCTTCCACCTACAGAATGTGCCAGCCCCAAGGAGGGATTCCCAGGGCACTCGAGGAGGCAGCGAGGGGGTAGGGCAGGTGGAGGCGTAGGGGAGGAGGTGAGGGTGTGGCCTCTGTGCTCCTTCTTGCAGAATGTCTGCCACACACTCTGGTGCTCCGTGGGGACCACCTGTCACTCCAAGCTGGATGCAGCTGTGGACGGTACCAGCTGTGGGGAGAGCAAGGTAGGGGAGCCCCAGTCCAGCTGCAGAGCAGGTGAGACACCTGCTGTGTCCATGCTCTGGGCTCGGCCTTGGTTCACAGACTCACCAGTGTTCTTCGCCGACCCCCAGCCCTCTCTGGCCTGAGTCCCCATCTGCAGAATGGAGGCTTTGGGACAGAGCTTGACTGAGCAATTCTCCAAGGTGCCTCCACCTCGGAGAGTCAGCATGTGGGCTCTGTTTTATTCTTTGTTCAAGTCTACCGTGGGGCCTGTCTTGGGTGACTGGAAGGGGGCCTCCCCCAGCCCTTGGGGTCTTCCCCTCTGGGCCCTTCCAGGCCTTCCACCCACCTTGTTCTCACTAGGGTGAGGAGCTTGGAGTGGGCTTGCTCTGCATTTGTCTGTCTTGGTAGTGGTGTCTGAATGGGGAGTGTGTTCCCGTGGGCTTCCGGCCCGAGGCCGTGGATGGTGGCTGGTCTGGCTGGAGCGCCTGGTCCCTCTGCTCGCGGAGCTGTGGCATGGGCGTGCAGAGCGCCGAGCGGCAGTGCACGCAGCCTGCGTGAGTGCGGGGCACCTGGGGCAGGTGGGGTGGGGTGCCCTGAGCAGAGTCAGCGATTCAGTCTGTCCCAGTCTCCCGTTCTCAGAAGTATCCCCATGGAGGCCAAGCCCAGAGTGTCCAGAGCCACTTCGGGTCACTTCTAGGAGTGCCCTGGTGGCTAGTTGAGTCACCACTGCTGACGCTATTGCAGAGAAGGGAACACCAAGGCTTGGAGAGTGGAGCGACTCATTAGAGGCCACACCACAAAGCAGCAGCTGATGGGAGGGAGGCAGGGAAGACAGTGGCTCAGAGCTTAGACCCTGAACCTTGGATGGATAGAGTTCAAATCCCCTCTCCTCTCCTCATGCAGCGGCCCTCTCCACCCCTTCTCAGGGCCTCAGTTTCCCGAGAAAGTATATGATGGGCAGCAGCAGTGCCCATCCGGTAGAGTTGTCATCACGGATAAGTGCACTAAAGCCCTGCAGCTAGTCTGAGTAATTGCTCAGTAAATAGAGCCGTGTAGTGACATTGGAGGGCATGTGGGTCCAAGGTGAGACTGGGGACAGCTGGGAGAACTGGTCAGCCTGGGAGGGGTGCTGTGTCACCTGGGGCGAGTGGCTTCATCTCCCTGGGCCTCGTTTCCCCGTCTCAGAGGGGTGAGGTGAAGATTGAGAGAGATGCAGAGGTCTGCCCTTCTGTGGACTGAGCGGGTGCTGGCACCTTCACTAGGCTGCCTCGGGAGGGGATCATGGGATTCAGAGCCAGGGCCTTCTAGGGCTCCATGCTTATACCCTGCCTTGTCTCCGGGTCTCTAGATCTGAGCAGGGTGGAAGCAGATGGGGTGGAGTTGGGGGTTCAGGCTCTGGGCTGGGCCAGGGCCAAGGGGGCTTCCTTTTGACCTGGATGGGGTGCTGCCACCAAGATCATGTCTGCTGACATATGGGCTGTTAGGACGCTGGGTCTCACAGGCTGGAGATTTGGAGTAGCCCCTCCAGCTAGTGCCAGTCAAGTCTGTAGCTTAGCCCAGCTTCTCAGTAACCCTCTGCAGAGGCAACCCCAGTCCCATTTTAGAGATGAGGAAACTGAGGCCCGGAGGGGTCCGGAGACTTTGCCAAGGTCACATAGCAGGTTGGGGGTAGAGCCCAGGCCTCGTGCTACCACCTTCCCTGAGATCCTTTCAAACAGGGAGACCAAGTCTGGGCCGAGGTGGGGGCGAGGGGGGCAAGGGGGGCTGGTAGGCAGAGCAGTGGGAGCGGAGGTGGGAGCTGGGAATCTCCGGGTATCAGGGTGTGGGAGAAGCCCCTGCTCCAGGGGCCTGCTTCTGGATTCAGGTGTGCGGTTGGCTCCGCTGTCAGTGCTCACTCACCCCCACCCCGCCCCACAGGCCCAAATACAAGGGCAAATACTGCGTGGGTGAGCGGAAGCGCTTCCGCCTGTGCA
Organism: Bos indicus x Bos taurus; assembly: GCF_003369695.1. Taxonomy (NCBI): domain Eukaryota; kingdom Metazoa; phylum Chordata; class Mammalia; order Artiodactyla; family Bovidae; genus Bos; species Bos indicus x Bos taurus. The sequence continues at coordinate 30,409,605 of NC_040096.1, forward strand.
GCCTGCAGGCCTGCCCCGCCGGCCGCCCCTCCTTCCGCCAAGTCCAGTGCAGCCACTTTGACGCCATGCTCTACAAGGGCCAGCTGCACACGTGGGTTCCTGTGGTCAATGACGGTGAGTCCGGCCGTCCGCGGGGACACTGAAGTCTGGGGGGCGGAGGTCCGAGGGCCCAAGGCTTGCCCAGTGACACAGGTGCCATCTGCGGGGCTGCCGCTCACTCCCTCCTGGCTCCTGGGGGCAGCCTTGCAGACACTACCAGCCCAGTGGAGCCCCCCGCCCGCCACTGATGCTCTTCCGGGTGTGACTCCTGCCCTGCCTGTCCCTCACGGCTCCTCTGCTTGGGCCCCAGTGAACCCCTGTGAGCTGCACTGCCGGCCCTCGAACGAGTACTTTGCTGAGAAGCTGCGGGACGCTGTGGTGGACGGCACCCCCTGCTACCAGGGCCAGGCCAGCCGTGACCTCTGCATCAATGGGATCTGCAAGGTGTGCCCAGCGAGGAAGAGGACCCTCTCTGCCTTCCTCCTGCTTCCCTCTGGCCGCCCTCCCCAGGCTGTGCCACTGGGCTTCCCAGCTCTACCAGTGAAGCCTTTTGAGGGTCTCCCATTACCTCTCAGCAAAGCGCCCCCCAATCCTCCTGGGACTGGACCCACCACACACACCATCAACCTCAGCCTCTGCGACTGCACCCGGCCTGCCTGCCATGGCTTCTGAGATCTGGCCTGGGCTGGCCTGGCCCCAGCCCGGAAACCAGAGCTCAGGCGGAGGTCCGACCTCCCGCTGGTTGAATGACCCCGGGCAAACGTTTCCTCTGCGATAAGGGGACTGTCCGTCCAAGAATCCACGTCACAGGGTTAAATGGGGTCACTTATCAGGGATTGCCGTGCAGGGGCTCGGCCCGGCAGAGAAAGCATCAGTGTGTGCTGACAATACTTAAAGACATTTCCAGCAGCAACAGCGGCGGCAGCGGCTTCCCCTGCCCGAGTCCTCAGCACTTTCTTTCCCCTGCTCCAGACAGGGGAAGCTCCTGGGCGTAGAGGCCAGGGCTCAGGACCAGCAGAGAACATTGATTCATATTTCGGGGAAACTGTTGTCCATGCTGGTCAGGAGCCCCTGTATGCCCGCTGCCCTGCCTGCTGGGGCCATTTACACAGCTTTTCCTGTCTCTTGTCTCGTTTGATCTCACAGCACATCTTCATGGTGTGGGTGGTTCCCCCTGTTCCACATCTGAGGAAACTGAGGCTCAGAGAGGTCGAGGGGTTTACTCGGGACTGGAGGCCACAACAGTGGTGGGCCCCTGCTCCGTGCCCCGTGCACTCTCCTCCCCACCCTGGCAGCCCCTGAGGTGGGGGCCAGAGAGGGCTTGCGGCCAGCGGCCTAGCACCAGGGGCCTCCCCTCCTGTGCGTTACAGAATGTGGGCTGTGACTTCGAGATCGACTCGGGTGCCGTCGAAGACCGCTGCGGGGTGTGCCACGGCAACGGCTCCACCTGTCACACCGTGAGCGGGACCTTCGAGGAGGCTGAGGGCCTGGGTATGGAGAGGGACCACTGGTAGCAGAGGCGGGGGTGCTCTTGGCCTGGTAGCCCTTCTTTGTCTCCCTTGAGCCCCTGCCTGCGTCCTCCTTGGTCCCCACCGAGGCTAGCGGTGGGAAGCAGGCACGCTGCCTTGCTGGGTCCAGGATCCAGGCAGGAGTCAGGGCCCCCAGGCCTAGATGCAGAGACCTGCCCTCCCAGGGAGTCTCTTGCCCCAGGGACTCCAGGCTGGGCTAATGAGTGGCCTTATGAAGCTTCAGAGAACCAACCCCACAGCTCTACTCCCGCACCCCAGGACCTGTTGTGCATACACTGTTTAAGTGCCGACTGTATGCTGGGTGAGGGAGACACGGAGGTGAAGAGCTTACAGTCTCATCTTGCAGTGGAGGGAGACCCAGAGGGGCTGTGAGAGCCCTGAGGAAGAAGGTCCTGACCTGGGGAGGTCAGGGAAGACTTCCTGTGGGGAGTAGAAGTTGAGCTGAATCATGAAAGACTCAGCGGAGATGAGGAAAAACATTACACATGCAGGAAAGAGCTTGTACCCAACGAAGCCTGGAGGCAAGGAGGAGTATGCTGTCTGGGGACCTGACTGTACAGAAGGCAGGGCTGCCATGGGGCTTTGAATGCGTGGCCAAGAAGCTTAGATTTCATCCCCAGAGATGCAGCCCAGCATGGTGGTTAAAGCTCAGACCTCAGAGCTTGATTCACATCCCAGCAGAGCCCTGGGGCAAGTTATGTAAGGTCTCTGTGCCTCGCTGTCCTCATCTGTAAAATGGGGCTAGCAGTAGTACCTGGGGGTACACAGGGTTGTTACACATGTAGGGTTCTTGGGATAATGCCAGGCACGGGTGTTGTGTGCTGTGCTTAGTCAACCAGTCGTGTCTGACTCTGTGACCCTGTGAACTGTAGCCCTCCAGGCTCCTCTGTCCATGAGGATTCTCCAGGCAAGAATACTGGAGTGGGTTGGCATTCCCTTCTCCAGACATGATGGGTACTACTTAACGAAAGAACAAAAACAGGCTTTATAGGCATGAGGAGGACGTTATCAGGAGAAAGGTCAATTGGGTTTTTTAGAAAGGTCATGCTGGCCCCAGGTATAGGGTTAGACCCAGCCCAGTGGTAGACTGACTGAGGTTTCCCAGAGAGGGGCCATCGGGCACGGGGCAGGATTGCAGGAGCCCTTCTGAGTGTGGTGACCTAGAACAGATCTAAGTAGGGAAGTCCGAATCTCAACGACGAAACCTTGGCATCGGCGGGTGGGGCAAGTGGCGAGAGCTGTAAGGGCAGACCACAGCTTACCCTCTTCTTTTCACAACCTGTGCTCAACCCCTGGCTGACAGGGTATGTGGACGTGGGGTTGATCCCGGTGGGCGCCCGCGAGATCCGCATCGTGGAGGTGGCGGAGGCCGGCAACTTCCTGGCCCTGCGCAGCGAGGACCCGGATAAGTACTTCCTCAATGGCGGGTGGACCATCCAGTGGAACGGGGACTACGAGGTGGCGGGCACCACCTTCACCTATGCCCGCACAGGCAACTGGGAGAACCTCACGTCCCCTGGCCCCACCGACGAGCCTGTCTGGATCCAGGTGACCGCCTTCCAGGGCCAGGCCCGGGCGGGGCAGAGGTGGAGTGCGTGGGACCCAGCCCCGTGGCAGGAGTGTGCCCTGGGGCAGTCGCGGAGCCTGGCTCTGAAACGGCCCCATGGGGTAGCCCCAGGTCCCGGAGGTAGCTGAGGTTGGCTCCTTTAGGATGGGTGTCAGGGCTGGGTTGCGGGAGAGGCCATCTCGTGCTCACAGGGCTCCCGCCTGCCTGCCCCAGCTCCTGTTCCAGGAGAGCAACCCCGGGGTGCGCTACGAGTACATCATCCACAGGGAGGCGGACGGCCACGACCACATCCAGCCGCCCGAGTTCTCCTGGCGCTATGGACCCTGGTCCAAATGCACTGTCACCTGTGGCACAGGTGAGGAGAGGGCTGGGCACGGCCGCTGCCCAGCGGGGCCTTTGTCTCTGGGCGGTGAGGCCCAGCTTCAGCCTCTGGCTCATTGCTTGTTTGCGGGGCCTCTCTGAGCTCGGAATGCTGCTTCTGGGCCTCAGTTTCCTCATCTGTATAATGGGGCTAGCAGTGGTCCTGTCTCATGGATCCACTGGGAGAGTAACCAAGGTGAGGCAGGCATGGCACACGGCACTTGGCCAGCCCGTGTGTCTCCCCCAGAGAGGCGCCAGCTGCCCCTCCCTCTTCTCGCTGCTCAGCTCTGACAGGTCCTGTGTGAGCACTTCTCCCCCACACCTGGGACTTGACCACTTCATCCTCCTGGAGCCTTACCTGCATCCCCCTCAGGATGGGCTCCTCCCCTCCTCCAGCTTCCCCAGGGACCCCTCCTCCATGGGGCGCTCCTGTCTGTCCTGGGAGCCTGGAGCCTAACTTGTCTAGGCTGCTGCCCCTCCCCATGAGGAGGGTGGGGGAGGAGGGAAAGAAAGGAGATGGGAGGGGGAGGATGGAGTCGGACAGGGACGGGAGGCCAGGACGCAGCAAGCATCTCCCCACCCAACTCTGAGCCTCTTACCCGATGGCCCCATTATTCACCACATTTATTTATTTCTTTAAACTCTTTCTAAAAGGTGTAACAACTTGACTCTCCCCTCCCCGTGGTTTCTTCCGTATCCCTGCCCATCCCCCCACCCTCAGTGTACAGGGGTCTCCATATCAGGAATCTGGGACAGAGAGAGAGGCGTTTGGACATTCTTTGAAATGCCGTTAGGATTATAAAGTGAACAGTGATGCACTGAAGCTGGAGAGAAACCTTCAGAAGCTATCATAATCATCCTTTCTCACTTAAGTGTTAAATTTACAAGTGCAAAAACAAATACCTTTGATGAACCAGACACGGGGGAACTGGTTTCCAGCAAATTGGTGGCTCCCCACGTGGACAGAATGGAATGTGTTGAGCAGCAAGTGGCAGGATCCTGACGAGGCGTGGCTGGAGCAGTAAGGGTTTACTTGTCTCCTCAGTGAGAAGCCCCAGGGTGCACAGTCCAGGCTGGCGGCATGGCCTGCCGTGTTTTTAGGGACCCCTGTCAGCCCCATCTTCCTCTTGTGTGTATCACAAGATGGCATCCTTGGTCCAGACTTCTTGCCAGCTCTAGGTGGAAGGGAGAAGGGGCAAAGGGAGGGACTTGTGCCTTTTTCTCTCTGGCATGACTGTCCCAGACCCCCAGCTGCCAGGGAACCGCAGTGGGGAGTGTTTGGCATCGTGACCTTAAACAAACCCAGCGTTCTGTTAGGCAGGAAGGAGAGGGTGGGGTGGGGCAGGGAGACCGGAGGCTCAGGGAAGGGGTGAGCCCCTCTTATGTGCTGTAGAGGGACAGGGGGCAGGCAGAGCCTTCTGGAGCTGGTCCTGTCACTGGGCCTCACAGGTGTACTGGGGGGAGGAGCACAGCCGTGCAAAGGCCCAGAGGCAGGCAGTACAGAGGGAGTGAAGGCCAGGAACCGTGACAAAGCTAATGGGGGGCCGTGGGGCCATAGGGGAGTGCCTGGCCGCGTGAACTGATGGATTTCTTCTTTATTGTTTCTGAGCACTGACCCTGCTGGGGGGCGGGGTGTAGACACAGGGTTGCACTAGGCTGTGGTTGGATTTAGCGCTAGTTGTGGTCTCACCAAGGCAGGTGTTATCGTTGCTCCCATTTACAGATGACGACACTGAGGTTCAGAGAGGCCAAGTGAGCTGCCCAAGGCTTCCCAGTTAGGAAGCTGCAGGGCTAGACCGCCCCCCCTCCTCCACTGACCCTGCGCACTCTGCTGCCTCTGCAGGGGTGGGAGTGAACACCAGGAAGGCAGTGAGCAGAGGGCGATGGGGGCCTGCCTTCATCCTGATGGAGGCAGCGAGGCCCAGTTCTGGAAGGGTTCTGAGCAGGGTGGGTGCAGCTGTGTCTTTGGGTGCAGGGTGGTTCGGGCAGGGAGTGCCGTGGGTGCCAGGCCCAGGCTGAGCCCCCATGGCCTCCCAGGCATGCAGAGGCAGAGTGTGCACTGCACGGAGCGGCAGGCGGGGCCTGTAGACGAGAGGCACTGTGACCCCCTGGACCGGCCGGATGACCGCCAGAGGAAGTGCAGCGAGGAGCCCTGCCCTGCCCGGTGAGCGTGCCGGGCGCCTGACTCCAGGTGTCCCTCACCAGAGGCCCTGGAAGAGCAGAGGGAGCTGGGCTCTGGGCCCCACCTCCCAAGGCTGGACCCAGCCTCTGGTTGCCCCTGACCTCAGCCTGGGCTCCTCCTCAATAACCAACACTAGCCAGGGACATCCCTGGTCACTCATGCTTGGGTCCCTGGATGTGGACACAGGCCTTGGGGCTTGCCCAGGTCTCCCAGGGGTGAAGGCGGCAGGAGCAAAGGGGACTGTGCCCGATTGCTGGGCTTTGGGCACCAGAGTGCCATCTCAGGCTTGGAGCTCCGGGGACTCCTCCCTTGGGCTTAGGCCTGACCCTGAGTCCCGAGTGCCTGAGAATGCCAGGCGGCCCCATGTTCATCTGCCCTTGTACGCCCCCAGGTGGTGGGCAGGTGAGTGGCAGCTGTGCTCCAGCTCCTGTGGGCCTGGAGGGCTCTCCCGCCGAGCCGTGCTCTGCATCCGCAGCGTGGGGCTGGATGAGCAGCGCGCCCTGGAGCCGCCTGCCTGTGAGCACCTGCCCCAGCCCCCTGCCGAAACCCCCTGCAACCGCGATGTGCCCTGTCCGGCCACCTGGGCTGTGGGGAACTGGTCTGAGGTGAGCATCAGCACGGGTGGGGTTAGCTCTGCCATTGGTCTTGGGCTACAGGGAGGCAGAGACAGTGTTCAGGGAACCCCTACTGCTGGGCACCATGGTGGGAGGGGGACTGGGACATCCCAGGTCTGGCCCCATCCCCAAAGCCTCAGAGGCTGGGATGTCCTGGGACGTCACAGCCACGGTCTCCAGCGGCCAGGGCGCTATCCGCTGACACTGAGCAGCTGGCCGGGTACCTTGCAAGGCCCTGGCTCCTCCTGGCCTGAGTCCCTCACCCAGCCTTCCCTTTAGTGCTCGGTGACGTGCGGGCCAGGCACTCAGCGCCGGAGCATCCTCTGTATCAACGACACTGGGGTCCCCTGCGACGAGGCCCAGCAGCCAGCACGCGAGGCCACCTGCCTCCTGCCACCGTGCCCCCAGGCCCTGGACACGCTGGGCCCTGAAGGCTCAGGCAGTGGCTCCTTCAGCCCCGAGCTCTTCAATGAGGTGGACTTCATTCCCAGTCACCTGGCCCCGCGCCCTCCACTGCCTTCATCACCCGAGCCAGCCGGCATGGGCAATGCCATCGAGGAGGAGGGCCGTGAGCTGGGCCTGCCAGGGCCCGTGTTCGTCGATGACTTCTACTACGACTACAATTTCATTAACTTCCACGAGGACCTGTCCTATGGGCCCTTCGAAGACCCTGACTCAGAGCCGGTGGGCACAGGGGATTGGAGACCCCCACCCCCGAGCACTGCTGCTGAGCCCCCCACGGGGACCCCCATTCCTCCCACAGAGCCTCCTGGGACTCGGGATGAGGGGGCACTGGGAGATGGGTACTCTGCCCCTTGGCCCAGCCAGGCTGGCCCATCCCCACCCCCACCCTCGGAGCAGACCCCTGGGAACTCCCTGGTCAATTTCCTACCTGAGGAAGATGCCCCCATTGGCGCTCCAGACCTTGGGCTCCCCAGCTTGCCTTGGCCCCCCACTTCCATCAGCATGGAGACGCCTGCTGCCCCTGGGAGCCAGAACCAGTTCCTGGGAGCAGAGGACAGCCAGAGCCTACCGCCTGCTCCCCGGTGGGAGAGGACCAATGAGGTTTCTGATGATGAGGAAGCCTTAGGCCGTGGAGCCCCGCTCCCGCCCCAGAGGCCCAGCCCCACGTCACCCTCTCTGTCCTCCGCTGGCACTACCCACTCCTCCCCTAGTCCCCGCACAGTAGAGCTGTGGACGAGTGGGACGGCGGCCTGGGAGCCAGCTCTTGAGGGTAGCCTGGGGCCTCTGGACAGTGAGCTGTGGCCCACCGTGGGAGGCGCCCCTCCACTTCCTCCTCCCACCACTGCCCTGCCAGACACTCAGGGTACGGACAGCCCCCTGGAGCTGGGGACTGCCACCTTCTCAACCCCAGGACCGACTCTGCAGAACCTGCAGACCTTGGCGATGCCAGGAACCTTCCTTCTCATGGCCCCCACTGGCCTGGGGCACATGCCTTGGGTGACTCCCCAGAGCCTGGGCCCCTTGGGCCAGCCTGAGCCCCCCAGCTCCAAGATGCTCCCAAGCCCTGGGCTGCTGTCCACACCAGCTCAGGATAGTCCGGCCAACAGCAGCAGAGCCCCTGGGCCTCTGGACCCCAGCCCGGTCGAGGAGGGGTTCCCTGTGGACCTGCTGCCTGCCAGGAATGCCAGCTGGGAAGTGGGGAACTGGAGCCAGGCAAGTGCTGCTGGGGTCAGGGCAGGCCGGTGTGTGTGTCGGGTGGGTGGTGTCCTCACTGAAAGTAGGCAGAGCCGCGTCTGTCCTGCCTTCTGGGGAGTGAGGGCTCAAGAACTGACAGCCTGTGGTGGGTGGAGCCTCTGTGGGTAGGAGGAGCATTGCCCTGTCTCAGTCACACTGCCCCCCATGTGCCTCTGGGGCCGGTCTGCCCCACGGGGCCTCAGTTTCCCTTTTGAGCAATACAGTGGGCTGAGGGGGCCTGGGGCCCCTAGAGGCTCATTCCTGAGTAGCACGGGGGCTGCTGGGAGGGCAGGGCCAGGCACAAGTGAGGGGCAGCCAGGGGGAGCAGCTCTCTCATATTCTGGCTTTCATGCCCCAGGGACAAGGAGCTCACCCCCAATAGTTGTGTTGGTGGGGAAGCTTCCTCTCATACTCCCCAGGCCCAGAGCGGCCCACCACGGTTTGCCGAGGCTCAGCCTGGCTCCTCCAGGAGCAGCTCGGTTCCTTGCCACCTGGCTGTCCCCTCAGTGGCTCCCCCTGCTTTGTCAGGGGCCTGTGAGGGTCTCAGCTGCATGGGAAGAAGCTGGCCTGTGTGTACCGCCCCATTCCACCCTCCCCAGATTAGCACTGGAGGGGAAGTGAGCTGCTTCTGCTCAGATCCCTAGTTTTGGTATGGGAGGGATGGGCTGAGGCTGAAGCGCCCAGACTTCCTTCTCCAAGTGACTTAGGGAAGCAGCGAGCCTTAGCAGGACAGCTGGGCCACCCCACATGTGTGAGCAGGAACAGTTGGCTGCCAGGGGATCTGACTTTTCATCTTCTTGGCCCCCTTGGGAGGTGGGTGGAGGAGCCCATTTTCAGATGAGGAAACTGAGGCAGTGTCTGGTCCCTCTCGCCTGGCTGGGGAGCTGGCGGGCATGGGGATCCGCCCACCCTCATGGCCACTGGGTCCCCTGCCCCCAGTGCTCCACCACCTGTGGCCTGGGGGCTGTCTGGAGACTCGTGCGCTGCAGCTCCGGCCGGGAGGAGGACTGCGCCCCCGCTGGCCGACCCCAGCCCGCCCGCCGCTGCCACCTGCGGCCCTGTGCTGCCTGGCACATGGGCAACTGGAGTAAGGTATGTGAGGGAGGCGGCTGGCAGCTTCAGGGCATGGGGCATAGCCCTAGGGCCCGCGGCCTGTGTTTGGGATCAGCCACAGCCACCACCGATCGGCGGGCCAGGGTCCGTGTGCACAGCTTTGCACTTTAATTTCTGGTCTCCGGGATGCCCCATCTGTGTGGGGGTCAGCCTGCCCCAGGCCCCTTCTCTTACTGCCTGTATCCTTTTCTCTGTACTTTCTATAACCCTCGGGATTTCATTTTCTCCTCTGTTCCTCTCTTTATCCATCTGTCCCACCCTGGGGCAGCCCCTGGCCACATCACCCTCTGCCCGAGGCTGGTCAGCCATGGCCTCTCCCTGGGACTCTTAAGGGACCTGCCCTGGCAGTGGGGGTGGTGTGGGAGGGGAGTCCGATGCTCACCCCCACCCCCGCTGGGTTCTGTGTGTGCACACACGGGACCCTCGGCCTCCAGTGCTCCCGCAGCTGCGGCGGGGGCTCCTCCACACGGGACGTGCAGTGTGTGGACACACGGGACCTCCAGCCACTGCGGCCTTTCCACTGCCAACCGGGGCCCACCAAGCCGCCCGCCCGCCGGCCCTGTGGGGCCCAACCCTGCCTCAGCTGGTACACCTCTTCCTGGAGGGAGGTGAGGCTCAGAGATCTGGAGATGGGAGTGAGTGGGGGTGTCCTCGGATGCTGGCAGCCCGCAGACCCTTCCCCTGCCCTCCCAGTGCTCCGAGGCCTGTGGCGGTGGTGAGCAGCAGCGTCTTGTGACCTGCCCGGAGCCAGGCCTCTGTGAGGAGGCGCTGAGACCCAACAGCACGCGGTCCTGCAACACCCACCCCTGCACACAGTGGGTGGTGGGGCCCTGGGGCCAGGTGAGCAAGTGCGGGGGTTCAGGGTGGGGAGAGGGCCTGTGGACAGGAGGCCCTGTGTCAGCAGGCATCCATCAGACCTTTTTCACGTAAAGAGTTGTTGAGTGCGTCCTGCATGCCAGGGTCCCTGTGGCCTCTGCAGATGGCAGTGGTAGCCTGACAAGGTCCATGCCCCACTGGAACTCACGGCCCACCAGGGAGACAAACCAAAAACGAACGGATGTGCGTTGTGATGTCAGGCAAGGCCTTCTGAGGAGGGGATCGTAGAGGAAGACCAGCGGGGTCTGTGCTGTCGAGGGGAAGCACGCAGGGAGCAGCACATGCTAAGTCCTGCGGCAGGAGTGACGGACACGGGGCTGCTTAGGAGACCAAACAAAGGCCAGACGGGCGGAGGGGGTACGGGAATGGCCACTGAGGCCTCAGCTGAGCAGGACCCTTCCTGCCAGGCCTGTTTGGAGCTCGCAGGTTTGGGAATCTCAGTCCTTGTCCCACTGGGGGACCTGCCGAGGGACCCTGGGAAGGTTGCTTCACCTTGCTGGGCCTCTGTTGTCTCATGTGTAAAATGGGGTTGTAAGGATTAGATGAAGTCACACGGTGAGGCGCTTAGCACAGGGCCTGGCACAATCTTGGCACAGATTTAATTCTAGGGCCTTTTAAAAATGTCAGACCCCGACTGACAGGAACAGAGCCTGACTGGGGACGGTGGGCCCTTCCTGAGAAGCTTTGTCTCCCTCCCTTCCACTACCCATGCAGTTCCCCCAGCCCCGGGGCATGTCCCATCCCATGTGAGGGGCCGACAGCTTCCCCCACCACCACCCCCCTGCCCCGTTCCTGCAAGTGAACACTGGTGGCCTCTGGGGACACACCGGACCCTCTGAGGAGGCCAGAGGGTTGGGGTTGGGAACCAGGAGCCAGGCTTCCTGGCGAAGGCAGCCACTGCCCTGGGGATGGCCTGGGATGCCCCCCTGCAGGGCTGGCCCAGGGGATGCTCACCCCCCGCCCCCGCTCCCCGCAGTGCTCAGCTCCCTGTGGCGGCGGTGTTCAGCGGCGCCTGGTCAAGTGCGTCAACACCCAGACCGGGCTGCCCGAGGAAGACAGCGATCTGTGCGGCCACGAGGCCTGGCCTGAGAGCTCGCGGCCATGCGGCACCCAGGACTGTGAGCTCACCGAGCCGCCACGTGAGTGCCCCACGCGGCTCTCTGCTGGGGCTGGGGGCGGGGTGGACGGTGGGGAGATGGGACTCATGGAGCTGTCCCCCCAAAGCACAGGCTGACGGAGGAGGGTGCCACGCAGAGGCTGGGGCAGTGCTGGGGTCAGAGCAAGGGGCCTCCCTCCCTGCAGGCAGCTCTGTCTAGCTCAGGGAGGAGTGGAAGCAGCAGCCTGGCCCCCAGGCGAGCTCCTTTTCCATCTGGGTCTCAGTTACCCCCTCTTCCTGGAGTGAGGCTAGGGATGTCCCTGAGGCTGTGGGGCCCAGGCCTGGGGGAAGCCCCCTCCCCAGCTCTGGCCAGAGGAAGACTGCCCAGAGCAAGCTGTGTGACCCTGGGAAAGGACCTCCCTCCTAGGGTCCTGCTCCCAGCAGCTGGTGGCTTCCTGGCCAGCTGGGTCCTCCTGGAGAAAGAGCCTGAGCCAGAGACACACACATATACACACTTGGGCGCACACACACTTCCTTCCTGCAGCCCAGCCGCCCCCTGCAGTGCTGAGCACAGGAAACGGTGGCCCTGTGGTCACACCTGGCCTCCTCTCACCAGCTGTGTGGCCTGGCGCTCCCTTCCCTGTCTTGTGCATAAAGGGGCAGACAACTCCCCTCCCCCAAGTGATGTCTTGGGCTGAAGAGCCCAGGAGGTGCTCAGGGAAGGCTGGCTTCTTCCTCTCCCTCGTGGACACTGTCATCCCTCACCACAAGGTCTACAGGAGCGCCTGGAACTGCCCCTGTCGGGAACCTAGCAGCTCCTCTACCGTCAAATGTCTGGCCCCTGATCAGGGGACAGAGCCCCCTCCCCAGGACAGACTTGGCCCTCAGCTGCCAGGGTACCTGGCCCAAGCTGCCTTCTGTACCAGCAACTGGCTCCTTGGCAGCCCTTGGGCAGGCCCAGCCTAGCCAGGGCCATGCCTTGCTGCCCCTGCCACTGGCAGGGAAGGCCTTGTTGCCCCATTACCTCGAGGCCCAGCAGAAATCCCACCCGCCCCGAGTGCCCTGCCCTCCGCATTCATCCAGCAAGCACCGCCCCACGGCATGCACACAGCCCTAAGGTAGCTGTTAGCACCCAAGTGAGCCGTTTAAGGGGGGAGGGCAACGAAGTGACCAGGATGCTGAGCCCCTGGAGTCCCCAGGATGTTTTGATGACTTGTCGGCAGGACGTCTGAAAAGTCTGGAAACTCCAGGGTGTGCGGTCATCACACCCTGTGAGGCAGCTGACATAGCAGGGCCACATCCGTTTGCCTGTGGAGGTGGAGGTTACTGGCAGAGGAGGGGACTGGGGCCCCCTGAGAAGTTCAGAAACTTGCCTGAGGTCTCAACGGTGGGAACAGGACGCAGGTTGGCGGATGTGTAGGTTAGAGCCGCTGCCCAGAGCCAGGGTGGGGGATCCAGCCTGCTGCCTTGTGCCCTCAGCTGGGCCCCGGGGATGTCCCAGGGCCAGGGCTGCCAGTTGCCTTCTTGCTTCTCCTCCCACGGGATGTCTGCTGAAGTGAGCAGGGCCGGGCGGCAGCTGGAGGCTGTCACCGGCAGCAGGAACGAGGCCAGGAGGCTGGAAGCAAGCTGCTTCCCTAAATAGCTCTGATAAGCATGGGGCAGGAGGGCCGGCCAAGCCTCAGCCTCAGCCTCGGACAGGCAGCCTCCATCTGTCCCTCCTCAGGAGGCCTGGGCTCTGCTGATGGCCTGACGGCCCAGGTCACACCTCCTCTCCTGGGGCCTCAGTGACTGGCCTGGCTGACGGGACTCTTCCGGTGTGCGACCTGGAGGCTGAGGCTGGGTACAGCCCAGGGGGCAGGGAGGTCTGGCAGGATAGGTGCCTTTGGATAGAGGGTAGGGGTGGGGGGCAGAGGCCACTGTAGGCTGGCAGGAGGCCCCTGGGACTTGAGTTGTGTGCCAGGCCCTTGGGGTCACTCAGGGTCCACAGAGACGGAAAGGGTGGCAGGCTCCTTGGCTTCCCACGAGCCCCTGAGGAGTCAGGGCTGGGGTCTCAGGGTCTTCCTCTGGACATCCGAGCCCAGCAAGCCCAGTTCCCCAGTCCTAGGGTGGTGGGTCCAGGCCAAGGGCAGGAGGGACAGGGAGCCACTGGAGATCTACTCCTCAGGCTGAGGGGAGCCCTTCCAGAAACAGCAGGCTGACGCTCTGGGGGTGGCTGCAGGTCTCCTTAAGGTCTTTGGGGATAGGGAGATGGCCCAGGTAAAATCTCAGGGAAGCTCCTCCCACCTGGCACGGGCAGGGGGGCGTCCGGGGTGCCCAGCCTGCAGGTCCTGACCCGCCCCCCTGCGCCCCTAGGCTGCGAGCGCGATCGCCTGTCCTTCGGTTTCTGTGAGACGCTGCGCCTGCTGGGCCGCTGCCAGCTGCCCACCGTCCGCGCCCAGTGCTGCCGCTCCTGTCCCCCGCCCGGTGTCCCCTCCCGCGGCCACCAGAGGGTCGCCCGCCGCTGACCCGCGCCCCGGCCCCCAGCGGCCAGGATGCACAGACAGACTGACGCACGGACCTCAGCGCCCAGCGTGGGCTGTGGCGGAGCCCCGCCCCTCAGGCCCTAATGGTGCTAACCGGGGATCCCACCACTGGCAGGCTGGGGACCCCTCCCTCTCAGAAAAGGTATTTTTTTATTCTAACAGTTTGCATAACATTATTATTATTATTATTGTCGTAATAAACAGGCATCTACTGTTTCCAAGTGCAGCTTGGCTTCCTCTTGGCTTGGGGGAACTCCCCCTTGCCACGGTTAGAGAGCATCTTTTCAGTCTGCTCCTCTAGGAGGTCTGCAGGGAGAGAGGGGTCCATGGGGACAGGAAGGCTCAAGGGAGTCAAAGCAGAGGCAGGCTTCTAGAGGAGGTGTGTGCTGGTAACAGGTGGTGTGAAGGTTTTTTGGGCACCGGGTACAGCCTGGCAGAGGCCCAGGGGGTGCTAGTCCTACCCCTTACTTCATGGCCCCTGCTCAGGCCCCCGACCCCGCCCTTTCCAGACCCCTGCATTTCACAGGGATTGAGCCACACCCCCTTAAGAAGCAAGGCCCATCTTGTCACCAGCAGGGCCTACCCCTGGAGTGAACCCCACGGACACATCCCTGGCCCCTCCGGCTTCACCTGTCAAGTCCGTCTGTACCAGGGTTGGGGGCAGGAACAGGCAGGTCAGACCCACCCTTGATGGCCCTTTCTTTCATCTTCTCCATGCTCAGGAACGGGGCTGGGCTGGCTCCTTCCTCACTGCCAGTCCCAGGTGCTGGGCTCTTGCTCTGTTGACACGTGGTCCTGCCACCCAGCACCTGCCACACCAGCCCCTCCCTGCCTGCCACACCTCGTTCCACGGAATCAGACTGTGGTGAATACACCAGGGAGCAGATGGGCACGAGGTGTTTTGAAGTGTGTCCTGGGCCCTGGTGAGGGGTGCAGAGGCTGGAGAAGGCCAGGAAGTGACCTGAACAGGCTCCGGCCCTCACCTCTGGCCATGAACCTTGGACTTGACCATTTTACAGTCTGCTCATGAGTGCTGCTCCTGGAAGGGGCTTGTCCCCTTCTCCACTCACATTCTGTTCTGTGGCTCCAGGGACCCCTGCTCTGAGGAATGGCTTCCCAGGGCTTTCTACTGCGGCAAGAGCAAGCCCTTACAAGGCACGGGGAGCAGGGGCCAGCGCTGGTCCCAGTCCCAGCTGGGCCACTGTTGTTGTGCTCTGTGACCCCAGGAGCACCAAGCCTCTCTGAATCCGTGTCTCGGGAGGAGGCAGACTCCCCAGCTCCTCGCCTGCTCTGTCTGGGAATCTCTACTGGAGCTCCCCCACACCGTCACACTGTGGCAAGACATTTGGTCTTAATCATTCTCGTGTGTTTTTCCGATGATGGGGGGTGAGGGGAGTGGCGTCCCCAGCGGCAGCTGGGCCTGAGCTGTCAGCCTAGGCAGGAGGCAAACAACCCGTGACTCAGGCAGGGCACGTCCCCGCTGGTGGAAGGAGGGGTGCCTGCCGCCCGGTGGTTTAGGGGCTGCTCCGGACACAGGGAACTCTGGCTCCTGATCCCTGACCCACCCTGTGCTCCTAGCCCTCAAGTGCAGCTTGGCCATGGCTTTGGGGCCTCCCAGGGCTGAAGGCATTCTGTCCCACCTGCTCAGAGCAAACCAAAGGCAGGGATGCAGAAATACACAGTGGAAGGTCGAGAGCCCCCCGCCCCACCTCCCACTTAAGCCCTGCCCCGCCTTTCAAGCCTTTGGGACTGAGTCCCTTCACAAGTGAATGTAACTGCATTTCAAGTCAGAATGTTATACAAATTAGTTTATTTTGCCTTTTAGTAGGACAATTCCAAAATTTAACTAGAAGATAAGCACAGAAGCTGCTGGGACATGGAAGGAAAAGTCACTTGGCAACACCCCGAGTCCTCCACGGCTGGCATCCAGCCTCCCAGAACACAGGCAGGAAGGCAACGGCGTGCAAAGTGAGGAGTAGGGACTTGTGCAGTAATACATTTAGTTAAAACAACAACAGCAGACTGGCTATTTGCCTAGAGTACTTCCTATATCGATGTAACGTAGAAGCCAGAGCCGTTCCCAGCAATCGACAGTCTTGGCTGGTGTGGGTCAGCTGTCAGCATGACTGCAAGTAGCCCCAAGGCTACCTGGGGTAAGAAGTGGGCCCGTGTGTACATAGGGGAAGTCAGTGATGGTCGAGGCTGGGGGTCAGAGAGGGTACAGACGTGAACAGTGGTTCTGGAGGCTCAGGTTTACATATACACGAGAGAACATGTTATACAAAATAGATGTACGTAATCTAGAAAACCTTGATAAAAATAGCCTATAAAAATATAAACTGTAGTGAAAATATACAAAAATATAAACAAATGTTCAACCCATAAAAAAACAAAGAACTCACCAACATGAAAGCTGGCAGTTCCCACCTGGTGTGATAAGGGCGGCTCCCCTGGCCGTGGTGTGCGCGTCTGGGAAGCTGGCTGAAGGCTGCCCCGCCCCAGGCTGGGATGGAGGCAGCGCCTGTCAGAAGGGGAGGATATGGAGCTACTCTTTCCTCAGCGGCACAAGGAGAAGGGAAGCACTGGCTCGAAGTAGTGGGAACAGCCCCTACAGTTGTGGAGAAGGAGTTGGCCACATCCTGTCCCCAGTGTGGAATCAGGTCAAGCCGTCCCTCTCCCACCGCTGGACACCCAGTGCTTTATTCCAGAAAGGAGAACTTCCAAGCAAGTGTTCCCGGCCCATTCCCTCCACGACCTCTCTCTGTTCACCCATACCCATTGCCTGGCCACTGACAGTGACAGCCTGGAAATACTAACACACCACTGACGCTCGGGGAACAGCCGGCACCAGGGGCTTCAGCCACACGCGGCAGGTGCCCGGGCCCACTTCAGGTGCTTGTAAGATAAGTCTTTTCAAGGCAGGAAGGACAACACAAGCCTATTGCTAAAGGCAGCATTTTAGTCCCCAGGGTGTGACAGTTCCAGGGGAAATCAACTTAGGGGAAACTAAAATCTCAAGGAAGTTGGCGCTGTCCAGCCCCACTCCTGCTGCCGTCCCCTAGGCTGGCGGCAGAGGCGGGAGGCGGTCTCCGCCAGCCCCAGTGGTCGGTCCTGTGGGGGTCTGTGCAGAGCAGTGAGGCTGCAGCCTCGCCTCAGAGTGAACCCACTCACAAGACGACTTCCTGGAGATGTCTGGCCTCAAACAACTGCTCCTGATGACCAAAACAATGATAAAATACATTTTGATACCCACATATAGAGGCCAGCTCCCCAGACACAGTGAAAAATCAAACCAACCAGCTTAACCAAAGACAGAAAAATGGAACTTGGTCTAATATGCTGAAATGCTGTCCTGGCTATGAGACTGCTAGAAGGGTGACAGTAAGAAAAGAAAAACTATGCTTATGAAAAAAAGCACTTCTTCAAGTTACAGTGCTTCAATAATCTGAGTGTGTTTAATATCCACCAAGGATTATTTCCAATTTTTTCCAGGTAGTGTAAAAAAAGAAAAAAAATCCACTAAAAACTTTTTCTTTCCTATTTGACTAATACTGTCCCGGAAAACAGTCTCACATTAATACATCAGGGATGGTCCACAGAATGATTATGCAAAAATAATCTTCCTTGCACAGAGCCTCTTTCCGGGCCTTCAGAAAGGTCATGCTCTAAGTCCCAGAACTCTCTGGGCAGCCTGACACCCTGGGGACGGTGGTGACCCCAAGAGGGAGGACAGCTGCTGAGTACAGGGTGTCTCAACATGGCAGTGGGGAGGGGATGCCCCAGGAGGGCTCACCAAAACTCTGACCTCAAGTGAAGGCGCCCCAGGCCCTGGCAGCTGGCCTCCCACCACCCCAGCCCAGCACACTGGCTGTTCCCAAGGAAGCCATGGCTTCCAGCTGCCCGACAGCAGTCACTCTGCAGCTGCACTGCCACCCTGAAAGCACCCCCGGAACAGCTCCCTGCACCCCTCCACCAAGGCCGGCCCAGGGGCGGGCCTGCTCTGTAGGACGATGATCCGCGGTTTCCTTGGAACCCTATGCACACGTGTAGAATGAGCCCAGGGTCAACTCTCAGATGGAAAGAAAGGCTCTGCACAGACCCATCTGGAGCAGTGTAGGCAGAGGAGCGAGCATGGGGTGTCTGGAGAGCCAGGCCTTCCACCAGCAGGTTGGGAGTTACTGTCTGAAAGGCTGTGCGTTAAAGGGCAGAAGCTATTCCAGAAGTGGGGCATGGCCAGCACCTTGAAGCCATCAGCATGAGGTCTGTGGGCTTTCCACAGGCCATTTCTGAACAAGGGATGTACTTGCTTTCCTAAGAAAATCCCTTCTTTCACACGAGCCTTATGTCACCCAAAGCAGTCAGACCCTGGCCCAAGAGTGTGCAGGCGTGGTGGGCGTCCTCCACGGCTACCATTCAAAACAGTGCCTACAACCACCTACTACGTACCGGAGCTACCACAGGGCAGACGGCACATGGAAGGTTTCCTAAGGGCAGAGACATCAACACGGCTGACAGATACTGTAAACAGGCTCTTGAAACTAGCCAGCTCTAAGCCTGGTGAGGTACCGATCAGGCGGAAAGCATGATGGGACAGGAGGAGCCATCTGCCGCGGCATGCAGACGGCTGTAAACAGAGGAGACCCGAGTGGAAACGACAAAGTGCAGTGTGGCTTTGGATGTCTGCCCAGCAGACTTGCAGAGACCCCGGATGTTACATTCTGGATGTGGAACGAGCGCAGGCGTCTCTGCAGTTCACCCTTTGGCACACTTTGGTTGCAAGGAGAGCAGCGTCCTGGGTGGGGGCGTGGGGCAGCACTCAGGTGTCCTCTTCCTCGTCACTGACCAGCTCGCCCTTGTCCGGGCTGGTGTCCCGTTCACGCAGGAAGTCCTCCCGGATGGCCTCCAACTCCGTCAGCTCCAGCCGGACCTTCTCCAAGTGGTAGGCCCGCCGGTTCCGGATCTGCCGCAGGGGGAACGGGTTCAGGTCCCCAAAGGAGATCCCGATGAGCTTCCTGGCGGAACACGGCAGAGACAGAGCATCGGGGGGTCAGGCGAGAGCTCAGCCTGGCCTGGGGGCCCGGGGGCGTGGGGAGGCGGACCCCAGACGCCGTGCAGAGGGCCTGACACGGGTATGTCACTCGGAGGCCAGTGCCCATGCAGAGGCGCAGGGCAACCCCAGATGACGACCTGGATCCAGCTCCACCACACGCTCCCTGCGTGACATGGACCGTGGGAAGCTCCCCCCTGTTTGGGCCCCCAATTCGTCATCTATACACTGAGGTAACAGCAGTGCCACCTCCCACATGGGTTTACTCGAGTTGCCGCCGGGGGGCACCAGGACTTGCTCAGCGGTGGTGGGCCTCTGCGTCCTCAGAACCGGCATGAGGCCTGGTGCGGGGCGCCCTCAGGAAGGCGCTGCTGCTGGACCGACTGACGGGGTGAACTGACGCACAGATGCCCCAGCAAACCTGGGGACAACTGTCAGGCCCAGTCAGTGGTGTGACAGGTATTGAGATGCAGCGTACAGAGAAGCGGGCAGTTCATAGGTTTCGTACTATCCTCAGGTCTAGAAACCCACCACAGTAAACATTTAAAAATCATGGGTTTTGCCCCTTACCATTGGCCAGCAGTTTAGTAAAAACGGAACTAGAAAGTGCCCAAGGCCTGGCTATGGACTTCTGGCACTAACCACGCCACGTCTCTGCAATTGTCACAGAAGCCAGTCGTCCATCCCTCAGCCCCTGCCCTGCTCCTGCAGGCCCCAGCAGGAGGGACTAAAGGCCTGACACTCTTACAGACCCCGAGAGAGGCTGTGATGAAACAGAAATGTCACTGGACTTCCCCCAGCTTCCTCCCCATCCACTCCTGCTGCTCCTCAGTCACGTGGGCCGTTTTACTGTAAGGTGTACACAGGTAAGAAGACACACCCTTAGCATCCCTCCCTCTTATATTTTTAAACACCCACTTCTTAGACATGCCTCACACCAAGCCAGACGATGCTCCTGCCAGAAGGTAAAGGGTCAGAAGGTCTGGCTCTCAGAGCTGAGCTCCCAGAGCATGTTCTAGAGCCAATGAGTAGGAGCGGCCTGAGCACAGCCACAGCTCAGTGAGGGTCTCGGTGAAACCAGATGCTGGCCGGGAACGGGGATCCAGATCTGCAGGGCCAGCCCCTGTCCTCTGACAGCTGTTAGTCGCGGGTTCCATACACCTGGAATCAAGGTGTCCAGGCCCTTCCTTGCTACAGAAAAACCAAATTAGACTGATACTGTCCGCTGCCTCCACCAGGCCGTCACTACCGCCCATTAATGCAGCCTGCAGCAGCACGGAAACCACACCCCGCTCTGCCTCGGGCCTGGAAGGTCCAAGTGAGAGATGAGAAGTGCCCTGTGTCAGCTAAGTTCAGAAGACGACACTTTGCACGTGAGAGGTCCCCAAGAGTCCTGACTCAGAGACTGGTCTAATCTTGTTTTACCCACCTCCCCTGACCACATCTGACTGGGAATTCCCTGCCTCCTCCTCTGTAGAACCAGTGTACTGCACAGTTGCTGCAACTTGGGACCGCTAATCTGGGGAGCTTATTAAGCACTGGGGCCCGACTACAGAGGTGGGGCTCCACTGCAGGCATCTGCAGTCCTAACAACACCCCCTGGGTGACCCTGCTGCAGTCAGGAACTCTGGGTCCAGGGGACCTTGACTTCCTGCAGGCACTCACCAGGTGGCGCTGCAGGAGCATGCACGACAGACCATGTCCCAGTTCCGCCTGTGTCTCTGCCACCCTGCAGGGCATCACCCACAACCCTCACAAGATTGTCCCGGGCTGGAGCAGGATGCCCTCCACATGCATTAGCTGTCGGAGTGAAGTTCACTTCACACCATTCTTGTTGTTTTGACCAGATGTGGGATTAACGAATACTCCCAAGGTTCACCCCTCGGATATCCTACTGTTGATATAGCAACAAGGCTGAATAAAATCTGAAAACCCACTTCCCAAGCAAAAGATCCTAACAGTAGTGGTGACATGTAAGGATGCCAGGTATGGCCCCAGCCAGTATCTTCTCCCAACATCCACCTCCCTGGTCCCCTTGCCTCACTCAAGAGAACCACAGGGGAGAATGGTCCTCAGGCCCCTCTCTCTGGCTCCACACACCCGCTGTCCCAGGACCCCTCAGCACTGGTGCCCTGCAGCTCCTCCTGGCTGATGCTGCCCAACCACTTCTCATGACATTGGCCAAGAAGAGAAGCCGCCTTCTCTTCTTATGAGCATCAGGAGGGGCAACTGGTGTTTGTCAAGGAGGTGGTCACCCATCAGTGGATCAAAGCGTCAGTTTATATGACGAGCATTTTAAATATGTGATACACAGAGTAATCAGAAAATATCAGAGGGTACAGCACAGGTCTGTACCAAGCACTGAACAACTTCAACAAACAAATTCTCTCGTTCCAGTTACAGACTCCCCAGTATGTGTGTCCCAGGTTGTGAGATAAAATGTTCTTATGGGTGGCAGTCAACAATTCGAAGAACATTAATACACTCCAAATGTTTGTCAGTGAAAGGACTCCTGTGGTTTTCATGAGGCCACAAGTCTGCTACAGGGATCCACTCCCATACAGGAAAGATGGCTCCCAGCACCTCAGTGCAGTGAACATTAACGGGGACTCGGTGGTTCACACGGAGAAGGCAATGGCACCCCACTCCAGTACTCTTGCCTGGAAAATCCCATGGATGGAGGAGCCTGGGGGGCTGCAGTCCATGGGGTCGCTAAGAGTCGCATACGACTGAGTGACTTCACTTTCACTTTTCACTTTCATCCATTGGAGAAGGCAATGGCAACCCACTCCAGTGTTCTTGCCTGGAGAATCCCAGGGACGGGGGAGCCTGGTGGGCTGCCATCTATGGGGTCGCACAGAGTCGGACACGACTGAAGTGACTTAGCAGTAGCAGTGGTTCACAAGGATGTGCACCCCACTTGCCTAACCAACAGCAGCTCCACAGAAACCCTCTGGCGAACACGCCTGGGCCGCCAGGGCCCGAGCACTGCGAACTGTGGTTCAGGGGACACAAGGACAACAAGGGTGGCCCAGACAGGCCCCTGTGTTTGTGGAGCGACGGGGATGCCGGACCACTCGCCGCCCAGGCCAGAAAGCCAGGGCCCTTGCAAGTTCAAGTTCCCTCTCCACTCCTTTCCACCTGCCCACTCCGATCTGCCTCTGGGGGCACCTCGCTCCAGGCTACCACTTCTCTCACCTGGAGCTTGGACCTCCTGCAGCCAGTCCTGCTCCAACCAGATATGCCTTGCTCATGTCCAACCTGCAGGGACTTCCCAACACTGAGGATGAAGCAGCCTCCTGGGGAGAGTCTACAAAAGCCTTAACAACCCTGCTCTGTTCAGGCCTGGCCTCAATCTTGCCGTGCCAACCCCACCCTGGCCGAGCCTCTGGGGCAGCTCCCTAAACATGCTGTACTGTCACGCCCTGCACACGGCTCCTGGGTGCTCTCTGCCCAGTGGGCCCAGGCCCTGCCCCGACCAAGCCCAGTTTACCCAGGCTCCCTTCACCACAGCTCTGAGCAAACCCTGCTGGAACAGCCTCACGAGCTCTCCGAGGACAGGACCTGCTCCTCACCCACCACCCTCTGTGCCTGGCAGAGGCCTGCTATGTGGCAGATACTCAGTAAGTGCTCCTGAGACAAGGAAGGATGTACTTTGGTTGCTAGGATTTATGTTTATTGGGTCAAGGATAAAAGCTCAAGGGCTCTGCTCTCCTGGACATCTGGGGGTCCCCCAAGGACTCACCTAGCATCCAGGATAGTACGTGTGAAGTAACGGAGGTACTTGAATATGGACATTGAATCCTGAAGTTTCAGGATCTCCTCTTCCTTGTATTTAAAAAGTGCCAGGGCAAAGCGGAAGATAACCTGCAGAAGGACGGAATCCATGAGGAGAGAAGCACCAAGCTCCAGGCACTAGCCCCAGGGACGGGAGACCTGCCGGAACCCTGGGAGCGCAGCCTGCGCCCGGGCCGTGGGGCAGACACGACCTCAGGTGCCTGCCATTCTCAAAAGAAAAACGTTTTCAACTCTCTGGTAGCGTTCAGCAACACTTCAGCCCAAACCAAAAATTCCCTTAAGGAGTAGAATCTTTGTGGACTCCTCCATATTCAGCTCACAGTTCTAGTCCATAAGCTATACGGGACTAGAGATACATGTTAAATTAATCAAAACCAGGGTCCTCTGATTTGGAAACTTCAAAAGATTTTGAAACTTCTTCAAAAGCTCCAGAGGTAGTTTTTATCTCACCTACTAAAATTAGGGTCTGAATTACTGACTTCTGAATATGGGGAAAGAAAATGAAAAAAAAAAAAAATTTTTTTTTTTCTGATTTGTCTCTGGGTCACTGTGTTGAGAACAGAGGAAATGGACTCCGGGTGCTCCTGCAAGTTCTAGCAGCTCTGGAACAAATTACTTCACCCACATCTAAGGGTGTTGGCTGGTCTGCAACAATGTGAATTTTCTCTTATTCAGAAAACAATACTTATGGAGTTTAAATAGGTAATCCTTCTCTTAGCATCCCTACCTGCGGCCCAGTGGGAAACACTGTTTAAGCCCTGGTTGAGAACTCTTAATACTGACAGACTGAATTTAAAAGGTGATAATGTACTATGTTGGACACAGCAGGGGATTAATATACACACTCAAACTTTGCTGGTGGGAGCAGAAATTGGTAAGGCCCTTCTGCAGGCAATTTGGCATTCTCGATGAAAACTACAGGGTCTTTTGATTCTGGATTTACCCTGGACCCAGCACATCCACCTCTAGGACTAAACCTATGGATGCACTTGTACCTATAGAAAGACAGTTATAAGGAGTTACTGGAGCACAGTTTGAAACAGCAAGAGACTGGAAACAAGGTGAATGTCCATTATCAGGGGCCTATTTGGTAAATTTCTGGTTTATCTGGAGAAGGGGATACTATGCAGAGTTGAAAAAAAAAAAAAAAAAAGAGCCAGATCTATATACCCTGATATGGAACTATCTCCAATAAATAATAAATTGAACAATCATATTTTAGATATATATCAAATACCTTGAAAAAGAGATACAGTACATTGAGAAGAACAGTTAGGAGACTGGGAATCTTTCTACTGCACAATCTGAGTTATATGATTTGAGTTTATCATGTATTACTTAGTCACAAACTGATCTTTTTAAAAGCATACACAGTCTGGGTGGGAGGCCTGTGAACAGTAGGGCTCTGAAGCTGGCCCCGAGTCTGCCCCAATCATCTGCTCACTCTGGGCCTCTAACTCCTCATCCATACAATGGGATAATGCTGCCAGCTGTTTGATAGAGGCTGAGGCTCAGATTGCAAACCATCGAAGCCCCTGTGCCAGGCACAGGGTTTGGCACAGACTTGTTTCTGATGAACAAGCAACTGACTGCAGTCTCCTGGGACCCCTCCGGTGGCCCGCAGTGCTGGATCACTCTGCCCCTTGGTAATCGTCACACGTCCCAGCTAAGCCAACCACTCTGCTGCCTCTGCCACTGCCCACGGAATCATCCAGTGAGCAGACCCACCTTTGGTCCCTCGTAAAGGAACGAGTCCCATATTTTAAAGAGGACGTCGCTGACGACGCTATCCACAAACACCACCAGGAACCAGTTGAATGTGATGAGGGTGTAGTCAACTTTGTATTGTTCAAAGTGGGCGTGCAGTCGAGGCAGCTTCTCGCTCATGAGGTCTCTGAACACCCGCTGGTCCACCTGGAGAGGGAGCCAAGGGGAGAAGTGTATAGGGGCTGCCATAGCACAGAGTGGGTCATCCAGGGCCCCGGGGAGCTGCAGGCCCATCACGATGCACAGCAGCGTAGCCATTCCAAATGCGTGGAAGGCTCACCCCAGAGCGGAGGGCTCTGTGCCCCAGAAGCAGCTGACCCCACAGCAGGTGCTCGCCGAGTACCCGCTGACTGTCATCCTTTCCACAGGGCAGGGCGCTGGGTGCTATGGCCTGAAGCCCCTCATACACTCCAAATGCCCCATGAAAACAGCTGCTGCAGAGCCGGTGGAGCAGTCAGCCTTGCTAATCTGTATGGAAGTACAGAGGGTGCGGCTATACAGGGCCACAAACCTGAGTCCCTGGCCCAAGAGGAAGTGTGGCATCACCACATCCATTCACCAAGTATTTACTAGCTGGGTGGGGCAGTGAGGGAGCCAGGACTTGAGTCAGCAGCACCTGAGCTTGGCTCCCAGCTCTACTATTGACTCCAGAGTGGCCTTGGGCACACTGTATTCTGGAGAGTTGTTCCTCGTCTGGAAAGCAGCAACAGTCACTTTCTCCCAGGGCTTCTGTGAAGACTATAAGAGACTCAGGTAAATACCTATCAACATAGGTGGTTGTTATCTCTCCATTCTCTGTGTCAAGCTGGGGCCAGTGCTGGGCAGAGGCTTGAATCGAGTTCAGCCCTGACCTCTAGGAGCTAAAAGATGAGTGAGGAAGGAGGCGTATGGACTGTTATGCCAGCCATGGCAGGGCTTGGTAAAGATGTGTTTGCAGAGCATTACGGAGCCCAAGACGGGTCCCAGCCAAGTCTGGGGGAGACCAGCCCTACAGCGGGGAGCACAGGACTGTGAGCAGAAGGGGTGTGAGGGAGGCAGCCCGGCCTGGCAGAGGCACCACGCCCGAGGGTCAGACTTCAACTACAGGCCAGGGGCTTTTCCAACCTTTGTCTGTGACCCACAAGAAAACATACGTCAACATCACCCAGTCTGCATCGAACAGAAACAAATCTTTCACAAGCATTACTTAACTTCACACAGTAGGACATACTTTGATGCCTCAATTCTAGTCTATTCAACTTAATGTGATGAAAAACGCTACTGCCAACCCCATATACTGATTTCTCTACTCATGTTTGAAAAACGCAACAGGCAATGAAGGAGAAGCATCAAGAGGCTTTGGGCAGGAGAGTGATGGGGCTGGATTTGTGCTTTAGGTCTGTCTCTCCACCTGGAACAGGGGCTGAGCTAAAGGGGAGGCCCATGGAGGCCCCCCACACCCAGAGCAGAGGGGATGAAAATCTGAGCCAAGGAGAGGTGGTAGGAGGGGAGGAGCACCTAGATCGGAACTACATGGAGGTAACGTCTATAAACCATGCAGACCCTCTGCCGTCAGAGGTGAGGAGGAGGGGTGCTCGGAATACACAGGCCTCCAGAGGGGCGTGGAGAGGGCAGAGTGTGGTCCCCTGAGGCCGGATCACAGGAATGAGGGCTGGGGAGACTGAGACATACTGTTGCCGGGGGTTATCTTGAGCAGGACAACTGCAGCTCACCAGAGATCCGGGCCGAGGCTCCATGGCCTGGGTGCAGTGAGGTCACCGCTCCACCAGCGAGCAGTGAAGCATCAAAGAAGAAACAGACCCGCACAAGAGAGCAAGCGACCGTGCACAGCGGGCCACAACCAGGCTGTCCAGGAACAGGGCAGCTGCGCAGGAAATGTCGGCCTCATTAGCGTGCCCTGGCATACTGAGATGGGAGTGTGAACTGGTGCAACCCCCTGGGAGAGCAATCCGGCAACACCCAGGAGACAGGAAGACACCCTGCAGCAAGCCTGCTCCTAGGAATGGATCCCGGAAAACCCGCCAAACTTTCACCTGCGTTATCAGTCAAGGTAGAAGGTGTGGGAATTCTTGGGATGACTGAGATACTAAAACAACTAGAAACAATCTAGATCAATGTTAAAAAATGACATTTTAAAATATCCTTTTTTTAAGGAGAATCTAAAACTTTGAAAAACTCAATTGTTTACTCTTATGGGAAGGCTTTTTTTTTTTTCTTTTTAAATATAGAAGTCATTATAGTAAAAAAAAATTTTTTTTTTAAAGAATGTTACACAGGTTAAGTATCACTGGTTGAAATGTAAAAATATTAAAGGCAAAGTAACTTATAAAACATTATTTACTACAGAAATGATTCTAAAGCATTGTAAAGTCACCTTAGGGTATACAAAGGATAAAATGCAGGAATCATGGTTGGAAACATACATTTTTGTCCAGTTTGCATTTTGGCTAGAAGAGACAAAATTTCAAAGACCTGAATTAGCTGAAGTGAATTATAATTAATTTTTCTTAGAAGACTTAAACAAAAGCACATATGTAGTTATAAAACCATCTCATGGTATGCAAAAGTATCACCTTCTCACCTACATCTATTCCCCACTGCTGTAAGATTCTGATAGGTGGACCAGCTACTGAAAAGCAAGTTGTCAAAACATCTTATGGGTGGGTGCGCGATAGCCGTGACAAGCCATACCTGGGCATCCGTCCTCTTTTGTCAGTTTCCCTGGAAGCCCAGACCCTCCCACAGGAAGGTCAGCATCACTCACTAGTGATGGTATTTCTGCTGATACTATTCCATCCCTCAGCATATAAACAACAACTACGCATCTGCACACACTTCACACTTGGCACTGGCCAGTGCTGGGGATGAGAAACAATAGGAGCAGGTGCTACCTTTGCATGCATACTAAGTCGTTCAGTCATGTCTGACTCTGTGACATCATGGACTGTAGCCCGCCAGGCTCCTCTGTCCTTGGGATTCTCCAGGCAAGAATACGGGAGTGGGCTGCAGTGCCCCCTCCAGGGGAGCTTCCTGACCCAGGGATCAAACCTGCGTCTCTTACGTCTCCTGCGCTGGCAGGCGGGTTCTTTACCAGTAGCGCCATTCACATGCATACACACTGCCTTTAAGAGGCTGTAAACAGCCAAGGGAGACAACAGCTGACTATTGGGCCAAGTGATGGAGATGTGATGCCCTCTGCCTAGAAGGACTGGGGTGAAAGTGCCTGAGAGGAAGGGACCAGTCAGCTGGCCTTGAAGTGGGAGAAGACCCAGGCACATGCCTTTCCTGCCAGGTAGGTGGCAGATGGTGCCCTGTTCTTGAGGCTGCCTGGGGCTTGGCAGAGGGCTGGTATGGGGAAGGCTGCCAGGGGACGCCTGCTCAGGCCTCTGTTCAGCTCTCTGAGCTCAAGAGGACGTGGAATGACTATATTCATCTCTGTGTCCCCAGCGTCTAGTGAGGTCCTGGCGCTCAATGTACACTCAGCTGAAGGGACAGATGGAGAAGCTGCTGAGTGTCTGGACCGCGTGCAGCATGAAGGGGCTCAGCACTCAGCTCTGGCAGGAGGCAGCTGACGGTGAGCTGCAAGGCACGGCACTGGGGCTGACCGCACACACAAGGCTATCCCCATTTGAAGAGTGGCCTTACACAATATCCATTACAGAAAAATGGTTCAACACCTCATGTCCAATCAACCGATGGAATATTACCAAATATGACATTGAAAACTAGATAACATCATGAGAAAATGCTCAGGCTATCATGTGAATGTGAACCAGCCAGGATAATCAGCTGTCAATCTGGATACTTGAATGTACTGGGGAAAAGTCAAAAGGAAATATATCAAAACGCTAACTGTGGTTCTCAAGTTGGTAGCGTAACAGGTGTCTTTTCATTTCCCTCTTAATATGCATTTCTGTATTACCTAACTTCAGCGAGCACCTATTGGGCTTCCCTGGTGGCTCAGATGGTAAAGAGTCTGAGGAAGGCTGTGAGAGGCCTGGGCCCAGTACAGGGAGGTCGTGTCTGAATCCGTGAGTGAAACAGATGGAAGGATGGGTGGGTAAAGGCAGAAAGAGAGGAGAGGAGTACCTGCAATGATGCAGGAGAGGGGACAGTGACCTAACAGTGGTGAGAGGACAAGGGAACAGATCTGAGCCACCTGGCAGATGGCAGTGATCAGAAACAGCAACTCCAGGGGCACAGAGGGACAGGAAGGGGGAGTGTGGGCTGACCCAATTCCTGGCCTGGGGTCTATGGATGAGGGAGCAGTGGAGGTGCTAACAGAAGACAACAAGGGGGATCCCTCCCAAGACAGAAATGCAAATAGAAAGTAAAACACAGGGCCCAACCAGGCCAACAGAAACCACATGAAACATTTACAACAGGGATTTTCCCAGGGCAGTGGTCACATTGGTAACAGAGAGGGCGAGAACCCAAATAGTTGATGGTGAGGTGGCCCAGAGGCCAGGGCAGGAAGCCACCCCTAGCCTGGAGCAGGGGGAACCCCAGTGGCACAGACAGGAGCTGGTGCCATGGAGGAGAGAGAGTCACCGGCAGGAAGTGCCCGAGACAGAGAGGGGAGAACGGCCCTCAGCTCTCTGCCCTCCTCCAGGCTCCCCACGTGCCTCTGCTGGCCACGCAGGGGCTGGGAGATGGCCGGAGCCTGCGGACCAGCTGTAGGAACAGAGAAGAGCAGGGAAGGGCAGGGAGCGGCCGTGAGCAAGCAGACCAACTACCAGCACGAGGCTTGAGACAAGGATGTGACAGCCCACAGGCCCAGCTGCAGTCAGGAGACACAGAGCTCTCAGGGAAGAGGAATGGACACAGGTCAGACACAGGAGGAGGAGGGCTGCCTGCTGGGGAGCAGAGAAAGTCCATCCAGAAGCCAACAACAGCAGAAGCCCCAGTCCAGCACAGGAAGAGATGCCCTGGGCTGCAAGGGCCAAAGGTCTGGTCCTGAGATGGGAAGTCACAAGTGGGACCAGAGCCCCTGGCCCTCCCAGCCCACATCATCCTACCAGCCCCTGGCTTCAGATTCCAGGAGCAGTGGGCAGGAACTGTGCTGTTCAGAGCTCCTGCTGCGGGCCGTGCTCATGGCCCCAGCGCTGTCCCTCTGGATCCATCACGACATTGTTCACAGGAGATGTGTTGTCCCTGCTGCTTCCGCCAGTGAGTGAGCAGGGCAGGGGCACGGATGCAGGCGGGTCTTGTGTGCACTTTAACAGGTGACCTTGGCTCGAGGACTCCACACTGGCCTGACCAAAGCTTTCTGAGAACTGTACAGCAGGCTGGGGTCTTCCCCACCACCCAAACCTCCCTCTTTTCGCTGGTCTGGGGGTTCTCCTGGCCTTCCCCAGTCCCTCCCCTTGATCCTTCGTGGGTTTTCCCCTCAGTAGTCTCTGGCACGTCTGCTTCTGCCTCGGCCTCTGCCTCTTGGAGAACCAGAGCTAACACACCCAGGCTCCCCAGGCACCCCTGAACTGTGGCTTTGCCAGCCAGGCAGAGTCCAGGGGAGACAGTGCTGAGCAGTGACCACAGAGCAAATCTGCTGGCTTCCAGGGCACTGAGGGAGCCCGACCAGGCACTCATTGGCTTGTGAGCAGCCTGGCCCAGTCTGGGGGAGGCGGGGGCGGGTGAGGGGGCGGCCTCCGTGTGCACCTTGTCACGCCCATGGAGCCTCCCCGATCAACACTTAATTCAGGTCACATTTCAGCTCTAATTCTACAAGCTGCTGACTGAAGCACAATATTTTTAGAGTACCTGGGATCCTAGAAGAGTCTTTGTGTAATAGTCCCGAGGCATGAAAACTTCCACTATGGTGACTAGACACCAGAAGGCATCTTCTTGTTCCAGGTACAGGAGGGCCACGGCCACCAGTCTGCAAGCAAACGCAGAACAAGGTGAGCGCCAGCCCCGGCCCAGACCCAGGCAGCACAGCCCATCCTCACAGAGGCCTCTCTCACACCCATGCAGCTGCTATTCTCCAGGAAATAACAATGAGTTACGTATCTTGTGGCAAGGGAAGCATTTCCTAGTTTGAAAAGCAAAGCCACATCCACCTTCCCTTTCGTTTGGTTTTTGTTTAAAGATGATGAAATTATTTCCCAATGATGTCGGCCTGATTTTTAAAAATGTTTTTCATGATAAGATTTTGCTAATGCAGCTAATTCTTTGAGTTTTTTGTTTAAGTTCCAACTAATCCTTTTACGCACAAAAAATTGAGGGGTGAATACAAGACAGAAAGAACATACGATGGTTTAAAAACAACTTTCTTGATACCAATCTACTTGAAATGGGGCTTCACGCAAATGAACCATCCTGGGGGCTTTCTCAAAACACGGCATCCACGGCATGCACGTGGGGCGGGAAAGGCGGCTGTGTGTATCAGCTGTTTCGTCACTCAAGAATGGAAACCTGGGTCACTGTCACCACCGAGAGGTTACTCACCCAGTAACTTCATCAGGTCTGGCTCTGAGCAGGCATTCGGGACAGAAGGATGGGAAGGAAAAGGCAACGGAAAAGCCCTTCTCTACACACCCGAGAACTTCTGCTTGTGCATCACTTAAGGGAGAGACCTGAAGTCATTTCTTAGAATTTGTTTTTGTTTTCTTCCTTGGATAAAATTATAATGAAATCTCAAATTAAGAGGTTAAAAAAAAAAACTGGGAAGGGGACGCCTTGAGTCAGCATGAATGGGAAGGAGAGTAGAAAGGTTACAACGAGTAGAGATGGGTAAGGAGGGAGAAACAGGATGAGCTCAGCACCTGAGGATGCCACGAGAAGGGGCAGAGAGACTGAGATCCGAAGAGCCTTCGAAGACATCACTTTAAGCTAACTGATGTTCACGATGGTAGGCGAGAATCACTTAGAAAAGGCTGCTGCTGCTACTGCTGCTAAGTCGCTTCACTCGTGTCCGACTCTGTGCGACCCCATAGACGGTAACCCACCAGGCTCCCCCTGGGATTCTCGTCCTTGGGATTCTCCAGGCAAGAACACTGGAGTGGGTTGCCATTTCCTTCTCCAATGCATAAAAGTGAAAAGTGAAAGTGAAGTCACTCAGTTGTGTTCGACTCTTCGAGACCCCATGGACTGCAGCCCACCAGGCTCTTCCGTCCATGGGATTTTCCAGGCAAGAGTACTGGAGTGGGGTGCCATTGCCTTCTCGGTAGAAAAGGCTAGTGTTCTGCTAAAGTTGTGGGTTCTCAGAATGTGTGTACAAAATAATGTGGATGGAAAAAAATCCAGTAAAATGGTTAGAAGTCCCAATGGTGATGGTGCAGAGAAAGTCTAAATTAAAGCTGGAAGGTGTCCTAAAGTGGGGAAGAGCTGATTCTATACCAGTGTCAGATAAATGGGGTGCTATTGCACCCCTAACAGGCATGCTCAAGTCCTCACCAAGATCCCTTAAGTTTCAGAAGGTTTTAGCTTTCAGGAATTTTTAGACTGAGTATGCAATGTGAACTGTCCATTTAAGCAAAACAAGGCTGCTTTGTTAGGCAATATTTTATTTACAGCCTTTTTTTTTTTAATAAGGGGACCATTGAGGAGCAGTTGAAGTCCCTCTTACCTTCAGGGCACAGAGAGGGGACCCTAGCCTGACCAGCACAGAAACAATGACTTCCTGGAAACCACTGGTTTCAGGTCTTAACCAACTAACATTCCAGCTTAAAAGCTCTTCTTCCTGCAATGCTCTCATCTCAGAGGCAAAAGACAGTCCGTATCCAGAGGTCTGTATCCAGCATGGATGAGGATTAAAAAAGGCCCAAGAGCTGCTAGAATAAATGTCAGCATTCAAAACGCAATGCATGCACTTGACTTACAGGAGAACTGCTAAAGATCACACATGGGGTTTCTTCATTCTTTGTTCATACTGCTAGCAAATACAAACATAACATGAACATAATCCACAATGATCTAGTGGATTATCTACTTTGGGAGGGATACAAATGGACTCTACTGACAGCAGCAAGTAGAAGTGGCAGGAGTGCGCCAGCTAGGTAAGAGACAGACAGAGGCAAAAAGCAGCCACTAGCGTCACAGTCCAGCGACAGGAGCAGCTTCTCAGAGCACAGACCTCAGTGCCTCCCGTGGCTTCATGCCAGGGCAGCTCAGCTCGGAATGAGGGGCCTGGACTGTTCAGAGAAGGTGAGAGGCTTTTCAGTGTCCTTTGCCTATGGAAGCAGGGAAGCATGCCAGACCTGCAGAAGACGCTAGTCCAAAATAAAACATGTTTGGGCTCTTCAAGGGCTACATTTTGACCAGCTGCAAAATTGTTTGGGACAACCTCATGACTGACAAAGATCCTGTATAAACAGGGAGTGCCCTTGGTGTCACATCATGCATTTTAAATGAATGAACACAAACTGCAGATCAAAACCTGAGTGTGAGGACAGCAGCAAGGAAATCTAAATGAGAAACCCAGTTGTTTCAAAGAGTTTAGTGTCTTAAGACTTTTTGAAAGCATGCTTGTTTTTCTCAATTATTCTAGAATTGGTGATGGGGCATAATTAAAATTAGCTTACTGCAGCTATTAATACTTCTTTCCCTTAAAAGACTGGGTTTTCTTGGCTCACGGGGAAGGCAAGGGGGCTATCAGGCAGTCCGTGGAGCTACAAGTTATCTTAAGAACGAGGAGGAGCCCTCCATGGGCTGGGGACCCACCTGTTGAGACCCTGGCAGTAGCCAATGTCTGGATTCCGCCAGGAGAAGGCAAGAAGGACGTTGCGCAGCTTCTGTATGCCTTCCGAGGTGGGGCACGAGTAATGCTTGTTGTTGGGCAGAGTCCGCAGCAGGTCCAGCTCGATCTGCTTGGAGGCCGGGTTCTGTTTCTCCAGCGCCTTCTGAAGCAAAGTCTGGAAGTAACCGGGCTGAGTGCTGTCCTTGAACTTCTTGATGTGACGGTCTACACACCACTTCCACACCTTGGAACGGTGCTCGTGGGGGATGCCCGCACGGACCAGGTTCTTTAACTCCGGGGAACACGCCATCTCCCTGTTCACTGTGCTCGCAAAGTGGTTCTCCCACTTGACCCCAGTGGACACCTCCTGGTTTTCTGTGAGGTGCAGGGTCTTCAGGTCCAACGCCCGGACTCTGGCGACCAACTTCTCTTCCTCGTCATCCTCTGGGACAGTCTTAAACCCATAAATGTCGTATTCACTGTTGAGAAAAAACAAAACGAGAAGGTAAATGATGCAATCTGGCAAAAGGTCAGTGAAACATGAAAAAGAACCTAGAAATCTACTCATATTCAAATGGCACTGTGATACATGATCAGGCATTTCAATCCAGTGAGAAAATAATTAACTTCTCAATAAACAGGTGAGAATAACTGGCTATCTGTATAGAAAAAAACTGCTTTAGATCCCTTCTTGATACTACACGGGAAAAAAAAAAATCCAATTCTAGATGGTCAAAGCACTCAATGTAAAAGGCACAGAAAATACAAGCAAGACTGCAAACACAAGGCTGATAAATTTGGCTACATTAATATATTAATACATGTGCATGTATATTTATATAGCATACATATACACATGCATAACACTTATGCTCAAAAAATACCGTTTTAAAAAGTAGAAAGACAAAGGAGAAAACACTACATTAGGAGGATAGGATACTAGGGATGAAAAAGAATGAAGGCTGTGGTAGGCAGAATAATGGCCCCCAAAGACGTCCCTGGAATCTGTGAATATGTCACATTACGTGGCAAGAGGTAGAGCGTATGCGGAATTTCAGCTATGGCACTTAAGACAGGGAGGTGATCCGGGGTGTCCCAGGTGGGACCACAGTAATCACAGGAGCCCTTCCAGGAAGAGGAAGGTAGGAGAGTGGACCAGAGAGATGTGACAATGGACGAAGAGTCAGGGGGACGTGACGTGGGAGAGGGCTTGGACCCACGGTCGCTGGCTTTGAAGACATCAGAAAGTGGCCACAAGCCAAGGAAAACAGGTGGCCTCGAGGAGCTGGAAATGGCCACACCTGATGACCAGCAAGGAAACAGAGACCTAGCCCTACAACCAGAAGGAACTGCATCCTTCCAACAACCTGAGTAAGCAAGGACACAAACTGTCTCCCAGAACCTCCAGGAAGGAATGCAGCCCCGCTGATACCCTGATTTCATTCAGTAAGACCATGCTGGACTGCTGACCTACAGAACCGTTAGACAGTAAATATGTATCACAAACTTAGCAACTTAAAACACTGATGGTGATGGCAGTCACAGGAAACCAAAAGGAGGCCTTTCACACACTGCTGCTGAGTCTGTAAACCTGTAGGAGCACTCTGAAAATCGGATCCAGCAGAGCTGAAGATAAGCATATCCAACATGGAGAAACTCTCACGCCAACACATGGACACGTGGATACACACACCACGATGTCTACTGTATCACAGTTTGTAAAAAGAAAAAAGGGAACTACTCTTAAAGTGTCTACCATGAGATGGAGGAATAAAAAAGTGATATACAACGAAGCTGTGTAAGGCAGATAAAAAAGTTGCTCAGGAGCTATATAAATCCATCTGTATAATTTCAGAAAACAATGTTGAAAGAAATAAGTCACAAAAAGGTATGAATATGGTAGGATTAGCATATTAAAAAGTGTCTTCAATTAGAGGTGCATATTGAAGTGCTGAAAGTGGAAATGACATGCCTGGTACTTGCTTTAAAATATATCAGGAAAAAAGTTTCAGAGGGGAAGGATAAGAAGAAACAAGATTGGCAAAATGTTAATTGTTAAATTATTGGGTTACACTTACATACAGGGGTGTCATATGATGCTACTACTTTGAAATTCCGTAACGAAAAGTTAAAAGTAACTCAACATACACAGTTATCCTTCTACTTATACATAAAGTTTGAAAACATACAACGTAAACAGTGAAGTCAAACATGTGAAGGAAGACGACGTGGTGCCCGGGGGCAGACAGCTGGGCTCTGCCCTCACGGGAGTCTGTCCCTCCACCTCGCTCCCGGAACACAGCAGGAGTGCACGCGTGGGGAACCCGGCTGGCCAGGGGTCCTGTCCTCGCCACTCCCTGGCTGTGTGACCTGGGTGAGTCACACATCCCCTCCCTGACCCCAGCGTCTGCATTTGCTGAGGATATAAACACCCTCCTCACTGAGTGTCAAACATGAGCAGTGGCACAGCTCCTGGCACACAGACCTCAGTAGAAGTTTTGTGACGACGGCACTGGTTGCATTCCGATAGCATATTTTTTACCTGTCATCTGAGTAGCACGGACAAGGCAGGCCAGTGCTGTAGGCACAGAGAAGGGAAAGGGCGGGTCAGGCTGAGGCAGGGCTTCCCCTGGGACCAGGGCGGGGCAGGAGAAGCCACGCACAGTGGGGGCGGAAACAGGAGGAGACTGGACTGAGCGCATTCACAGACTTCTCCTCCTGCCAATGTTTCATGAATCTCATTTTTTAGAAACTAGGATATGAAGGTTCTTAATCCAAGATACTTTACAGGCTGCCAGACTCCGTGATTTTCTGAAAAACACATGCAATACTGTGTGTGTGTCCAACCGCATTTTGGGGCCAAGCGTGTCCATGGCTTGCATCAGACCCTCAGTGAGTTCTGAACCACTGGATCAGGTTACCCAAGTGTGCTTCCCTTACAGAGAAGGCCCAGTTACCCACTTAGGGGCTCCTTTGCTTTCAAACTCCCCAGGAGTGCAGCTGTACCCATGGGTCTCTGGAGAAGATTCTACTCCTCGGAGGACTGGCTCCTCTTATAGCAAGACCGGCAAGCATCCACGGTGGCACGGTACGTGCAAGAAAAGTCTTGAAATCAAAAGACCTGGGCTGAATCCCAGCTCTGTTACTTGATTATGACAGCAAGATTGATGAGCTTACCTGACTGACAGTCCTTGTTATGAGCATCGAAGGGGACACAGAGAACTGTGTAAAGTTCTTGGTGAGTGGCCACTGTGGTTAAAGGGGGGCTTGAGAAATGGGTCCCCCCACCCCGACCCCCAGCAGTCGTGAGCTCCTTTACCTGACAAGATGAGGTTTAATGAACGCTTGCTCTGGATGCTCTGGACTCTCAACCTGCAGAGCGTCCTCCAGCAGCTGGGCTATGACATCCCGAGCAGGCCCCTGTTCTTCTGAGCAAACTGGGGTCTTCATTTCTTGGAGCAGTATCAAGTATTTGCTTTCTATCTGGCAGAGCTTGGCTTCCAGGCTAGAATACTGCAGAGAATGTGATAGTTACCTCCGTCCAGACAGACACACGGGAAGAGCAATCCTCAAGTACCTCAAGCAATCAACGAATGACAAGCCCAGAACCACCAGGAAGTGAGCCAGAGAGGGACTATATCCCAGGCAGAGATGAATTTATGCCACAGGCCACTTGTCTTATCTAAACGGTCCACTGGGCCCCCTCTTCCCTCTGGGGGAAGTACTGGTAATAAAGTAATAAGCAGAGAAGTACTGGTAATAAGGCTTCTGCGTGTCAACACACGAGTTCTGGACAGCGTTGAGGTGAACAGCAGAAACCAGGCCACACACTCATTACTGAGGTCCAGCTGAGCACAGCTTGGCACACAGGCCCCAGGCAGCCACCTTATGGTATTTCAATACTTTCCTAGGATGCTGTGACCCAGCACCAGCTCCCATCTGCTACCTTTTCAGACAAATCAACACATCCCTTGAAAACATGCAGGAACAAGGCCTGGGAAGATGCTCTGAGGACTGTTCAAAAGGTATATGAGGCATTTAATAGCTGCTGACACAGTGTCACTGAATTTCATTTGATTATCACTGGAATATCTGTGATGTCTGTACACTTTGCAAAGCCCTCTTTGAAAGTGAAGTGAAAGTGAAAGTCGCTCAGTCGTGTCCTACTCTTTGCGACCCCATGGCCTATACATTGCATGGAATTCTCCAGGCCAGACTCCTGCAGTGGGTAGCTTTTCCCTTCTCCAGGAGA
Source organism: Bos indicus x Bos taurus (assembly GCF_003369695.1). Lineage (NCBI taxonomy): Eukaryota > Metazoa > Chordata > Mammalia > Artiodactyla > Bovidae > Bos > Bos indicus x Bos taurus. Next base: position 30,446,742 of record NC_040096.1, read on the forward strand.
TCTTCCCAACACAGGGATCAAACATGGGTTTGCATCAAACCCGCACTGCTGGCAGATTCTTTACCATCTGAGCCACAAGGGAAGCCCAAGAATACTGGAGTGGGTAGCCTATCCCTTCTCCAGCAGATCTTCCTGGCTCAGGAACTGAACTGGGGTCTCCTGCATTGCAGGCGGATTCTTTACCAACTGAGTTATCAGCATAGTCACATCTGACTCTCACACCAACCCTATCAGATTCAGAGAAGGCATCATGCTCACCACCCCCATTTATAGATATGGAACTGACTCACACAACTCAACAGCAAAAATCAAAAAATCCAAACAATCTTAATTTGGGGGACCTCAGAACTGTGTCTTTTTTTTCTATAAACTTCACTATCTGTGAATAAAACCCACATCTCAGGGAGCTTCTATTGTCTTCATCACACAAAGTGAAATTAAACAGTGCTATCACTACATTTTAAATATATTCTGGTATCAGTAACCACATCCCTTCAAGCATGGGGGTTGAACTGATTTGAAAGCATGTCCATTTCTGAATTGTTTCTGAATCACATCACTTCCCACCTGAGGACAGAATGTACCCACACTGACCCACCTTTGCCATCAGATCCCTCTCTCTTCTTTCTGCATTTCTCCGTAGAGCTGCAAGTTCCAAGATTTCCTTATTTAGAAATTTATTTTGGGTTTTGTACCCCTGTAGATTATCCTGTTGGAAAGAAAAAAGTTCATCAACTCACACTGGTTGAATGTTGATTATCCTTTATAATTAATATTTTGCTCCCTTACCAATCAAATAGCCCTTTCTGAAAGTGAAAGTTGCTCAGTTGTGTCTGACTCTTTGCAACCCCATGGACTATACAGTCCATGGAATTCTCCAGGCCAGAATACTGGAGTGGGTAGCCGTTCCCTTCTCCAGGGCGTCTTCCCAACCCAGGAATCGAACCTACATTGCGTCTCCTACATTGCAGGTGGATTCTTTACTAGCTGAGCTACCAGGGAAGCCCAACGGGGACGCTGTGGCTAGCCCTTGCTAAGTTAGACCAAGTTCTAAGGAACTGAAAATGATCACTAGGCACTTTCTTTTTTTTTTTTTTATTAGGCACTTTCTGATTAAGCTTTATGGCCACCCTTGGCAGGGGAAGGAAAGTAGGGACCACTGCATAATGAAGGAGATGGGGAAATAAATTTACTTGATGGTGGTGATTTTTCTCAACTGACCTTAGGAGAAGTAAGTAGGACTTATGTCCTAAATCTATACAAATATTTTATCTACCCACATTCACTGAGGTGGTACAAAAGGTAATGCCTTGTATTCATCTTGTTTTTTAACTAGAGAAACTGAGCAAATTTTCTGTCCATTCTCATTTTTACTTATCCAGTTTATGTAGAAAAGGCTATACACATATACAATGTTCTTAACTAAAGAATTACACTTAATAATGAATACCTATAGCCTACAGTGTATAAAGCACTTAAAGAAATTACGTTCCTCAATTTTTTTTACATTAAAAAATTTCAAACTTATGGAAAAGTTGGAAGAAAAGTACAATAAACACAATATACCCTTCACCTAAATTTGCCAGTGGTTAACTTTTGACACGTTTGCTTTATGTTTTAAGAGAACATCACAAGGACTTTCCTGGTGGTCCAGTGGTTAAGAATCTGCCTGCCAAAACAGGGGACATGGGTTCAATCCCTGGTCCGGGAAGATTCCACATGCCACAGAGCAACTCAGCCTGTGGGCCACAAGGAGAGCCTGCGTGCTCCAGAGCCCACGCACAACAGGAGAAGCCACCACAGTGAGAAGCCCGCGCACCTCAACTAAAGTCGCCCTCGCTCTCCACAACCAGAGAAGGCCCACGCGCAGCGACCAAGACCCAGCACCGGCAAAACAAAGAGAACGTCACAAGCTCGCGACAAGTTCACCAGGTCCAACGAAAAGCTCAGGTCTGGCAGGAGCAGATGCTGTGTGTTAGCTTCAGCCCTTGACACTCGGAGCCAAGGAAGGGAAAGGTAATCTTTGAGACAATTAGGGCAGTGATTTCTAAATGCTCCCTACAAAATCCAGTCTTTTGCAAATGGGTTTGTCCCCTACTGTGTGTGAAGTTCCCGAGGAATCTCTGATCCCTCAACCTCAGGAGGAGCTAGTCACGATAGGTCCAAGGGTGGTCACCGAGCACCTTGGTCCAAGGCCAGGCAGTCAAGAAAGGCCCTGACCTCTGTGCTGTCCCAGGACAGAGACCACAGCCCTCCCCAGAGATGTGTCCAGAGATGCCCACATCTCCAAACTGGGAACCACTGTGGCGGCATACAATTTCCCTTGAAAACACAGAAGAACTGAAAATGTTCCCACAGTCCCTGTAATCGCTAACACTTACAGAGTCCCTGTAATCGCTAACACTTACAGACCAGCTAAGCATGGGAGAGAGCCTCAGTCTCACTTAAACCTCACAACTCTACTCTTTGGCAACTGCTCATCATCTCCGTTTCCTAAATGAAGAGCTGAGTCACAGGGAGGCCATGCGATGACTAAGTGTGGGTCTGGGAGCCAGGCCTGCTGGGCCCTTGGCCTGGGTGCTTGGCCCCAACTCCCACCTGAGCTCTGATCCGCATCACACGTTCTCGGTCTCAGCAAGAACATGTGTCATGACAAGGACTGGAGACAGCCGCTGTCAGACCCTGAATGAGGTCCACAGACTTCCTTTTCTAATCTAAATCATGACGTTCTCCTTTCTTCTGGTGTCTGGAAGCTCTCGTATTTGGAAACAATGAACAAACATCACCAAAAGGCAGGCTGACTGAAGGAAGGTGACCTAGAGGGCAACTGAGGAATACAGTGGACCGTGATGGGCAGAGACTGGGCACCACAAGGTGGGTTGGGGGAGCAGGACACGTCTTTGAGTTAAACTTCGTGCTTGAGTCTAAGGAAGTCCTGATAGTGCACCTCAAGGATTCTTTCTCTAGAATGACGATCACAGCCTTAACTTAGACTCTAGCAGGGGGACTTCCCTGGTGGTCCAGTGGTTAGGAATCTGCCTTCCAACACAGAGGATGAGGGTTCCACCCTTGTAAACAAACTAAGATCCCACATGCCGTGGGGCAACTAAGCCCACACACCACAGCTATTGAGCCCACTCTCTGGAGCCACGAGCTGCAACTGCTGAGCCCACACACTGCAATGAAAGATCGTGCACGCTGCAAGTAAGACCTGAAGCAGCCAAAAAAATAACGATTAAAATAAAACTCTATGGGATGCCAGGTGTTCTGTGAAGGCTTTACATGGACTACCTCTTTAAACCCTTACAAGACTATAAGGTAAGTGCCATTTTGCAGATGAACACTGAGGCAGAGAGGTGAACCAGCCTGCCTCAGGTCAGAGGTCATCAGTGATAAGGCCGGGTTTGAATATAGCCAAGTTTGGCTTCAGAGCCCATGCTCAATCTAAACCACCTCAACATACTGGGCCACACCCCCTTCCTCATTGGTGTTTATTACAGTTGTGATTCTGCTTTTTCCATTTTTGTGCTTTCTAAACTAAACTCTGCACTCCAGGAGGACAGAGACTGCCTACTTTGTGCAGAGTACAAAGCCCACCACATGGCTGGCTGGCTGGCTGACTGAATGAATGAATGAGTACTAAGCAGGAAAAGCTGTATGTATGAAGATATTCATGGAACAGCAAATCACAGGAAAGAAGAGAGAGGCTGATAAATAATGATGACAGAATCAAAAGATGAACAATCTGGAATCCCCCCGACACACACCTCGGTTCCACTCCCTGGTAAAACGTGCTCCCCTGCAGAGCACCACTCACTGCAGCCTGGAAACCAAACACCCTTGTGCTTCTCTCTAAATACTACAAAAACAGATATGCTTGCAAAACTTAAAATTCAGTTGAGGGACTTCCCTGGTGGTCCAGTGACTAAGACCCTCCCCTCCCAATGCAGAGGGCCTGGGTTCAATCCCTGGTCAGGGAACCAGGTCCCACATGCTGCAATTCAGAGTTCACAGCAGGCGACTAAAACCCCATGTGCTACAATGAAGGTTGAAGATCCCTTGTGCTGCAACTAAGACCTGGCACACCCAAATAAATAAATACAAATAATTAGTAATTTAAAAATTCAGTTGACCTTAAATAACAGGCTGTAAAAAGGGATGTAAAAAAAGACTATAAAAAGAGACTCAAAAAATACTGTAAAAAAGGGATGTATATTTAAGGTTGCATGTATACACTCTAGCTTGCATGTATACACAAAACCAACTTTTACTGGCAACACTAACCAAGACCTTTTTTTTTTTTTAACACGGCTATTTTTGTAGCAGTTATAATTATAAAGTAAAGAGATTGAGGGCTGTGATGCTGCTGTTGCCCTTTAGGTTTTTCTCACCAATAAATCCTTCTGGCCTCACATTTCTACTGGGGGCTGTCCCTAAGAAGTGGTCACCATGGGAGACCACAAACATATTCCAAAAAAGTCATCTATTATTCCAGAGTTTTACTTTCCATTTAAGAATTATCTCTAAGGTCCAGGCATGACTATCAGTCAACCAGTCCACTGACGGTGCATGACAGGGACGGCCAGGCGTGAAGCAGGCTCAGGAACCATCTCAAACGCGCAAACCTTTGCCCTTCAAGGATAAACCGCATTTGGGGGACAAAATACCCTCGGTGCCACATTAACTGCAGCCAGGTGAGGAAGACTTTGGTGGGACTGATAGTTGCAGACCTGCGTGGGGACAGCTGGGGTCTGGGTTATACCAAATGCCTCTATCCTAGGGGACACTTCTCCACCTGAAACTTCTCCAAATCGAGAGCTGATGGCAGAAAAACTTCTGGGACCCTCTCGGTGGCCTGGCTGACAGTGGCCCAAGGCTTTTCGGCTCTCCCCTGGGGCCAGGTAGGTTTCTCCACAGGGCAGTTGTCTGCCCCCTGCCTCCCAGCGTTCTCTGTGCTCCTCCTACCTCATCCGCTGGTCACCGCCCCAGGTGTGACAGGGAGAGCCACCTCTGGTCAAGAACCAGCCTCCCATCCCAGGGGCAGCCCAGAGAGGCACACTGGGAGGAGACCCTGCCCTCCCTCCTGGGCGTCAGGACGCTCCTGCCTTAGGCGTGGGGGCAACTGACTCTGTGCAGGCCCTTCTCCCAAGTATGCTGGGAGGCAGGGTCTGCTTCTCTACCTGAGCCCACACCAGCTGTCAGGAACGCTGCTCCCTCACCTGGCCTCCACTGTGTGCCAAGGCAGCTGTGCCAGGGGTGGTCCATGCACAGAGGAGGCAAGAAACAGCTGCAGGAGGTTACATGGAATAATGAAGCTCTAAGGGTGTATGAATAGAGAAGTCACAGCTGCAAGGGAGGGGGAAGATCTGAAACTGTTCTGACCTATGGCGACATCGACGGACTCAGAGTTTCATTTTCCAAGGAAGCTTCTTAGGAAACTAATAGTTGTCTGACTAGAAGTCTTGTGACACTTGTTGTTTTTTTTGTTTTGTTTTTTTTAAAAAAAGGGGGCACAGCTGCTCTGCTGTCATGCCGAACTAGCTCACCAAGGCCAGGTGCTCTAGAGTGCCTGCCATCAATGGACAGACTTGTTAGAGGATTTGGGGTTTCTTGTTCCCATAACAGGAGCCCATGCTCTGCTCTTACTTTCAACCAGTCCAGTTCCAGCTGGTCCCTGCCCGCGGGGGCAGCCACGGGAGAGCCGGGAATGCAGGTGGGAGAGGACGCGCTGCCCTCACACTCGCTGAGCTGCCGGGAGAGCTTCATGATGACCTCGTCCTTAGCCTGGATGGTCTCCATCAGCATCCCCAGCCGCTCGCTGAGCTCGCCCACTTTGCTCTTCAGCATCCTCACTTCCTGCTGAAGACTGTCTTTCTCCTGGTTGAACCTCTCCAGCTGGTTGGTGAGGCCCAGAATCTGTTCGTCCTTCTGGTGCAGAAGCCCCAGTGTGTCCTGTGGGACCCCGTCGCAGAGGCGGCTGCTTGTGAAGTACTTGTCGTACTGGGAGGACCGCACCGTCTGCTGCAGCAGCCGCACGAGCTCCTGGGAGCCAGGGAAGATGGATCAGGGAGCAGGGATGGGAGGAAAAGCAGAGATCATGACAAGTCTACACGGAGCAACCATTAGAGTTTGAGCAAATGCAGAAATTTAATGGAAATACCTTAATACCCAACTTCCTCTTGAAGGATCTCAAAAAATAGAGAAGGAAAAATATTTGTTCCATAAAGGCTGTCTGCAGAGAACAATGATAGGAAGCAGGAAATGGTGGACAGCCAGACTGCAATTAGCAACGGTTCCCAGGGAACATTCATCCATATTAAAACATCTGAGCTCTAAGTTCACTGATCTGCTGAGGAATTAAGTATAATTAGGTGTGATCAGCTCAAAAAAAAAAAAGCTGCTGTTTAACAGGATGTGGAAACTCTTAAAAACTATTCACAGGGCTTGGGCTGGAATTACACTCAAAGAGAGTGGGCGAGGTGCAGACAACACCCTCCCCAACTCACTCTGAGGGTCTTCACTCTCCTCAGAATTTCAAGTATCTATGAATAAACGATCAAGCAGAGCAGCAGTGCCTATGTCAGTGGCCATGGCAACACAGAACTCTTAGGGGAAAAGCACCTTCTGGGAAATAACAGAGTTAGAGAAACAAGAAAGCCGGGTTTTTCTCCTCCGGTCCCTGGCCTGCTGATGTGAGATAAGATACAAAGGTTGAGGAAGGAGAATTACCTTCTGACTGGCTAAGTCTTTTCTTAACCTTTCTAGCTCTTCCTGCTGGTTCTGGACAAGCAGCTGCATCTCAGAGGCCGGCTTGCTGGCGCTGCCACTGCCCGATGGCACCTCGGGTGAAGGGTCACCAATACTGTGACGATTTTTGTATGATCCAATCATTTCTTTCAAAGGGCGCTTTCCTTTATAGGGAATACGTCCAAAATCAAAGGGAAATCCTGAGCCAGTTATTCCTACATTAAAAAAAAAAAAGCTTGTTTTAAGTTCAGCCCCGATCTTCCTTCCAGAAATTCCAGTAAAATACATTAAAATACATTAATATCATCGTCTAAGGAGTTCTGCGTGCATCACTGTGCTCCTACCTTGTTCCTGAAAACAACCAAACTTAGAACCAAAGATGATCTTTCACATGATCACTTTTAAGGAAAACTTTCTCTATTCAATGGCTCAATTTTTGCATTGAAAGAGAAAGTGTTAGTCACTCAGTTGTGTCTGACTCTTTGTGACCCCATGGACTATAGCCCACCAGGCTCCTCTGTCCATGGAATTCTCCAGGCAAGAATACTGGAGTGGGGGTTGCCATTTCCTTCTCCAGGGGATCTTCCCTACCCAGGGATCGAACCTGGGTTTCCCGCATTGCAGACAGACTCTTTACCAACTGAGCCACCAGGGAAGCTAAGAAAGTTTTTCCTGACTAGAAACTGAACCTGGGCCGTGGTGGTGGAACCACTAAACCACCGGCGAGGTTTAATGTTTAATGCTCAATTTTTGCGTTAAGACAGGTGAAAAAAAAGTTAGACTGTACATCAGTACTAATGAGGAATTTATAACAAAACTGTACTATACGTCTCTTAAGATTCTTTTGTAATGTTAAGTTTGTTTCTCCTAAGATCCGTTCTAAGCCTGTATGTTCACATCACCATTTTCCAATTTCAGGTACTTTGAGGACCAAAGAGAACAGAAACAGACAGGGAAAAACCCGGGTGCTCCAAGTTCCTACAGCATCAGCATCCTGAGCACAAGGTATCCCTTCCCCTGGGCACCTCAGTGAGGACAGGGCCGACATCTACAAGGTTAGCGGCAGGACTTAGAGATACACTAGGGATCCCTGGCTGCTTGCTTTCTGCTCATCTGTATTTACTAAAAAAGAAAAAACAACAACAAAAAACCCCACAAAAACCCCCAGTTCATGTTTTCTTAATTGTAAATCCATTTTATTCTCTTTCTTAAAAATACTGAGATAGCCAAATAAATTTTAGTGTAGGTGGATTTGAATATATATTAAAAATGTAAAGAGGAGACACAGGAGTACATACTATACAGATTCCATTTATATAAATTTAGAAAGCAGGCAAAACAAAATCTACGATGTCAGGAGTCAGGAGGGTGATTGTGGGGTGGAGGGAGTGGGAGGTGATAAAGTGACGCGAAGGGGTCTGGGGACGGGGCTGGCCCCGGCACTGTGCTGTTTCTTCAGTAAGTGCTGGCTACATGGATATGTTCACTTTGCGAAAATCCATCAAGCTATACATTTCTGACTAGAGGGCTTCTCTGCATGTATAAAGATTAGCTTGTTGCTGCTGTGGTTGTCCAGTCATTAAGTTGTTTCCGACTCTTTGGGACACCATTGACTGTAGCCCGTCAGGCTCCTTTGTCCTTGGGATTTCACAGGCAAGAATACTGGAGTGGGTTGTCATTTCCTTCACTAGGGTATTTTCCTGACCCAGGGATCAAACCTGCATCTCCTACATTATAGGCAGATTCTTTACCACTGAGCCACCGGGGAAGCCCATGGAGATTAGTTTATTTCCCATGAATAACGTGGACAAGAAGCTGGTGGGCTTGATTCCTGATTCACAGGAAATACCCATGAATCAACAAGATAAAAATCAGAGCCATCTTTGTCTCTCTGTGTCTTTCACATGGGCTGCCTCTCAAAGGGCCAGGGGCTGAGCAGAGACTAAGGCACTGCCCCCAGCAGGGCTGGCAGTTCGTGCCTTGATCGAGTCACTAAGCTTCACTGATTCTTCCTTTCCAGTCTTCTACTGTGCACCCTTCCAGTTCATCCTAGAGTCTCTAGGGGAAATCAGAACCAACAATATTTACCTTCAACAATCCAAATCCCCAGCCCCAATCCCTGTTCCTCCAGGAGGCTTTCCCAGTTCACAAGGAGCCCCTCTACTGGGTGCCCCCCTAGCTGTGCCACACACTGGGTCACAAGGCATGCTCAGCTTGGCCATATCTTCACCACGTCACACTGGACCACAGGCTTCCATGTGACCATCCTGCAGATCACAAGTGAACTCCCCACCAAAGCAAGTCACGGTGGTCCTTTTCCAGGGGACAGAAAAATATTTCCTTTAGTGAACATGTGCTCTCAGTAAAGATTTCCTAAAACTCTGCCTCCTATTCCTGCCAGCCCATGCCAGAAGCGAGTACAAGGAAGAATTTCAAAATTATGTATTCCTATTTTTACATTTAAAACATTGATATTCCCTCAATGGATCCACGGCTGTGGGACCATGAAAGGCTGCTTAACAAAATGCTGATGGAGAAGTGTATGAATGAGTCAGGCTGACACCTTAAATCCTGGTGGACCTTAGTATCACAGAAAGAGGGAAAACCAGATATTACATCTTCCGGATGTGATTCAGCAAGAAATAAACAACATCCCCAGCCCCTACTCCACCCCAAAATATACTCTAGTCATAATTAAAAGTCAACCCTGAATCTGTGCAGGCCTCTGCTCTAGCGACCAGTGTATACAGGAAATACTATGTACAGTGTATACAGGAAATACTGTGTATAGTGTATACAGGAAATATTGTGTACAGTGTAAACAGCGTATGAGCAAATACAGGGATGGAGGAGCCTGTTACATGACCTTACAGAAATACAATCATCAAAATCCAGAATGTGGGCAATTCCTCAGCATGAAGACTGTTTCTTCAACAAGCAGAGCAAGGTAAATGGAAGACAAAAAGAAAACAGAGAGCTGTTCAGCCTGAAAGAGACCTAAAAAGACACACGACTAAACACACCTGGGGGCCCTGTTAGCACCTCATTTGCTCAGGCCAACTGCAAGAATTACAGAACAACTGGGGAAGAAGACGAGCAGGACTTACTGAAGCTGTATTTAGGTTTAATGCTGAAGCTATGGTTCTTTTAAAGAATCACCTCTTAGATATACATACTAAAATGTTTACAGATGCAGTGGATTAATATCTAGAATTTACTTTAAAATAACCCAGCTGGTGGTAGATGCCAGGAGGGGCAGGAGCTCAGAGAAGAAAGAAGCCAAAGCTGTGGAATATGATACTGCATTTTCTACTTTTGTGTGCATTAACACATCTCTATAAATAGAAAGTTTTCTTTTTTTTTTTAAATCAGTATTTCCGTAAAGAGCACCATGACTTCTGGATTTCCCATTTCCTGAAAAAGTCTCAGAACCCAGGACAGGACATTTACTTATTTCTTGTGACATCTCATTTTTAAGCTTTTATATTTTGTTTCCCACAGAGAGAACACACCTCCCATTGGGCCTCATGCTCCCAGCGATACCTGTGACCAAGGGTCTCCCACGGCATCAGGGATTAGCAGGTGGCAGAGGCGAGAGCGGCAGACAACAGGGACCACGTCCATACCTTTGTTGCCTTCAGGGGCCTGCTTCTTCCTTTCTTCCTGCACCATGGACTCCTCCAGTTCCTTAGGGCTTGGCTCTAGAAGCTCCCACTCTTCATTGGTGTAAAACACACTCCTCCGACTATCATTATGCCCTTTCCCGGGACGGAAAGAAGACATTGAATTTCTATGGGGAAAAACAAAATGTTTAACTTTTTAAAAAATGGCAAAGCAAAATGTAATGTCACATATGGGCATGAATTTAAGCAAACTCCAAGAGATACTGAAGGACAGGGAAGCCTAACAGGCTACAGTCCATGGGATAGCAAAGAGTCGGACACAACTTAGTGACTGAAAAACAGCAACAACAAATATCACATATATACGATAGGCAAAAACTAAAATACGATTATAGCAAATGTTGGTGAGGATATGGAGAAATGAGAACTCTCACACACTGCTGGCGGCACGTATAAATTGGAACTATTACCAGGGAGAACAATTCAGCAACATACAGATAAATTGAAGAGGTTTTGACCCGAAGGCCCAACATCTCAGCATGAAGTTCTTCAACATGTGCACAAGGAGACACGAGGAGGAACACCCACTGCAGCGCTGCTTGTATTAGCAAAACCCAAACGACCCGAACATCTACTGACAAGAGGACACATGAACCGGAGCGCATTCACAGAGCCAAATACTATACATCACAAAGTGAATCTGCTCATTCAACAAATACTAATTAAGTGCCTACTACGTGCCAGGCACTAAGTGTTTGGGATTTGCTAGTGAACAAATATTCTGGTCCGTGTGGAATGTACATTCTATCTCAGATTACATGAAGCATATGGACAAATATTCTTTAAATGCTGAACGAGAAAAGAAAGAAAACAGAAGCACGACATGTTTCATGTTATTTTTTTAACTTCAAGATAATACTACGAATAGACATCATTATACATACATATGTAGCAAAACTTTAAAAGTCCGCATAACAATGATAATTATCAAATACAGAATACTGGTTACTTCCATAAAAGGCAAGAGAAGAATGAGATCGTGGAGACAAGAGAAGGTTTGAACTGTATCTGTAATGTTTTAATTTGTGCTTTTAAAAGTGCAGCAGAAATATGACAATGTTACACAGTTTGGTAGTGCTACCCAGGTAGTCAACTCACGACAATCTACACTGGCCTGTATGCTACAATTATTTCATTAAAACTTCTAAAAACTAGGTTGGGATTTCTACTTCCAGTAAAGATGGACTAAGAGGAACTAGATTTATAGTCATCTGAAACAACTGACAAACTGAACAAAACAGAGGAAACAATGATTTTCAGACACGACATCAGGCTGCACAGGGCAGTGGCCCCTGAGCGGTGGAACGCGAACCAGGCAGGCCCTTCCCCTGTCCAAGAGTAGTGCCTAGAGACTTGCAGGCCGCAGAGCTGGCAGGGGGGACGCAGGGGTAGCTCTGCCATGAACTGATAAGACAGAGATGGGACTCCCAAGACAGGTGGAGTTCAGAGGGCATAGTATCGGCGAGAAGGCTGTACAGAGGGCTACAGAAATGTTAGAGGGTTCCTAGGTCTCCAGCTGAGTAGTATCAGGCTTGTGTGTAAAAAAGTTACTTGAAAATGGGGAAAGAACTCGCTACAGGAGCAGAGACTATCCCTGAGGCTCACACAGAGCCAGGAATACTGTAAAGCCCCACCAGCCAGAGTGGAATCTCCTGCAGCATCAGGTTGAGTACTCAGAAAAAGGTTACTGACGTTATCCCTGAGCTAAAGGCTGTTCTTATATTACCTAAAAAGCTTAAACGTGAACTTCTGAAGTTTTAAACTGTTTCTGAATAATTAAGCTACATTCCAGAACAAAGCTTAAGAATATATGTAGGACTTCCCTGGTGGTCCAGTGGTTAAGAATCCACCTGCCAAGGCAGGGGACATGGGTGAGATCCCTGGTCTGGGAAGATCCCACATGCCAAGGGGCAACAAAGCCTGTGCGCCACAACCACTGAGCCCGAGGGCCGAGAGCCTGCACTCTGCAGCAAGAGAGGCCACCACGAGGAGCCTGCGCACCACAGCTAGAGAGGGGCCCCCGTCGCCGCAGCCAGAGAAAGCCCACGCAGCAACGAAGGCCCGCACAGCCAAACCAAGTAAATAAATAAAAGACACATGCACGTAGGAACACATACACCAAAAAATCCAGCACTCAGGTAAAACTCGTAATACTGACATTCAATAAAAAAAATTATCAGGCCTGCAAAGAAGTAGGAAAATAGAACTCATTTTCAGGAGAAAAATCAATAAACAGACTCAGAAATGACAAGTAATAAAATTAATAGAAAGGAATTTCAAAAGTTATTAAAACTGTTTCCCCATGTTTGAGAAACTAGAAGAAAAGCTAAACAGTTAAATAGAGATATGAAAGATGTTTAAAAAATTCAAATCAAAACTTCTAGAGATAGAGGAAAACATAAGCAGAATACTCTGTGACATAAATTGCAGCAATGCTTTTTTAGGTCTGCTTCCTAGAGTAATGGTAACAAAAGCAAAAATAAACAAATGGAACATAATTAAACTTAAAAGGCTTTGCACAGCAAAGGAAACCATACACAAAATGAAAAGACAACTTACAGAATGGGAGAAAATATTTGCAAAGAATGAAACCGACAAGAGATTAATTTCCAAAATATACAAACAGCTTACAGTTCATACAGCTCAGTATTTTTAAAAGCAATAACACAAACAGAAAAATGGGCAGAAGACCTAAATATGACATTTCTCCAAAGAAGGCATACAGATGGCCAACAGGCACATGGAAAGATGCTCAACACTGCTAATTATTAGAGAAATGCAAATCGAAACCACAATGAGGTATCACCTCACACCAGTCAGAATGGCCATGAATAAAAAGTCTCTAGGTAACAAATGCTGCAGAGGGTATGGAGAAAAAGGAGCCCTCCTTCACTGTTATAGGAACGTAAATGGTGCAGCCACTATGGGAAACAGTATGAAAGCTCCTTCAAACACTGCAAATAAAGTGACCATACGATCCAGCAATCCCATCCCGGGGCATATATCCAGAAAACATGAAAACTTGAATTCGAAAGATACATGTACCCCAGTGCTCACGGCAGCACTGTTAATAATAGCCAAGACATGGAAGCAACCTGCTAAATGCCTTTCAATAGATGAATGGATAATGAAGATGTGGTGTGTAAATATACATACACACATCCACACACACACATACACGGGGCTTCCCCGGTGGCTCAGAGGTAAAGAATCTACCTGCAGTGCAGGAGCCACAGGAGATGTGGGTTTGATCCCTGGGTCAGGAAGATCCCCTGCAGGAGAGCATGGCAACCGGCTCCAGTAGTCTTGCCTGGAGAATCCCATGGACAGAGGACCTGGTGGGCTACAGTCCATGGGGTTGCAAACAGTCAGACACAACTGAAGCCACTTAGCAACACATACACATACATACACACACACAGTGGAATATTACTCAACCTCAAAAAAAATAAAATACTGTCACTTGCAGCAACAGGCCTGGACTTACAGATTATCACACTGAGTGAAGTAAGTCAGACAGAGAAAGACAAACATATGGTATCACTTACATGTGGAATCGAAGAAACTAACACAAATGAATTTATCTATAAAACAGAAACAGACTCACAGGCATGGAAAGCAAACTTACAGTTATCAAAGGGGGAAGGAGGTGGGCAGGGACAAATTAGGAGTTGGGATTAACACACACACACTCCTGTATATAGAACAAACAACAAGGACTGACTGTATAGCACAAAGAACTATATTCAGTATCTTGTAATAACCTAAAATAGAAAAGAAACTCAAAAGAGAATATATAACTGAAACACGTAGCTATACACCTGAAACACATCATAAATCAATTATACTTTAATTTTTTTTTAAATCTAGAGATTTTCTATGATGTCTATGGTGAAAATATACTTGATGGGCTTCATAGCAGACGAGACACCACAGAAGGAAAGGTTAGTGAATGTGATGACAGTGGAACAGAAACTATCCAAATAAAACAGAGGAAAGACGAAAGGAAGAAAGTTAACACGCATGGTACAATGTTAAACAAGTAATAATGTCAACTGATGTTCAACAAGGATGCCAAGAAATTCAATGGAGTAAAGACAGTCTTTTCAAAAAGTGGTACTACAATTGGTTATTTGTATGGGGAAAAAATGAACTTCAACCCTTACCTCACATAACACATAAAAATTAGCTTAAAATATATAAATGAGTAAGAATTAAAACCACTAAAATTCTAGAAGAAAAGAGGCAAGAAAATATTTGTGACACTGGGTTATGCGAAGACTTCCTATATAGAACACAAAAAACACAATGTGTAAAAGATTAAAATGACAAAATGAACTTTATCAAGATTAAAAATATTTTCTTCTTTGAAAAATATTTGCAAAACCTATATCTGATAAGAGAATTGTATTCAGAAAATACAAAGTACTCTTACAACTCAATAATAAAAGAACAAACAACTCAATTAAAAACTGGATGAAGGACCTGAACAGTCATTTCTCCAAAGATACACAGATGGCCAACAAGCGCAGGAAAAGATTCTCAACATTATTAATCAATAGGGAAATGCAACTTAAAACTGAAGCGAACCACACCCACCACAATGGCTAAGTTAAAAACACTGGTGATGCCAAGTGTTGGGAGGGATGTGCAACCACTGCAAAGGCCATGTGCTGCTAATGGGAGCACGGACGGTGCGGCCACAGGAGGACGGCAGGGCTGCTAATGGGAGCACGGACGGTGCGGCCACGGGAGGACAGCAGGGCTGCTAATGAGAGCACGGGCGGTGCGGCCACGGAAGGACAGCAGGGCTGCTAATGGGAGCACGGACAGTGCGGCCACGGGAGGACAGCAGGGCTGCTAATGAGAGCACGGACGGTGCGGCCACGGAAGGACAGCAGGGCTGCTAATGGGAGCATGGACAGTGCAGCCACGGGAGGACAGCAGGGCTGCTAATGGGAGCACAGACAGGGCAGCCACGGGAGGACAGCAGGGCAGCATCTTCACAAGCTGAATACACACTCAGCTAAAGAGCTCCACAATCCCGATTCCCCATATTTACCCAAAAGAAATGAAAATACGCCTACACATGGATGTATAACTGCAGCCATGAAATCAGAAGATGATCGCTTCTTGGTAGGAGAGCTATGACAAACCTAGACAGTGTGTTAAAAAGCCAAGATACCACTTTGCTGACCAAGGTTCATATAGTCAAGGCTGTGGTCTTTCCCACAGTCATGTATGCATGTGAGAGCTGGACCATTAAGAAGGCAGAGTGCCAAAGAATTGATGCTTTCAAACTGTGGTGCTGGAGAAGACTCTTGAGTCCCTTGGACAGCAAGGAGATCCAACCAGTCAATCTTAGAGGAAATCAACCCTGAATACTCATTGGAAGGACTGATGATGAAGCTGAAGCTCCAATACTTTGGTCACCTGATGCAAAGAGCTGACTCACTAGAAAAGACCCTGATGCTGGGAAAGATTGAAGTCAGGAGGAGAAGAGGGCAACAAAGGATGAAATGGTTGGATGACATCACTGATTCAATGGACATGAACTTGGGCAGACTCTGTGAGATGGCGAGGGACAGGGAAGCTTGGGTGTTACAATTCACGAGGTCACAAAGAGTCGGACATAATTTGGTGGCTGAACAACTACACATAGGACTTGGATGTGAATACTCAGAGCAAGCATTATTTATAACAGCCCCAAACAGGATATACACCAAAAGTCTATCAACTGGTGAATGCATAACCAAACTGTGATATATCCATACTTACTGCATACTATTCAGGAATGAAAAAAGAAGGACCTATAAAAACACTCAACAGTATAGATGAGTCTAAAAAAGATGATGCTCATGAAAGAAGACAAATACAAAAGACTACACATAGCATGACTCCATATACAAAAAATCCTTAAAAATTTCATACAAAGGGGCATGAGAGAACTTTATAGGGTTGTGGAAATGCTCTATATTTTGATTATAGACGTGTTTACATGACTATGTGTAATTTCTAAATTCCATCAGCCTGTACACCTAACATAGGTAAATTATACTTCAGTAAGGTTATTAAAATAAAGAAGAGGAAGAAATGTGCATCATTCAGAGTTTTCTGAGGCAGATTAAAAGTAAGGGGGGGATGTAGCTCCATCTCTAGTGTGAATCAGATGATATTCTCATGTAAAACAGTCATTTTTTCAATGTTTTACATTTCTGAAAGCATGATTTTTTTGCCTTGTCTGAATTTCATCAAAGCACTTTAAGAATTTAGAACAATGTAGAGAAATTACTTAATACACTTATGTTTCCCTCACTCTACTGAAATTCACAGACAACTGCATAGAGGAATTCCCCAAGAAATTCCCCACTATAACCCAATATGCAATGTTGTGGTAAAGTCCGATTTTATAAAAATTATACCATTGGGGAGAAAGCTATTTCAAAATAGTTGCTCAGAAGAAGGAGAAACTCTAACAAAAGCTGCGTATAATTTTTCTCATTTCTTTGATACAACTGCTGAGTAGAGGCGCCCCTGGACCCTCTACACTATAAAGTTTCCCTGGCCTTGCTAGAGCCAAGGTCTCACAGCAGCTTTCACTCACATGCCACATGTTACTTCCATCATCATCTATTTGAGGAGTTAAGTTCTTCTTGCCATTTGCCTGAGCCTTAGAACTATGCTACTCAGCTCTGGTCCTTAAAGGGATACAGAAGAAGGACTTAGAGAGCAGGAAAGAACTGAACTTGTCTGGGGAGAGAGAAGAGTGATTTACATGACTTAGGACTTCCTCAGCTTGGCCTTGTCATTCCTACCCTGTCTCGGGGCCCACATGTGCAAACACCATGCTCTCACCTGCGGCCAAGGGACTGAGCCTTGGTTGGGGGAGGTACCATCTGCCAAGCCTTATGTGATGAAGAAATGAGATCAGGCTCAAAACGAAAGCCTCTTTAAGCTGAAACACTAATTGCTGCTTTTTGATCTTACGCGGTGAAAGCCAATTCTGTGACCGTGCCACATGGGGGTCAGTAGAGTACACGCTCCTCAAGCCACTGTGTCCTCTCCAGTCAGCAGAGGCCTCTGCACAGTGTCCTGCCAGCGCACTCTTGCGAGTTCACAACCAGTCTAACAGGGTTCTGCTGGCCGATGCTCGGGGCCATTCTCGTTCAGCGCTTGTTCACCTCTGAGCAGAACTTCTGCGTCCTTCCAGGCACCGTACTAGGTGCCTGCTGTTTCATTCACTAAACACTCAGCTACTCTGATCTGAAAGGTAAAGTCAGGGACCACCGGGCAGCCAAATGTCACCTTGATGGCTGCAGTGTGCAGGCTGAACTTTTACAGACGAACACCAGCAACAACACTGCAAATCAACTGAACTCCAATGAAAGTTAAAAAACAAAAAACCCAAACAGCAGCAACTATATAATTAATAAGGAAACCTCTATTTCTAGGTTCACATATTTTAATTCGATTTTTCTACATACAGTTTAAAAGGTTTATCTAAAACGTAATAATTTCAATATTCATTTTGACTCTGATAATCAGCTAGAATTTTATAGGCTGACAGAATGGCTGGAAAAATACAGCATCAAATCCTTCAAGAGCTCAAAACTCCACAAACACCCTGCACAACCAAGCTTGGGGCTCTATCATCACCTTGTCTATGGCAGGAAGACAGCTGCAAAAGGAGGGCAGGCTACCTCCGGAGTGCCCAATCGGCTCTATCCCTCCTGACTACGAGCCCCATCAAGAGAAGGAAAAAGTAGGGGTGGAGGGGCTCTGACCGGCAACAGCTTTCCAATGCTGCAGTGTCTCCTCTTGTACACATCAATTATTCAGAGAGATTCTCACAAGGATATGGAGACATATGTACAAGGACACCAGGACAATGTTATTTGAAATGATTTATTTGGGAAAAGGAGTACATCAAGGCTGTACATTGTCACCCTGTGTATTTAACTTATATGCAGAGTACATCATGAGAAACGCTGGACTGGAAGAAACACAAGCTGGAATCAAGATTGCCAGGAGAAATATCAATAACCTCAGATATGCAGATGATACCACCCTTATGGCAGAAAGTGAAGAGGAACTCAAAAGCCTCTTGATGAAAGTGAAAGTGGAGAGTGAAAAAGTTGGCTTAAAGCTCAACATTCAGAAAACGAAGATCATGGCATCTGGTCCCATCACTTCATGGGAAATAGATGGGGAAACAGTGTCAGACTTTATTTTTCTGGGCTCGAAAATCACTGCAGATGGTGACTGCAGCCATGAAATTAAAAGACGCTTACTCCTTGGAAGAAAAGTTATGACCAACCTAGATAGCATATTCAAAAGCAGAGACATTACTTTGCCAACAAGGTTCATCTAGTCAAGGCTATGGTTTTTCCAGTGGTCATGTATGGATGTGAGAGTTGGACTGTGAAGAAGGTTGAGCACCAAAGAATTGATGCTTTTGAACGGTGGTGTTGGAGAAGACTCTTGAGAGTCCCTTGGACTGCAAGGAGATCCAACCAGTCCATTCTGAAGGAGATCAGCCCTGGGATTTCTTTGGAAGGAATGATGCTAAAGCTGAAACTCCAGTACTTTGGCCAGCTCATGTGAAGAGTTGACTCATTGGAAAAGACTCTGATGCTGGGAGGGATTGGGGGCAGGAGGAGAAAGGGACGACAGAGGATGAGATGGCTGGATGGCATCACTGACTTGATGGACGCTGAGTCTGAGTGAACTCCGTGAGTTGGTGATGGACAGGGAGGCCTGGCGTGCTACGATTCATGGGGTCGCAAAGAGTCAGACACGACTGAGCGACTGATCTGATCTGATTTTTTTTTAAAAAAAAAAAAGCAGAAATAACCAAAAGGGACTTGCAGACATGACTGAGATCTTGAGATGAGTTTACACTGGATGATCTGAGACAGCCCTGAATGTTATCATAAGTGTCCTTATAAGAGGGAGGCACAGGAAAATACCACTATAAAAAAAGGGGCTGGGTAAGGGACCAGGGAGGAAGAGTAGAGCAATGTGGCCATGGGCCGAGGAATGCTGGCAGCTTCCAGGAGTTGGCAGAGGCCAGCGAAGTGTTCTCTCCTGGAGCCTCCAGAAGGAACCAGCCCACTGACACCTTGACTTTAGCCCAGTGAGACTGATTTGGACCTCTGGTCTCCAGAACTCTAAGAGAATGAATTCATGTTGTTATAACCCACCGAGTTTATGGTAATTGTTAACAGCAGCCAGAGCAAACAAATACAGCTGGTCTCCAACAAGCTATCGCTCTTAGAATCATAGGCTTTGCAAGACTACTTTTTGTTACAGTCCATATTTCAACAGGCATTGAAGTTTGGACCATCATGTCTAAAGTTAAAATATATTTACTGTTGATATAATGACTTGGGAAAGAAGTGTCATCAGAAAGGCCCTCTCCAAATCATCCTATATATTTAATATGGATAATGAGTTCACCAATTCTAAAGTCACCAGAACAAACATTTAATAAAATGTGCACTGCCTCATGTTTAAAAACAACTGGACTATATGATGATCTTTTACTTTTATCTAGTTTGTTTCACTTTTTCTATTTCATATTCAGTGCTCCCATTTCACTTAGTTTGTTTTCCAATTTCCCCATCTCTTCCTTTTTTTTTTTTTTTATGTTCTTTCTCAAGCCTTTACCAAGCGCAGTAGAAAAGCTTTTGTATACATATATATATAATATGCATAATATATACCCTACAGAACTTAACGGATTTTTGCCTAACTAAAAAATTTAAGACATTTTGATTCCACATTTGACTTAGTATGAACAGAATGCTAGATTTCTAATAAAAGTAAATTGATATGCAACAGTTCACTGTATAGCACAGGGAACTACAGTCAATATCTCATAATAACCTATAATGGAAAATAATTTCAAAAGTAATATACGTGTTTCTGTGTAGCTGAATCACCATGCTGTGCACCTGAAATGCCGTAAGGTATAGTTAAACCTGAATACAATACATAAAGTGAGGAAAAAAGAAAAATATATAAACTGGGCTTTCATATGGGAAAGACTGAAGGCAGAAGGAGAAGGGGACGACAGAGGATGAGATGGCTGGATGGCATCACCGACTCGATGGACACGAGTTTGAGTGAGCTCCAGGGTTGGTGATGGACAGGGAGGCCTGGAGTGCTGCAATCCATGGGGTTGCAAAGAGTCGGACACGACTGAGCGACTGAACTGAACTGATGGGGGGAAAAAATGTGCACTGCCTCCAAAAAAAAAAAGAATCAAAGTGAAAATAATCTCATCGTAGAATTTCCAGGCAGGTACAGCTCTACTGGCTCCCTGCTGCCCATAGGACAGACACTACCCCATCACTTCACCCTGGGCCTCCTGGCCTCTTCAGCAACTCTTCAGTCATCACCTCCGCTCAGCACCCTCCGCTCCCAGCGCATGAACTGGTGAACTCATGAGACCCTGCTCTACCTTCCACACCTTTGCAAAGGTGTCTCTGCACTTGCTCTTTCCTTTGGCAGGTCCCACCTGACACTTCAAGTCCCAAGTTAAAACTCATCCTCCACGGCACATCCTTGCCCTCCCAAACATCTCCCCCGCCACCCACTCAGTGCCCCTAGGGAGGTTCATGCTAGGAGGACATGCCAGGTTCAGCCTTCAACTGCAGCCTCCAGTGCTTTGTGACAGGACTCCTTACCTGCTGTCTGTCTCCCCGGAGGACTGTAAGTACCTCAAAGGCAGGGAGGGACCACCTCTTATCCAAGGGAGCATGCATGCCACACAGGAAGAGGGGAGAAGAAAACACAAAGATGACTGGAGAGTGGGGGTACCCAGCCAGGGGCAGCCTTCAGAGCGGTGTTTCTCAAACTGTGGGTGGCAACCCATTAGCAGGTCAGGAGACTGAATTAAAGAGCCATAAAATCAATTTTGAGGGTCATGATGAGAACTGTTTTAATACACTGGAAGAAAAAACCTTAGCCTTACTAGATGTAATAGTTAAAATTTTATGAAATGTCTGTTTTGTGTGCTTACAAACACTATGCAGTTATGTATGAATAGATATTATTTGCTGTGGATTCCCAATCAAAAAGGTAAATAACGCTTCCTTAGAGAGAAAGCCCTTCCCAGGAGGCCAAATAGAAAATACAGCACCCGAGGAACTGCAGTGCCCAGCAGGAGGGTATGTGCCACCCACACATGTGTTCGGGGCTGAGGGCAGAAAAACCCTGAGGAGCAGGAACAGAGGCTGTTTCTGGGCCGGGAAGGGTACTGAGCCTTTCACTTACTCATCATTCCTTCCTCCAGCAGGCTGCAGACACCTGACACACACAAGGGCCCGTGTGCAGAGCTGGGGATACACACGCCAGGACAGACGGGTCCCTGCCCCTGGAGCTCCCAGCCCCCACCTGGGAGGTGGCCACAGACAAGAACGCAGAGAAACAGAATAATTATAAGTGGAAGTAAGGCTGTGAACAAGAAGCACAGGGGTGAGTAGAACGAGGCTCCTATGAAGGGTGACCAGGAGTCACTAGGAGGAGGGAGTCCTCCCAGCAAAAAGTCAGCCTGAGGCAGGGCCTGTAGGGAAGACAGCGTGTTTCCAGAACTGAAAGAGGCCAAGCAGGTGGGGAGGGGTGGGGGCGGGCGGGGAGGAGGCGGAAGGGGGAGATGAGCCCTATGGCCCTCGAGGCCACGTTCAGCAGTATGGCCTGCAGCCTAAGGCGAGGAGACTCTTCCTGCAAACCTTGAACTAGTGGTGAGAACTGACTGAGATCACTGAGAGTAGGGTTCCTGCCACAGGTGGGCCCAGGCCCTGCAGAGGGTAACAGGAGCTGGCAGCTTCCCCTTCCCAGCCCCCAATTCTAAATACCATGGCAGACGTGGGCCAATCTTGTCCTCCCTTGGTGGCCCTGAATAAGGCACCTAAGTTCTCTGTTTCCCATGTCAAGGAGGATGACCACACATCCCAGCCAGGGTTATATGCCACAGCCATGGCTCCTCTCACAATTGCAGCGATTTTCAGAGTGGTGTCACACAACCGTGCCCCTTCTGACGTGTGGGTTCCTGGAAGTGCGTGGCCAGTGGAGGTGGCGAGGACAGCTGGGACAGAGGTGCTGAGCGTGAACCCCACTCCCAGGAGATGTCAGCAAGGACTGGGCGCTGATGCAGCAGGGCGCAGACAGCCCGACCAGCTTGTGCAATCACTGAAATTCCACCGGCCAAGGAGTTGGCCACCCTCCTCCACACTCGCCTCTCTGGGAGGCCAGGCTTTAAATCATCAGTGTGGGGCAGCAGTATGGTGACTAAATTCTTTCTTGGTATAAACATAGCTCAGCTTTATAGGGAAAACCACAGATGAATACCACGTTACAGCTACTGGGCATGAATGACTTCCCCAAATTCACCAATCATCCCCTTGCTTTAGGCCCTCTGCTACAGACAGGGTGAGCCACCAGCCATGGTCCTAGCTAACCAAACCAGAACAGTCTCCTGAGAGCACCAGCCATTCACGGGAACAACTGTATCTACCTGGCCTGAGGGCTCAAGAGGGGAGCAAAAAACAAAGGGTCAGAGCAGGGCTAGCGGCAGGGCCAGCTGAAGACCCATCAGAGGCAAGACTGGAGGGATAAGGACGCTTTCTTAGCCAACCCAGTCTCCACACCCATCCTCCAGATAGACACCCTCTCCACTGATGGATAATAAAGACCCACATCACTTACTGGCTCAGCGGGGGCAGGGTAACGACAGTGGCAGCAATACCAGCAGCACTGGATCAGGTAAGCACTCTCCACTGAGCACTTACACTGAGTCAGACACTCAGCCAGGCAGTTCTTACTAATAACCTTCACCTTCACACCCAACCAATAGGGAAGGGTATTCACACACACACACAAACACACACACGCCAATTTACTAATGGAGAATATAAGACTCAGAGAACTTAAAAAACTGGCTCAACATCACACAGCTAATGAGTAGCAGAGCTGTGATTCCAAAACCCAGGCTGATTACAAAGAGCACGAGCCGCAGCAAGACCCGACTCCTGCCACTCACTCGTGTGTCAGGCACGGCTGAGCTCCTGGATGGACACCCAGTCCAGACCCACAGAACCACAGGGCCGTGCTCACCGTCATCACATAACCTGTAGCATGGCTGCAGCCCAAGCACCTCCCACGCATACCCACCTCACTCGAATTCTGCACAGCTCCAGGGCACACAGTCACACTCCCACCGCCGAGCATGCACACTCACACAAGGATCAGCTAGAACTACACACAAGAGCCAATTCTTCTACCTGAAGTGATCTGGACTGTTAGTAGATTAATGAAAACCCTGGTTAAAGCAGGAAACCATTTACCAGTAACTTAGACACATGGACCGGTGAAGGCACACAGAAGCGTGCACTGGCGTGCCAGCCCCCTAAGGGAGGCCGGCCAAGGCTTCCTCCTGAGTCTGGGGCTACTGACCATGGCTCCCTGGTATCTTTCCTGGATAAATCACACCCATAAGACATTATCTGACTTTTCTAAATTTGTTCTGCTTCTTTTTAAAAAGTAGTTTAGGGACTTAAAGTTGAAAAACAATCTAAGCATAGAATCTTTATAGGTTTTGAACAATTTTTTTTCTCCTATCTTTCACAACTGTGTCACCCACATCCTGGCTATTTTTTAGTGACTCACCTTTATCAAATTTCCCCCAAGCATTTAACTTGCTTTTTCACAGAAAAAGCAACTGATTTTAACATGTTATGGGTTTACTAAGTATTTCACTCAATTATATAATTACAGTAACATGTACAACTAGTTAGCATTAACTAGTTAGGAACAAAGTCAGCCAGCTCTTGGTAAGTTTGCAGCTGGCTGGTGGGAGTAGGGGCACAGAGTGCCCTGCAGTAGCCCTTAATCTCCTGCAGTCATTGAGGACCACGGCTCTATAGAGACAATTTAAAATACCAGGTAAACAGGGCAGCTGGTGGAAGCTGGTTAGGAGAGTTTCAACTGTATTGATAAACAGAATAAAAACACAGCAGACAAGCATTCAATTATCCCTTAAGCCCTGATGACACTCTAAAATACCATTTAAATTTATATAAAATATATGTAATTTTTAAGCCATTAGTTTATAATACAGAAATTTGTTTTAATATTTCTATGGTCATTAAAACCTCTCAAAAAAACAAACAAAAAAATCTCTGTGCATCTAAAGCATTTTACTGGATATTTAAACCTTTTTTAAGCATGCTGCAAACAAAAAAAGAAAACAAAAACCATAAACACCTAAGATCCATATGCCAATCAACAAACATCAGGGTTTTTACAGAAAGTGGCCCCCTGGACCACCATGGAGAATGGCTTTGCCATGGGCTGTGTCCCCCCAACAAAGGCAGCAACTAACCCTCATCCAGTACTTAGTGAGGGTCAGGTGCTGCTCAAAGTAGTTTATATGCATTAAATTACCACCACTATCATGCTGATCTCCCAGAGTAAGTGTGATTATTACCCCCATCTTACAAATGAACGTTAAGTAATCTGCCCAAGTTATGCAGCTTCAAGTCATAGAGCTGGGAACTGAACTTGGCTGCCTGGTTCTTAATCACTGGGCTATGGTGGGAAGGCACAGCTGATAGAAGATAACTCCTAGTGTGACCTTCAATCCTGAATGTGAACTGTCGTTGTTAAGGCAAAGGTGACACGTGCTCACTTGCTTAGGGGAAACACACTCCGTAATCAGAAAGCCCCCAGTGTTACGAGTCTGTCTCCCCATTCCATTATCTAACTTTGAGGGCAGATGGAACTAGTCAGGCATGAAAATCTGGCACATCAATCATTTCCTAACTATGTTCTTACAACAAGAGGTGGAAGGAACACTGGGCTCCAATCAAGGCACCACGGTGCCTTTCAGATCTTCCACACACTTGCTATGTGTCTTGAGCAAGTCACCTTACTGACAGGGACAGAGAAAAGGGAAACAGTAGGTGATTGAATAGTTAATTCCAATAAGGGACAGTAATTAAAGAAAAAAGTATGGGAGATTCCTGTAAGTTAATGATCACTCAAGAAAACAGGTCTGCCTAGCAACAAAACCATGGAACAGAAGCGTAAGACACACCGCAAACAATATGTCTATGGTGGAATGAGACCCACATCCTACCCAGTGATGTCAGTAAGCTGCTGCTGCTGCTGCTAAGTCGCTTCAGTCGTGTCCGACTCTGTGAGACCCCTTAGACGGCAGCCCACCAGGTTTCTCCCGTCCCTGGGATTCTCCAGGCAAGAACACTGGAGTGGGTTGTCAGTAAGCTAATGACCCCTAAACATGCTCTCTGCACACATAAAAAACAATAATTTGGGTAAGGTGACATTTCAAAGTGAAAGACCCTCATTAAACTGAGATTTGAAATCATTTTTCCATAGCACCATGACAGTCCTGGATGGGCCATCCAGGGCCAAAAACTCCCCCACCCAACATGTTGGGAGAGTTAAAGACTCAAAGAATGAGGAAGAAGGTGGTCTTATTCCCCTCCCCTCTTTTTCTCTGATTATACAACTGCAGCCCACTAAGTTCTTGGGGTGGCACCCTCTTGCCTGCCTGCGTGTAAATCTCATGAGCATCCTGTTCCAATAAATCACTTCTTCTCTATCACTTTGCCTCTCAATGAATTCTTTCTGTCCTGAGACGTAAAGAACCGAGCTCCTCAGAGCCCCTGAGACACTTTTCTGAGGTTTCTTTACCTCTCTTAAGTGCCAACTTTTTAACATGTAAAATAAAGGGGTCATCTCTTGGCGACTTTCTAACCTTTTTAGGAAAGTAGAACCCTTTCTTTGGTCCAACAGGTTGAGGTCAGTGAGAGCAGTGCTGCTCTAGCTGCAGGCATCCAGGCAGAGAGCCCCGCCTTGCCTCCTCCCTCCCACCTTCCCCTCAGTGCTGGCTGGCGAGGGACTGAATCAGAGGAGATGGGGCACACCAGGCAGAAGGACACACCCTGAGTGATGGTCCTGGGTGAAGAGCAAAGCACAGAATGGCCAGAAAATAGCAGTTCAAGGAGTGAGAACTTGGGGAAACAGTGACTGAAGGAACAAGCCACTTCTTGGATCCATAAGTGAGGGGAGGACACAGGGCATGCCGCTACCCCCAATACTGGAGAGACAGGCCGATACAGGGAGTCACAGCTTACTGGAGCAGAAACTCAACTAGGGAACCAGTGCCAGGGGAGGAAAACTCACTGTAACTGCTGGCTTGCTGGAGGCTCAGTACAGACACCTCTGTGAGTTAAAAACTCCAGGGGACCCAGTCACAAGGGAGCTCACGGTATTGTGAGACTTACCTCCAGGGCTAAACAACGTTCCCACAGTGAATAGCAGAGAAAAATCCCCTCTGATTTCTGGCAGGGAGAGGGGAAAAGGAATAATTTTTAAATATTCCAGAGCTCTCTGCTCTTAACAAGGCCTGCCTTCCAGGAAAACTATTAACCAGAGCCTAACCTGGGTATTACTGGAGCCCAAATGACCTGTGGGAAGGGAAATACC
This sequence comes from Bos indicus x Bos taurus, assembly GCF_003369695.1. NCBI lineage: Eukaryota > Metazoa > Chordata > Mammalia > Artiodactyla > Bovidae > Bos > Bos indicus x Bos taurus. Next base: position 30,473,687 of record NC_040096.1, read on the forward strand.
CAACTCTAGCCCATTCTAGCCATCCTGCCCCATCTAAGGGGGAATAAAAATACTGAGAAACGCTTGTGAAGTTCACACTGCAGAGGCACAGGCTCACTAAGAGCCTGAGCCCTAATCACAGGACTATACAACACTTCCTCACCTCCCACACCTCATCACCATATTACTAAACGCCTATTTACAGCAGTTCCTTCAACCCAGAACACTATGTTCAGCTACAAGGCAAAACTGCAAAGCATATCGAAAGGCAAAAAAACTCCACAGTTTGAAGAGATAAACAAGCATCAGAACCAGACATAGCTGGGACGCTGGAGTATCAGACTGGGGATTTACAACTATAATTAATATGCTCAGGGCTCTGATGGATAAGACAGCATGCAAGAACAGCCAGCCAGGGCTTCCCTAGTGGTCCAGTGGATAAGAATCTGACTTGCCACGCAGGGACACCAGTGTGATCCCTGATCTGGGAAGATTCCCACATGCCACGGGGCAACTAAGCCCATGCCCCACAACTACTGAGCATGGAAGCCACAGTACTATGCCCGAGTGCCACGGCTACTGAAGCCTGCACACCCTACAGCCTATGCTCTGCAACAAGAGAAGCCACTGAAATGAGGAGCCCGAGGACCACAACAAACAGCACCCGCTCACCACAACTACATAAAGCCCGCACACAGCAACGAAGACCCACCACAGCCAAGACTCAAAACCAATGAAAAAGAACAGACAGCGTAAGCCAAGATAGAGATTCTAAAAAAAGAACAAAAAATAAATTCTAGAGGCAAAAACACTGCAAAAAAACGAAGAATGTCTTTGATGGGCTTATGAATAAACCGGACACAGTTAAACTGAGTATACAGATATCCCGATAGAATCCCCCAAAACTAAAAGGCAAAGAGAACAAAGGCTGGGAAAAAAAAGAAAAAGGAAGAGAGCACCCATGGGGCAACCACAAAGGGTATAACACACACACAATGGGCATCCAGAAGCAGAAGAAAGAGAGGGGAAAAGAAGAAGTACTTGGCACGATAAATGCCAAAAAGCCCAGGGCATGGCACACCATTTTCAAATTACAGAAAATCAAAGATAAAAAACTCTGGAAGAAGCAAAGGAAAAGAACTTCCTCACCTATAGAAGAACAAAGACAATTACATGTGACCTCTCCTCAGAAACTCTGCAAATAAAAACAGACTGAAATATTTAAAGTGTCGGGAGAAAAAAAATTATCCCACCAATCGAGAACTCTGTAAAGTGTGAAATTATCCTTCAAAAGTGAAGAAGAATTTTTTAAAAAGACTTTCTCAGGCAAAAAAAAAATTTTTGAGGGAATCTATTGCTAGTAGATTTGGCTTGCAAGAAACACTAAGTTCTTTAGAAAGAAGAAAAATAATATAGGTGAGAAACTCAGATTCAACATAAAGGAAGAGTACTGAAGAAGGAATAAATAAAATAAAAACATTTTCCTATTTTCCTTATTCTAATTGATCTGATAACAGTCTATTCAAAATAATAATACTAGGAATGTACACTTATGTATATCTGTTATGCGTATGTTCAGTTCAGTTGCTCAGTCATGTCCGACTCTTTGAAACCCCATTGACTGCAGCATGCCAGGCTTCTCTGTCCATCATCACCTCCCAGAGCTTCCTCACACTCATGTCCATCGAGTTGGTGATGCCATCCAACCATCTCATCCTCTGTTGTCCCCTTCTCCTCCCACCTTCAATGTTTCCCAGCATCAGGGTCTTTTCAAATGAGTCAGTTCTTCACATCAGGTGGCCAAAGTATTGGAGTTTCAGCTTCAGCATCAGTCCTTCCAATGAGCATTCAGGACTGACTTCCTTTAGAATGGACTGGTTGGATCTCCTTGCAGTCCAAGGGACTCTCAAGCATCTCCTCCAACACCACAGTTCAAAAACATCAATTCTTTGGCGCTCAGATTTCTTTATAGTCCAACTCTCACATCTGTACATGACTACTGGAAAAACCATAGCTTTAACTAGATGGACCTTTGTTGGCAAAGTAATGTCTCTGCTTTTTAACATGCTGTCTAGGTTGCTCACAGCTTTTCTTCCAAGGAGCAAGCACTTTTAATTTCATGGCGGAAGTCACCATCTACAGTGATTTTGGAGCCCAAGAAAACAGTCTCGCTGTTTCCATTGTTTCCCCATTTTTTGCCATGTATATGTTATGCTTATATATGTTTTACATATGTATAAACTTATTATGCATATATTGTGGATGCTTATGTATATATTTTTGTATATATGTGCTATTTATGCTTCATATATAAGTGAAATGAATAATAGCAATAATATAAGGAACTAGAGTGGATAATTAGGATTATTTTGTTGTTATAACATACTCACACAACCTGTAAAGTGGAATAGTGTTATTTCAAAGTGGACTTGAATTCATTGTAAACATATATTGGAAACCCTAGGGTAACCACTAAAAAGGTAAAAAAAAAAAACAGAAAGAAGTATAACTGATGTGCCAAGAAAGGAAAGAAAATGGAACCATAAAAAATGTTCAATTAAACTACAAAAGGCAGTAAGGAAGTGGAAGACAAAAATAGCAACAAAGAACAAGGATAACAAATGTTAACAGAAAACACCCTAATGAATGCAGTATACATTAATCCAACTAAATCAATAATCACTTTGAATGTCAATGGTGTAAATGTATCAATTAAAAGACTCAAATTGCCAGAACTGATCAAAAATCAGCTCACAACTATATGTTATCTGCAAGAAATCCGCCTTAAAATAAAGATGCAAATAGATTAAAGTAAATAGAGAAAAATATATTGCGCTAACATTAACCAAAAGAAAGTGGGAGAGCTATATTAAATTCAGAGAGAGTGGACTTCAAAGTAAGGGAAGTTATCAGGGATAAAGAAGGCCAGGACATGATGATAAAGGGGTCAATTATTCAAGAAGACATAAAATTCTTAATGTGTATGCACCTAACAACAGAGCATTTAAAGTATGTGAGGCAAAAACTGATAGCCCTGAAAGGAGAAATAAATGAATCCACCAACACAGACGGAGTCTTAAGTACCCCTCTATCTGACAGACAAATCCACCAGGCAAAAATCAGTAAGGACACAGGTGAACTCAACAACACCATTCATCACTTGTATAAATGACATCTACAAATCACTTCATCCAGCAAGAGCAGAAAATACATTTTCCTCATATGGAACACTCATCAGGACAGATTACATTCTGGGCCATAAAATACACATTAACAAATTTAAAGAACAGAAATCATACAATGTCTGCTTTTAAACCAAAGTAGAATTAAACCAGAAATCAGTAACAGAAAGGTATCAACAACAAGAAAATCAAGTATGTGGAGATTAAACAACACATATTCAATTGACATGTGAGTCAAAGAAGACATCTCAATACAAGTTTTAAAATATTTTTAACAAATGAACACATAAATTATCAAAATTTGCACAATGCAGCAAAACCAGTGCTTAGAGGGAAATTTATAGCACTGGATGTATATAATAGAAAAGATGAAAGATCTAAAATCAGTAATCTAAGTTTCTACCTTAGGACACTAGAAAAAGAAGAGAAAATTAAATCCAAAGTAAGCAGAAGAAAATAAATAATAAGAATTAGAGCAGAAATCAATAAAATTGAAAACAGGAAATCAATACAGAAAAAAATGAAAACAAAGCTGGTTCTTTGAAGAGATCAACTGGTGTGGTAAGTCTCTAGCTGGGCTAACTAAGGAAAAAAGAGATGATGCTAATTACAAATACCAGAGATCAAAGAGGGAAAATAACCACGGATTCTTTGGAAACTAAAAGAATAAGCAAGAAATACAATAAAAAAAACTCAATTCCCATAAATTTGATAACTTAGATGAAATGGACCAATTCCTTGAGAGGCACAATCTGCCAAAACTCACATGAGAAGAAATAAATGATCTGAATAGGATATACATGCTCTTTAAATGGAATAAATAATCTTCCAAAACAGAAAGCACAGGTGCAAATGGGTTCACTGGTAAATTCTACTAAACATTTAAGAAAGAAATTATATTAATTATCCACAGTCTCTTTGAGAGGATAGAAGCAGAAAGAATACTTCCTAACTCATTCTATGAGGCCAGTATTCCCCTACTAAAGACAGTATAAGAAAAGAAACTACAGACCAATGTCTCTCATGAACACAGATATAAAAATCCTCAACAAAATATTAGCATATCAAATTCAACAATGTATAAAAAGAACTATACTTCACAACGAACTAAGATTTATCCCAGGTAAGCAAGACTCATTCAACATTCAAAATCAATTAACATAATTCATCATATCACAGACTAGAAAAGGAAAACCACATAATCGTATCAATTCACACAGAAAATGCGTCTGACAAAATCCAACACCCATTCATGATAAAAACTCTCAATAAACTAGGAATAGAGGGAACTTTCTCAACTTGATAAAGACCATCTACAAAAAATCCTAAAATTAACATCCTATTTAATGGCCAGAAACCTGAAGCATTTTCACTAAGACCAGGCTAAGGCTGAGTGAGCATGTGCCAAGTTGTGTCCGACTCTTTGCGACCCCATGGACTGTAGCCCACCAGGCTCCTCTGTCCATGGGATTCTCCATGCAGGATTACTGGAGTGGGTTGCCATTTCCTCCTCCAGGGTATCTTTCCGACCCGGGTATTGAACCTGGGTCTCCTGTGTTACTTGCATTACAGGCAGATTCTTTACCACTTGAGCCACTGGGGAAGCCCCGACTAAGACCATGTACCAGGCAAAGATGCCTCCTCCCACCACTCCTTTTCAGCTCTGTACTGCAAATCTTGCTAATGCAATAAGGCAAAGAAAAGAAAGTACTGGTAAGGAAGTAAAGATATTGGTAAGGAAGACATAAAACTGTTCGTAGATGACACAACCATCTATGTAGAAAATCTGAAAAGATTAACCAAAACATTCTTGGGACTAGTAAGTGATTATATCAAGGTTGCACAATATGAGATTAACATATAAAATTCAATTGTTTTCCTACATACCAACAATGAACAAATGGAATTTGAAATTAACAATACAGTATCATTTACATTAGCACCAAGAAAGTAAAATACTTAGGTATATAAATCTAACAAAATGTACATATAAGATCTATATATAAGGAAAACTACAAAACTCTGATGAATGAAATCAAAGAAGAACAAAATAAATGGAGAAATATTCCACACTCATGGTAAGAAAGCCTCAGTATTGTCAGTTCTTCCCAATTTTATCTACAGATTCAATGTGTGCATGCATGCCAAGTCACTTCAGTTGTGTCTGACTCTTGGCGACCCTATGGGTCATAGCCCACCAGGCTCCTCTGTCCTTGGGATTCTCCAGGCAAGAATACTGGAGTGGGTCCCAGTGCCCTCTTAGAGGGGATCTTCTCACCCAGCGTGTTGAACCCACGCTTCTTCCATCTCCTGCACTGGCAGGTGGGTTCTTTACCACTAGCACCACCTGGGAAGCAATGCAATCCCAGTCAAAATCCTGGCAAGTTATTTTGTGATTATCGACAAAATGATTCTAACGTTTATATGGAGAGGGAAAAGACTTAGACTATCCAACGCAATAACTGAAGGAGAATAAAGCTGGAAGACTGACACTATTCTACTTTGAGACCTACTATAAAGCTGAAGAATTGATGCTTTTGAACTGTGGTGCTGGAGAAGACTCTTGAGAGTCCCTTGGACTGCAAGGAGATCCAACCAGTCCATTCTGAAGGAGATCAGCCCTGGGATTTCTTTGGAGGGAATGATGCTGAAGCTGAAACTCCAGTACTTTGGCCACCTCATGCGAAGAGTTGACTCATTGGAAAAGACTCTGATGCTGGGAGGGATTGGGGGCGGGAAGAGAAGGGGACGACAGAGGATGAGACGGCTGGATGGCATCACTGACTCGATGGACGTGAGTCTCAGTGAACTCCGGGAGTTGGTTATGGACAGGGAGGCCTGGCGTGCTGCGCTTCATGGGGTTGCAAAGAGTCGGACACGACTGAGCGACCAAACTGAACTGAACTGATAAAGCTATGGTAATCAAGACAGTGTGGTACTGGCAAAAGAAAAGACAAATACATTAATAGAACATAAGAGAGAATCCAGAAATAGAACCGCATAAATACAATCAACTGATCACTGGCAAAGAAGCAAAGACAATGCAACGGAGCAAAGACTACCTCTTCAACAAACAGTGCTGGAGCAACTAGACTCTCACCTGCAAAAGAAAGAACCAGACACAGAGACCATATATGCTTCACAAAAATTGACTCAAAATGGATCACAGATGTAAATGTTAAACTCAAAACTACAGAACTACAAGTTAACATTAACATGGAAGAAACCTACAGAACCTTGGGTATGGTGAAACCTTTTTAGATATAATAACAAAGACATGATCTTGAAAGAAATAATTGATAAGCTGGACTTGATTAAAATTAAAAACTTCTGCTCTGTGAAAGACAATATTGAGAGAATTAGATGATAGTCACAGGCTGGGAAAATATATTTACAAAAGACAAATCTGACAAAGGACTGCTATTCAAAATACACAGAGTCCTTAAAATGCAACAATAAGAAAACAAACAACCCAATCTTAAAAATGGCCAAAGACCTTAACAGACACTCCACCAAAGAAGATAAACAAGCGGCAAATACGCATATGAAAAATGGTCCACCTCATATGTCATCAAGGAAATGACAATTAAACCAACAAGCTACCACTAAACAACTACTGAAACAGCCAGAACCCGGAACGCTGACGACATGAAACGCTGGCAAGGATGTGGAGCAACAGGAACTCTCATTTATTGTTGGTAGAAACGAAGGCAAAGTGGTACGTTTCAGAAGACCGCCTGGCAGTCTCACAAAACTCAACATGCTCTGACCATAGGATCCAACATGTTCCTTGATATTTACTCAAAGAAGCTGAAAAATTATGTCTTCATAAAGCCTGCACACAGATGTTTACAGCAACTATATTCACAGTAGCCCAAAAGTGGAAAGAATCCAAACGCCCATTAACTGAAGGACAAATAAACAAAATGTGGTATACCCACATAACAGAGTATTATTCCACAATAAAGAGAAATGAAATATTGATGAAGTCCTGACACACGCTACAACTTGGATGAAAACCTTAAAAACATTATGCTCAGTGAAAGAAGCAAGATGAGGTACCGTAGGATGTCACTCCTAGGAAATATGCAGCATCAGCAAATCCACTGAGACAAAAAAGTAGATAAGGGCAGGATAGGAAGAAGGTGTTTTGGGGAAACAGGAAGGGATTGCTAATGGGTCCTGGGGTTTCCTTTTGGCATGGTGAAAATTATTCTGAAACTGACTGTGGTGATGCTCATTCAACTCTGCAGCCTGGGAGCCTTGTGACCATAGGCAAGGACTCCTCCTGAGCCAATTGTTGTCTCCATAAAATGTCAACCATATGACCATATGTCAATCACCGAGTATGGTAATACTCAAACAATTAAACCCTGAGTGTGAAAGCATCAGGCACTTAACAGGAGTCCCATACAAGCTAAAAGTATGTGAAAGTACCTTGTGACCAATACCTTCACAAATGCCAGGTGATTTTATAATCTCACATATAAAATTATACATTATCAGAAATAATCCATTTTCAGTTTCACATAATGCTTTCCAAAGACTCACCTGAGCTCCGTCCCCCACTGTTTAAAAGAGAAGTTAATAGAATTCGGAGGCCCTGGGGCGGGCTGATTTGCAGCTTGCTCTCCTACCAGCTCTCCAGGGGCAGCTTCCACAGCTAGGACATTTCTGGCTTTTTCTGCAGAAGCATTTGAGTGCAGGTTAATTAAATCTGAAAGAAAGGCAAACAAGGGTCAGTTATTCAACGATTCCACAGGGAACTTGATATCCTACATAATACACTATCTTGATAAACTATACAAAATTTTACATAATATATATTACAGTATTTTTAAGTGTTTGTTTTTGGTTGCGCTGGGTCTTCGTTGCTGCACGCAGCCTTTCTCTAGTTGGGGTGAGTGGAGGCCACTCTTCGTTGCTGTGCACGGGCTTCTCACTGCGGTAGCTTCTCTGGTTGCAGAGCACAAGCTCTCGGGCGTTCGGGCTTCAGGAGTGTGGTGCACAGGCTTAGTTGCTACAAGGCTCGTGGGATCTTCCCAGACCAAGGATTGAACCTGTGCCTCCTGCACTGGCAGGTGGATTCTTATACACTGTACCATCAGGGAAATCCAATATTACAGAATATTTTTAATGTGTACTACATACAAATACAATCTGTAGATGACTAGGGTGTTCTGTAAACATTTTCATCTAAAGCTGATCCACGTTCCTCAGAGGAAGGTTGTACATACTTCAAACCACCAAGTGTTAACAGCAAAAGCACAGGGAAAATAGCTAGAGCTCATCTCTGCTGTCTTGTAGATCAGTAAACCCAGTATAAAGCTGTGATCATGGTCCACTTACCTATACCAATAAGGAACAATTTCCAGGATAAACTGTTATGTTAAAAAAAAAACTGCAGACCAGATTACACTAATGCCCTTTTCTGTAAGAGGGGAATAGAATATATACATACTTGCTAATTGCAAATAGTGACACTGAAAAAATAAGTTTGTACACAAAGGCCAGCAGTTCAGTAAATTCACAGGCAAATGCATTGATGCTAAAGCCTGATCAAATCCGAAACTATATCTTAAAAATGTAAACATTTGAAATATTTGAGGTTGCAATGATATGCTGTCCAGAATTTGCTTCAAGATAACAATATTTTGTTATTTAACAAATAAATGATATCCACCCCAAACAACATGTTATTTGCTTCCAAATAATAAAATTAACTGGGTAAGTATATCAATGAAACAAAATGAGCCATGAAATACTAATCGTTCAAACTACCTAATAAACATGTGGGTAATATTATGTTATTCTCTCTGCATATGCTTAAAATTTCCCATAATAAAAACTTACTTTTCTAAAGTTCTGGTAAAATGTATCCAATAATAAATATTTTGTATTCTTCCCAACTGTATAATCTCTCTGAGAACATACATGTTTGTAAACAGAGTACATCATGAGAAACGCTGGACTGGAAGAAGCACAAGCTGGAATCAAGATTGCTGGGAGAAATATCAATAACCTCAGATATGCAGATGACACCACCCTTATGGCAGAAAGTGAAGAGGAACTCAAAAGCCTCTTGATGAAAGTGAAAGAGAAGAGTGAAAAAGTTGGCTTAAAGCTCAACATTCAGAAAACAAAGATCATGGCATCTGGTCCCATCACTTCATGGGAAATAGATGGGAAACAGTGGAAACAGTGTCAGACTTTATTTTTTTGAGTTCCAAAATCACTGTGGATGGTGACTGCAGCCATGAAATTAATTTGTAATTAATTTCTTCCAGCTCACTCCTTGGAAGAAAAGTTATGACCAACCTAGATAGCATATTGAAAAGCAGAGACATTACCTTGCCAACAAAGGTTCGTCTAGTCAAGGCTATGGTTTTTCCTGTGGTCATGTATGGATGTGAGAGTTGGACTGTGAAGAAGGCTGAGCGCCAAAGAATTGATGCTTTTGAACTGTGGTGTTGGAGAAGACTCTTGAGAGTCCCTTGGACTGCAAGGAGATCCAACCAGTCCATTCTGAAGGAGATCAGCCCTGGGATTTCTTTGGAAGGAATGATGCTAAAGCTGAAACTCCAGTACTTTGGCCACCTCATGCGAAGAGTTGACTCATTGGAAAAGACTCTGATGCTGGGAAGGATCGGGGGCAGGAGGAGAAGGGGACGACAGAGGATGAGATGGCTGGATGGCATCACTGACTCGATGGATGTGAGTCTCAGTGAACTCCAGGAGATGGTGATGGACAGGGAGGCCTGGCGTGCTGCGATTCATGGGGTCGCAAAGAGTCAGACACGACGGAGTGACTGAACTGAACTGAACTGAACCAGAATTTAACACTGTTTCATGATCATCAATTTGATCCATACTTCCCTGGAATAAAACATCCCTAGATTGGTAATGTCAATCATCACTTTCTGTGGAAACAATCAGAATGGAATGCTGGACAGATATCCAAGAAAACATTTACTTTCTAATCAGATGAGCACACAACCTGAGCTCACTCAGGACAAGTCCCTGTGAAGGTCACTGAGCACAGGAAGACAGAGATGGCAGAGCACAGGAAACACTGGAGTCAGGAGTCCTTGCAAACTGACGCTCCAAGTGAGAACACCTATCGGCGGGCTCGCACTTTGCTGGCAGGTCACTCACTTGACCGTAGTCAGTGTGGGAAGGGCTCCGGAAACACATTGGGAAAAGTAGGCTGGGTGTGACACGAAGTGACTGCTGTGTATCCCTCAGGGGAACTGGGGCCTGGCCAGGAGAGTCAACACCTGGCTCATAGTAGGGTTCTAAGTAGGAAGAGCAAGAATTTGTGTTGGGAGACAGAAGAACTATGGGCTTGGCAATGGACTACAAGATTAAGTCAAGAAGGCCAGAAATTACAAACCACCTGATTCCTGATTCAAATGACGACTGTGTATGAAGCATGAGGTGCTCAGGGGACAACAAACGATCAGACAGAGTTCTTGCCCTAAAGGAGAACACATCTAGGAGAAAGACATAAAATAATAAAATGTTAAGCTCCAAGTCACCACCGAAGGCATGGAGTCCCTGGTATCCAGACCTTCCTCTGGATTTTCCACAGGACAGAAGGAAGGGGTCCTGCCCTCAGCTTCAACGACAGTGGTTCCTCTTTTCACTCTTTTATATCCTGGAGTTCCCCTTGAGATTACATTTGGGGAAAGAAAAAAAGAGTTCCAAAAAACAAACGAAAAAAATCCAAGTTCAAACACCACTAATGGGGTCCAGTCTCCTCCACCTACTTCATCTGTCAGGACATGGAAGACCAGAGTCTCTGCAGCAACAGCTGCATGGCAGTGCAGTGACTGTACCGGGCAGAGGCGGACACCCGACATCTGTGAGCATGTGTCAGTCAGTGGGCACACGGGCACACCTCTTCTTTAGACAAAGGTAAAGTCAACACCCAGGCTTTCCAGAGGCTGGTCTTTCACAGACCCCTCGCAGGCGAAGCATCACAGCTCTAAGCCAAGCCAGGAAATAAGCACAGCACACTGCACCTGTTTCTGCTCGAGCCGAGTCCAGCCCCTTCTTCCTGTGTGGGTCGGCAGCAAGGTGACGCACGGCCCTTCTGCGGGTGAGGCTGTCAAGGGCGCTAGCACAGCCCAGCGCCCATGACCAGGACACCCAGCCCTTGCAGCAGCCCTGGGCTCACGCTGGAAATGCTTCCTGAGGAACTCGGGCCCTGGGGGTGGGGTGCAGAAACAGGACTGGAGCCAGGGAGGATGTTGGCAAAACAGACCATTTCTAAAAGTCATTATCTGACGTGAAAAAGAAGCCATTTCCCAGTTTCAGCTATTATTGTTTTGTCTGGTTTGGGGTTTTTAAAAGACCACGTGGAGGTTTCCTTAATTAAAAGCGGAGCTGCTGGCTTCTCCTCAATACACGTACCAACATTAGCATTCAGGGGACCACTTCAAGGAGGACAGAAACTAGGACAGGACAGTATTTCCTGGCAGCCCCAAGAGATGGACTGGGGTCACAAACATGTGCTTTCCCGTGCAGCTGCAGCGGGGGAAGAGTCTGTGCTTGAAGAGTTTTGGTGTTTAGATCTTTGTGATTTTTGAAAATTTTCAAATGCCTAAATGATACTCCTGAGCAAGTTTTGGACTACAAATTTTACATTCCTGGGTTCTGATTCCAGCAGAGCCTCTATCGTCCCAGTGTGGCCACTCCCAGATCTCCAGGAGTCTTTCCCACTGGACGCAGTCTAACACCGGGGACCCCACACAGGGGAGGCTCCTGCTCACATCTGGTCACCTCCGTGAGTCTTCCCTTCCTCTCCTGCTCCTAGCCCCCCGCCGGCCACCTGAAGAGGGCAGAACAGACAGCCAAGATGCAGCGTCATCCAAGAAATGAGGAAAGAGCTCTGGAGAAAGGCCATTCCCATGTGTGTCAAAGTTACTGCAAAACAGAGCCTGTGGGTCCCCACTGGGAGCTGGAGGAGGTCACTCAGAGTGGGGTTAACCTGAAAAAGCTTTTTTCCCCTTTATCAAAGTGAGTGTAACCCAGCTTGTGGAGGAGTGGTCGGAAGCAGCACAGGCACCTTCCAAGTGAGGGCACAGTGGGCGTCTACCCCCAAAGGAAGCAGAGGCAGCGAGCTGGGGTCTCAGAGGCCCCGGGGTGGACCAGCCCACGTGTCTGGTTAGTGACTTGTCCATCCGCTCTCTCCCCAGCCTCACCAAGGATGTAAATCTTGTGAGAACCGGACCTCTGTCTGATGTACTGATGGCCACATACCCCACAGCAGACTCGATAAACACTGGTAAATGGCTGAAGGAAGAAATGAAGGACGATGGTCGTGGTGTGGAGAAAGGGCCTGCTGCAGGCTGAGGACAGGAGGCAGCGGGCCCTGCCGTTCTCTAAGAATCTGTGCTCACCATCCCTCCTGACTCCCCCCCTCCTGCCACCTCGCCCCTGAGAGACCCCCTGAGTGACATGGGGGGAGCACACCCCAATCCAGGGCTTCTCTCTCTTGCCTTCTCACGCCTCCATGCACTCCTGCGTCATGCCCAGCGCCCCCATCCACCCCCCACACTCACTGACCCCACCCCACCCAAAGCTGGGCTCAGCCCGTCTCCACGGGCACCACGGTCCAGCCCACCGTGGACAGTCTCCTGCGGATCTTCTTCAGGAGGCTCCCATGGGCTCCCTCAGAGATACAGCTGGAATCTAACCCTGCTCGTCGTCTCCCTCCCTGTCACAGCCTGATGTCAGGAATCACAGAAACTCCAATCCAGAAGGAACCTCAGGGAGCATCTTGTTCCCAGGCGGGGAAATGGTGTGTGCCCGAAGTTCCATGCACTTTCTGCACTAGATCAGGCTGCCTCTCAGCCTCGAGGCTGATAATCACCATGACTTACACATCACAACACCACATAGCGTTCTGTAGAATTTTACAAACAGGATTACATAAAAGCACAGCTTCTTTGATGACTTTGGGGAACTGGGACATTAAATGAGTTGGTGGAATTCCTGCAGCTTTGCCAATGTGGGGTCTGCATCCTACCCTATGGTTTCCCTCCCTCCAGTCCCAGCACGTACACAGAGCGCCCAGCACACGCTGGGGGAGGACTGGACGCAGCGGCTACTTCCCTTCCCCTCCCCCGCTCCCACACAAGCCGCCAGCACCACAGCAGTTCCTCTCGCAGCTGTTTCAGAGGAGGAAACGTGCGGTCATCCCTCAAACTGTCCTCACCGTACCGCTTTCTGCAAGAAATACCCCCGAACTCAAACAGGCACTTGGGCACTGAAGCCTCCTGTGATGGTAAGGCCTTCTGTACTCCCGAATTCTCAAGAAGTCTTAAAAAACAAAGTCCTGTTTCCCCTCGCTTGTTCGCCTATTCGTTTAGATGGGAAATGGAGTATACAGAACATGCGGCACGTACATCTGGTAATTGGGTTCTGGCTACCTCTTTCCCAACAGCTCTGCAGGTCAGCAGGTTCTTGATTTTATCTTTGCAAATTATTCCTTTGTGTTGAAACTAGGTCTTTATCTATCCAAACGTGGAAGACATACAGAGAAGCGTCTGAGGCGTGGCATACTTTCAGAGGCCAGGCTGGAGATGAAAGGCGGACAGACCCGATAAAACGGTGACAAAGTCATCCCACTTTATAATATCTGTCTGACTAATATACGGCTGCAAATTTCAATCACACAGATGAACAGATTCTTCCTCTGGAAACATGAACCCTAGAAAACAAATTTAATGTGGGCAATTATGTGACAGTGCCAACTGCCTATCCAAACCCCGTTCCAGCTCTTCCTCACAGACCCTGGTTTTGACGGTGGCCACATGCTCAGCTAGAACACTTGCCTCCTCAAACTCCATTCCAGCGAGGGCTGGTCCTGGGACAGTTCTAGCTAATGAGGCATAAGGCGATAAGAGTTTCCAGGAAAGCTTTCTCCTATTTGATATGGGTGTCACTTCCAAAGGAGGACAGAATGGGTCCCTCAATGGCACTGGTGGAGGGGAGCTTTGCCAACCAGGGACTGCCATCGTGAGACACAAATCTCTACTTGTAAGTCCCTACTAGGTTTTCCATTAATTGCAGCTGAATGGGTCCCTAAGGGATTCAAAATGATAATATCATATATATAGGTATTGTTGTTGTTGGTTTGTTTCTCAGTCATGTCTGACTCTTTGTGATCCCATGGACTGTAGCCCACGTGGCTCCTCTGTCCATGGGATTTCCCAGTAAGAATACTGGAGTGGGTTGCCATTTTTTTTCTCCAGGGGTTCTTCCTGACCCAGGGATCAAACTTACATCTCCCGCACTGCAATCAGATTCTTTACCACTGAGCCACCAGGGAAGCCCACATATATGTACTTACACATGTGTGTACGTTGCTGTTGCTCAGTCGCTCAGTCACGTCCGACTCTTTGTGACCCTATTAACTGCAGCACGCCAGGCTTCCCTGTCCTTCACTATCTCCTGGAGCTTGCTCAAACTCAAGTCCATTGAGTCAATGATGCCATCCAAGCATCTCATCCTCTGTTGACCTCTTCTCCTCCTGCCCTCAGTCTTTCCCACATCAGGATCTTTTCCAATGAGTCAACACTTCACATCAAATGGCCAAAGTTTTGGAGCTTCAGCTTCAAACTTCAGCATCAGTCCTCTCAATGAATATTCAGGGCTGATTTCCTTTAGGATTGATTAGTTTGATCTCCTTGCTGTCCAAGGAACTCTCAAGAGTCTTCTCCAGTACCACAGTTCAAAAGCATCAGTTCTTTGGTGCTCAGCGTCCTTTGACTTCCCTGGTGGCTCAGACGGTAAAGCGTCTGCCTACAACATGGGAGACCTGGGTTCCCCTGGGTTCGATCCCTGGGTTGGGAAGATCCTCTGGAGAAGGAAATGGCAACCCACTCCAGTATTCTTGCCTGGAAAATCCCATGTACAGAGGAGCCTGGTAGACTACAGTCCATGGGGTCGCAAAGAGTCGGACACGACTGAGCGACTAAACTTTCTTTAAACTTTCAGCCTCCTTTATGGTCCAACTTTCACATCCGTACATGACTACTGGAAAAACCATAGCTTTAACTAGATGGACCTTTGTAGGCAAAGTACTGTGTCTGCTTTAGGTTTGTCATAGCTTTTCTCCAAAGAGCAAGCGTCTTCTAATTTCGTGGCTGTAGTCACTGTCCACAGTGATTTTGGAGCCTGAGAAAATAAAGTTTCCATTTTTTCCCCATCTATTTGCCATGAAGTGACAGGACCAGATGCCATGATCTTAGTTTTCTGAATGTTGAGTTTTAAACCAGCTTTTTCACTCTCTTCTTTCACCTTCAAACAAGAGGCTCTTTAGTTCCTCTTTGCTTTCTGCCATTGCTGCTGCTGCTGCTGCTGTTGCTTCAGTCGTGTCGGAATCTGTGCGACCCCACAGACGGCAGCCCACCAGGCTCCCCCGTCCCTGGGATTCTCCAGGCAAGAACGCTGGAATGGGTTGCCATTTCCTTCTCCAATGCATGAAAGTGAAAAGTGAAAGTGAAGTCGCTCAGTTGTGTCCGACTCTTCGGGACCCCATGGACTGCAGCCCACCAGGCTCCTCCGTCCATGGGATTTTCCAGGCAAGAGTACTGGAGTGGGGTGCCATTGCATTAGGGTGGTGTTATCTGCATATCTGAAGTTATTGATATTTCTCCCAGCAATCTTGATTCTAGCTTGTGATTAATCCAGCCCAGCATTTTGCATGATGTACTCTGCATAAAACTTAAATAAGTAAGGTGACAATATATAGTCTTGATGTACTCCTTTACCAATTTTGAACCAGTCCACTGTTCCATGTCCAGTTCTAACTGCTGCTTCTTGACCTACATTTCTCAGGAGGCAGGTTAGGTGGTCTGATACTCCCATCTTTGTAAGAGTTTTCCACAGTTTGTTGTGATCCACACAGTCAAAGGCTTTAGTGTAGTCAATGAAGCAGATGTTTTTTTCTGGAATTCTCTTGCTTTTTCTATGATCCACCGGATGTTGGCAATTTGATCACTGGTTCCTCTGCCTTTTCTAAATCCAGCTTATATATCTGGAAGCTTATATATACTGTTGAAGCCTAGAGCTTGAAGGATTGTGAGCATTACCTTGCTAGCATGTGAAATGAGTGCAACTGTGTGGTAGTCTGAACATTCTTTGGCATTGCCCTTCTTTGAGATTGGAATATAATGTATATTCCAGTGTATATTGGGATTGGAATATAATGTATATTCTAA
This sequence comes from Bos indicus x Bos taurus, assembly GCF_003369695.1. Classification (NCBI taxonomy): domain Eukaryota; kingdom Metazoa; phylum Chordata; class Mammalia; order Artiodactyla; family Bovidae; genus Bos; species Bos indicus x Bos taurus. Next base: position 30,490,080 of record NC_040096.1, read on the forward strand.
TGTATATTGGGATTGGAATATAATGTATATTCCAATGTATATATATAATGTATATCTTTACACTTAACAACGCAGTTTCCCACCTGATCCACATAAGAGAACTATGGCGGGTGGGGACAGGTGGGGGACAAGGCTATGGTGAGTATTCCTCCCAATCCCATCCAGCCAACTGCCTGGGCCTGGGGCCTGGACAGCACCCTCTGCCCTCTTGCTCCCAGAAAGCTAATCCCACCTTTAATCCTCTAATTCTCTCACTACACAATCTCCAACTCTGCACACTTTTTTCCATCTTTTCTGCTGCTACCCGCTACTGTGATTTCTAGGCTGGACCAGCCTTCCAACTGGTCTCCCTTCCTCTCCTCTTGCTGAGGAATCCATTCTTCCCCCTCTCAGCCATGGTTAATCATCTGAAATTCACATCCAACCCAATCACTGGTCGTGCTGCTGCTTTTCTTACAAGCCCCTCCAGGTTTAGTCCCTGATCATCCATCCAGCTTTCTCTTTGTCACTCCTGCCCACCCTCTCTACATGTGCATCAGGCCCTGATCTCCAGGGCCTCCAGGCCTTTCCACTCCCTGCTTCACCAGGCTGGCTCTTACCTGACTTCAGGACTCAGTTCAGTCATCTCCTAGTCCAGGAAGCCTTCGCAGACACCACCAACATCCTACCCTCCAACACGCAAGTGTAGGTAAGCCTCCTGTGCCCACCTCAGGCCCCTACGCTTACCAGACTGCATTGTGCAGGCCTCTTTACCTGTCTGGGTCCCTCTCTAGACTACATACTCTCCAAGAACACGGCCCACAACTTATCTGTCTTTATATCCCAGGCAGTGGCACAATGCCTAGAATATAAGAAGGCCTGGAGTGAAAGACTGAATAAACAATCTCCATTTCATAGTTGAAAAAACTAAGGCTCAACAAGAGGGGGACGCTCAAGACATTACAGGAGGGGTCAGAAAAAAACTTCCTCTTAAAGGGCCAGATAGTAGTAGATATTTTAGACTGGTGAGCCAAATGCTCTTGTGACAACTATTCAATTCTACCACTGGTGTGCAAAAGCAGCCACAGACAATATGAAATAAATAAGTGGTGCTTTGTTCCGATAAAACTTCATTTCCACAGGCTGCAGTCCGCTACTCTTTACTAGAGAGAAAAAAGACTCACACTCATGAGTCTGACAAACAGTAAACATCAGAGACAAGACTCAAACCCAGGCCCACAGGGATTCCTCCACTAGCCAGAGCTGCTGTCCAGGAAACGTCAATTTCGTGTATCTTTCCCCGGTTTGACTTTAGGTGCTAGGCAAGTACTGATGGACCACAACATTAGCAACAAATGAAGACTGTACCAAAAACTGGGTAACATGGAGAGGAGAGTAGGAAAAGTTTCATTTTTTAATGCAAATCAGAGTAATAAAAACGTGTCTTCAATCTTAGCTAGAGTTAGCATGATTTAGGCTGAGCAGATGACTACTAGCATGGCTTCAGAAACATCACAGAGCACCATGACAAACCTTAACACATTTTATCTGTTAACCAATTTTATCTAAAATGATGATTAAAATGGGGGAGGGGGTAAAATCTAGCCTTTTCTTCTCGACTACCTCCTTTAGACTTTCTGTCTTCCTGAATAACTACAGTCTTCCAAATCACCTGGTCATCCAAAGTTTAACTATTTATTCTCAGAAGTTATCTACAAAATTGGCATAAGTTCAAAATTAGTCATTTCTACACATAAAATCTTCAGAGGCATCCCACTGCTCTTAGCAAAGTCCAGAAGCCCAAGCCCACGGTCCAGCCCTCCCCACCCTGGCCCTGGGTGTGCCCCCCAGCTTGGCTCCCTGCCCACTGCCTTCCTCCTCGAGCCTCACCTCCTTCTAGTCCTGGAGGGCACTGCGCTGCTCTTACCTGATCATCCTCAGGTCTCAGAGAGGGTCCCCACCCACCCCAAAGCTGTGCGTAAGCCATCCACGGCCCTTGGTACCCTGTTCCTTCCCTCTCATGTGATCTCACTTTTTTTTCCCTCTGCTGGACTATAAACTCTGTGAGGGGGATCCAGGCCTGGCATGAGCATCTACTTCCTGAATGAGTAAATGCCAGAGGATGCCAACTCTAAATTCCCACACTACAGTCCCCAAACCAAATGCAGAGAGCCAAGGGGGGCTGCAGGTGTTTTCTCCGGCTCCCCGGCCTCAGCACCTCAGCTTAAAAGAAGGCAGGTTGTGTTATGAAGGGATTGCAGGGCTGGGTGCCATTCCTGTGGCTCTCCTCTCAGTCTAATGCCTGAGTCTCCCTTAGATGGAAACACTTGGTGTCCTCAGAAGAAAGGAACCAAGGCAAAGTCAGGCTTGCCTGTGCCAAAGGCTACTGCCTTGAATACTGCCGGCTTCCCGGCAGGGTTTCCAAACATTCCCAGTGACTGATTCTGAGCTATGGAGATTCTTTTGATCTAAAGCTCTAAAATAGTGGCTTTTTAAAAAATTCAGTCATCAATGAGCAGACATGTGAATTAAACATAGAGGGGTTTTGGCCTGAAAAGGCAGGCATCCCTTCAGCTCCTGCTATTGTTGGTGTTAAGTCATCCATGAAAATGACCTAAGAACTCTTGCTGCATAGCATTTTAACAGGTGTGAAGTATACGGTAATTTCTCACTGACCAGAGGGTTAACCTGCTGACTGGTTAAAAACGAGGTAGGCAGTAAAACAGGAATTTGGAGGAAAAATAATTTTAAAAGTCCAAGAAGGCTTTCCACTAGTCAGCTGCACACGTTGCCAGGTCACCGGTAATCTACAGTAGCCTGTGCTCTCCCGAGTGAATGTCTCGAAGGTGTTAAAAAGTTCGCACCACACCTCTTTACAGGCCTGAGAACCACCCATTCCAGCTAAATTCCAAAGTGCACTCCTTAAGAAATGCTGGTGTGATGGCCTGGCCTTCTCACACCTTACCTCAGGGCCCAGGGGCTGGCTATTTCTGGGCCTGCCCTGCTCCCTCTATGAAGAGAGAGCCACAAGTACAGCACCCCCCATCTCCACTTCCACAGTCCCTGCAGGAGCCAGGTTGGACGGGTGGGCTTTGAATAACTATCCGCCTACTCTTCTAATATGGTAATCGCAACCAAACAGTTGTGAGAGGATCATGGGGCTTTAGTGTTTTTGATATTCAAATATAAAACCGCTTTATCTCCACACTGCAACTGGCCAGGGCTTAGCATGAATTGTGAAAATGCCACAGGTCCGAGATAAAACAGAACGAGAGTTTTATCGTCTGGTTTAACGTCTTCCCAAGAAGCATCGGTGAATCACAGTGAGAGCTCTGAGAACATCTTCCCAGTGGGCACACACATCTGTGCGCAGGACTGTGGGTGTTGGTGCTTCACCTTCAGAGGGAGTGGAGAGAAGGCTGGCCCTGGGGTCAGACTGGACTTCAGCACGACGGCGCACTGCCCACTGCCCTCAGCAGTACCATCGCTTTAGGGTGCCAGGCACCAGCTTTGCCTGACTCCTGAGGTGCTGTTGGGCTTGAGTACAGTCTGTACATGAAAGCAGAGGCCCTCAGTAACTACGGGATGCTGCCCTTCCTCAGGCATCATCATCATCATTCTCATTCTCAGTTCTTCTGCTAAGTTGACTTAATACATGGAACGTCAGTGCAAAAAGCACTGACACGGGAGCCCCCGTCCCTCACCCACCTGTGTTATCTCTGGCCACGAGGCCCTGAGAAAAGTCCCCAGGCGTCGGGGAGGTCCTGCTGTCCCACTTTACCACGTCGAGGCTGTTGCAATATTCCCACCTCTTCTGCTGAAGCTCTTGTAACCAGTAAGTCATGAGCTGACGATTAGGGGCCTACAAGAGGGAGTGGGAAAAAGTGTTATGGTCACCAAGAGCATAAACAGCATAAAAAAAAAAAAAAAGTTTTGTGAGGACAGACTGCACACCTTGACACATGGCAGGGAGAGTTAAGAACAACTCAAAGAGGGGTTTCCCTGGGGGCTCAGTGGTAAAGAATCTGCCCGTCAATGCAGGGGGACACAGGTTCCATCCCTGGTCTGAGAAGATCCCACAGTTGGAGCGACTAAGCCCATGCGCCACACTACTCAAACTCAAATGCCCTACAGCCCGTGTTCCGCAACAAGAGAAGCCACTGCAGTGAAAAGCCTTCACACTGCAGCTTGAGAATACCCGCTGCTTGCTGCAACTGGAGAAAAGCCCACACAGCAACAAAGACCCAGCACAGCCAAAAATAAATAAATATACAAAATTATTTTTAAAAAGAACAACTCAAAGAAATTTCAAGATCAGTAACTTTCGTTCACTACAAATGGTCAAGAAAACAGCAACTTTTACATAAAGAATTTAATCCTAATAATAAGAAATCTTTTTAAATTCTGAAATTACAGAATGATACAATTTACTGTCTTCCTCAAAAGGTTTTTGGAAGGCTTGATATTCTCAGTGCCCTTTCGTTCTGAGTACCTATGAATTCTATCTGAGGAAACCACATCTCACATAGGTATGGATGACATCCCTGCCAAATCAAATCTAATAACAGTATTTAAATCCTGTCAGCACCTAAGAAAGTGAGCAAAGAAAACTGCAGATTAAAAACTAGGTGGTGTGCTTCCCAGGTGGTCCAGTGGTTAAGAATCCACATGCCAATACAGGGAACACAGGTTCCATTCCTGGTCCAGGAAGATCCCACATGCCATGGGGCAGCTAAGCCCACGTGCCACAGCTACTGAGCCTGAGCTCTAGACCCTATGTTCCACAAGAGAAACCATCTCAGTGAGAAGCCTGCGCACTGCACCAAGAGAGCAGCCCTTCCTCGTCGCTACTAGAGAAAGCCCGCACGAAGCAATTAAGACCCAGTGAGGCCAAGAATAAACAAATAAATATAATTAATTAATTAAAAAGAAAAAAACTAGATGGAACATCTATGACCATGGCCATATTTTTAAACAGCAGACAATATCAATGGCTGGAAAGGGCACAGAGCAACTAGAACTTTCCTTCCTTGCTGGTGGGGATATACAATAGAGTAGCTTTCTGGAGAACGGGGTGGCAGTTCCTTATACACCTACCAAATGGCCTGGCAACCCCACTCCTAGGTGTTCACCCCAGAGGAATACAAAATACATATTCACACAAACCCTGCATGCAAATGCTCAGAGGCTTTATTCATAATCGCCAAAGACTGAAAACAAGCCAAATGTCCTTTATCCAGTGAACGGATAAACAAACTGTGGAACGTTCATACCATGGAATACTATTCAGCAGTAAAAAGGAGCAAACCACTGATTCACACAACATGGATGAATGTTACATGCATACATCAAAGAAGCCAGCCCCCAAAGGCTACATACACATTCCATTTACATGACATTCTTCTAAAGGCAAAATTATAGGGACAGACGACAAGCCTGTGGTTGCCAGGGCTTGGGAGAAAGGGCTGGCTGACTACAAAGGGGCAGCATGAGAGGATGTGGTGGGGGGAGGGTGACCTACTCTGCATCATGACAATGGGGGCAGATACCCGACTCTACTTATCTGTCCAAACTCAAAGAACTATATACCACAGTGACCTTCACTATATACATTAAAAAAAAAAAAAAACAAGATATAGAGGGAACTCAAAATGATGAACCTAGCTATTAACTAACAAACTAGATGGCAAGTGTGGGTCACAGGTCTCCAGGCTGCCCCCACAAAGGAGCCCCAAGGAGAAGGATGCCATGGCACAATTATGGTGGCAACCACTGGCATCCAGTAAGGGGTACAGACATCAGACCCCATGGTTTTAGAACCTATAAATTCTGCCTCAGGGTCAGAGGCAATCTGGACAACTGCTCTATAGGCTTAAAGCAAGTGACAAGTCAGAGATCAAACCTCTACCGTCCACAAGCAAAGGACGACCTCCAAGTGCTCTGGCTACAACCTGGATTCTTTTTAGTGACACTTGCAGGCATGGCCCTAGGAAGGAAAACCACTCAGTATATGACTGCTGGTATCCTACAGAAAATCCCTCCAACTATCAGCCAAGTCATCATTTCATCCATACATTCAGTCAACATTTACTCTTAACATCTATCAGGAACCTGGAATCAGGGCTTGTGAGAAAGATAGGAAAAATAAATCAGTGATTTCAAGAGTGTTTTAAGTGCTATGACAGAGGTCAGAGAGGGTAAGGTGGGGCTGGTGTGACTGGAGATGCTGAGGGAAGATAATTAATCAAGCAGAGGAAATGGGACAAGGGTCAGGTACTGAAAGTTTAAGAAAACTGCTACCTATAGATTCAAAGGTTCAAACTGTGAGCTTAATGTCTTTCTTGTCCAATAAACATAAACTCTGAGATGTCTCCATTTTTCTAGCATCAAGCTCAGTGCCAGACACATTTTTGTTGAATAAATAAGTGAAGAAATGAATGAACAAACAATCATGAAGTGATGCATGATCTTGGTCTTAAAGGGGAAGCAGGTGGTGGCCAGAAGGACAAGATAGAAAGAAGAAGCTCCAGGCAGAAAGAAGAGTGTGTGCAAAGGCCGAGGAGAGAGAGCACAGACAGGGAGGCTGGCAGGGGAATGGAGGGAGGGGGAGGCTGGGATAAGCAGGGGGTGGGGCCAGGGTTCAGGTAGGGGAGGAGATTAGCTAGAGCCCAAGAGCCCTCAAGCTGGAGTCTGAGTGGCAATCTGGTCGCAGGGTGCACAGCAGGGGCTCAGCCTGGCTCTGAAGCAAGACAAAGAGAACGCAGCATTCCCAGAGAAGAGGAGAGAGTGACTGGAAGAGTAAGGGGCTGGGACAAAGCCCAGTCAGAGCCCAAAGCCCACCCAGCCCCTCCCCCTTCCCTCCTTTCACAGAGTCTATACTGAGCCCCTCGTCTCCCAGCCTCCAGCTTAGGGGAAAGTGTGTGTGTTTTGACAGTGTGTGCATGTGCATGTGTGTGTTCTGGTCCTCACACCAGTTCCCATGCCTGGCCCCCAATCCTGTCCCAGGGAGAAGTCAGATTAAGCACTGACCTCTCTGGCTGTTTCCTGAAATGCTGGCACCATGAGAAATATGCCTGTTACAAGAAAGCTTTTTCCCGACTTCCCTGGTGGCACAGCGGATAGGAATCCACCTGCCAATGCAGCAGTCACAGGTTTGGCTTGCAGAGCACCTAAGCCCGTGAGCCACAACTACTGACCCCGTGTGCTCCAACTACTGAGCGCACATGCTCCAACCATGGACGCCAGTGCTCTGCAACAGAAGAGACCACCACAATGAAAAGCACACACACCGCAACCAAGAGTAGCTCCCTCTCTCCGCAACTAGAGAAAGCCTGTGCGAAATCAACGAAGACCCAGTGCAGCCAACCGATCACTCAATTAAAGTACAAGTTTTTTTAAAAAAAAGAAGAGAAAGCTGTTCCCCCTTTAAATCTCTGAGTATTAAATCTGACTGAGGAACAATTAGTAACCTCTTAATCATCTCTTACTAAATTCCTGGGGCTAAACTTTCAGATCACATGCTTTCAATATCTGGCATATTATTCATGTTACAGAAATCTAGTCAATAAGGCAAGCAAAATTATCTCAAGACAAAGATTAACTGGGGTTTGTTTTCTTCAAAAAGAAAAAGAAAAAAACCTAGAAATCAGGAAAAGTATCTTGACTTCAATCCCCAAGCAGCTGTGAAAGGCTGCTGGGGGCACATGGCTCCCAGGCATGTGCCAAGATCAAGGAGGCAGAAAAGCCCCCAGAGGTCCTCCCCTCAGGGAGCTGAGGCCCAAAGACAGACGCACACACAGGTTGTAAGACAGGATAGGATTAAAAGTAAAACAGCAAAATCAGCAGAAATCCACAAAGCCTCTGTGTTTCCCCTTGATATCTTTTAAACAGACTGAACTGAGATTTGGCCTTGTTCAGTCCTAACTAAATGCAGAATCACAAACTAGTCTCTTCATTGCTCCAGTCTTAGTCGGTCATGCAAAGTCAGTCTGGTGATCTGCCCCGCCAACTCAGTAGCCACTAGTCACACACAGCTTGTGAGCATGTGAAATATGGCTAGTGCCACATGATAAAATATAGGTACACTGGATTAAATAAAGTATATTAGTTAAAATAATTGCACCTGTTAAACAGTGGAATTCCACTGTTTAATGTGATTATCCAAAAACTTAAAAGTATGTATCTGGCTCACATCGTATTTGTATTGAATGGGGCTGTTCTAGATAATGATGGCAAGTACCATTTGGGAGAGCCAAGGCTGGCAGGAGATCTGGCGAGGTGGGAAACCCAGCAGGTGGGAATGCCCTCAGGGATGGCCATGGGCATGGGGCTCCTGACAGTGGGGCAGCCAACGTTCTTCAGCTCCCACAGAACTTTATGACTCAAACAACTTTCTTCTTTAAGTACCCCCCATATCCCCAACCACCTCCTGCTCTGTTAATATCCATGGAGATGCCAACATTATTTGGAGACCTAAAAGAATGAGTCTGGCTGGCCTAGCTGATGGCTCACATTTCAGAATCTTCCCTGCCCTCTCCCAGAGGAGGGCAAGTAGGACCCTCGAGGGATCTGTCTTCATTCACACAGGGCACCTGAAGGAGTCCATCACCAGAACTCCCTCCACTGAGCTATACCCACCTGGTGACAAATGAGCCGGACAGTGCTGAGGCTTATCACCACCACCAGCATGACCCAGAGAGGATCAATCGCTGCCACACCCTACCCAAATCACCATTTAAAATGCTTTAGTCCCACATTCTGGAGAACCAGACAGACATTCAACCATGCTGGAAAAAGCAGAAATGAGGCAAAGCTTCACAGCTCAGAAGAGAATAAGAGCAGATGCCAGACAAGCATCCAACAGGCCACATGTCACATCTGTTGTCTGAAGGCTCACCAGGGTCATATCCTGAGTCTCCCATAAACACTGGTCTCTTCATCTCCTACTCAGTCTGCAAAACCCAATTCAAAATGCAAATAAGGCTTACTGACCTGAGCCTGAATGTTCTCTGCACACTCAGAATGGGGAACTCAGAACACTAGACAGCCCAGGACAGCTTCCCACGGCAGTGGTGCCCTCCCTGTGTGTTCTCATTAGTCTAAGTTCCTTGAAGGCAGAGGCAAAACCTTCTGGCCTCAGTATGGTCCAAGATGCCTAGCACAGTGCCTGGAATACAGTTAAACACTCAAATATCTGACTCATCCTCTCCTACGTTCAGCTACTGCTACTGCCTCAAAACGGCTAAAACTCTAGTTCAAATATGGCACCAATCCCAACATGAGAAATCAAGCCAAACATATGGGAAAGCCATTCTGGTTGTCCCTACACAGCTGCAGGAATGTCCTGGGGAGCTGGGAGGGCAGACAAGGACTGCGTGATGACAGATTTGAGATGAAAGACATCTGCTGCATTTAGGCGCCATAACCTGAGATGCCAGTTCAGAGAATGGAAACCAGGCCATGCCACGTCCAGCTTGAGGTGGAATTCAGCCCTTGACAGTTGGCGAGGAGAACCATGTGATGCCCCAGCTGTTCCCACAAGCCTTTGTGCCCAGACCACCAAAAGCCCAAAACCCAGAAGTCAACTCTTGGGGAGATGGACTCCGGACACCTGTCCCTGCCCTTGGACCCCAGGGACTTCCCTCTCTCCAAGCCTAGCTCTTTCCTTGGTGCTCTGAAAAGTCCCACAATAAAGTTAATTCATCTCAAGATATGTTTATTAAGGGCCTACCCTGGCAGGCAAGCACATTACTGGGCACAGGGGCCAGAGCTGCAACCGTGCACATACACAGGAGTCAGGCCTCATCTCCTAGCTGCATTCTCACTGCACCACAAACTGACCCAAGCCCTCTTACCATCTGGGTCTCCAGCCCTTTGGTAAAGAACCTCCATCTACCAAGACTCAGCACATTTTAGAAGCTATAATAATGCTCATCTCCTTTGATCCAAAACTCCATTCCTAGGAATCTATCTAAAAGAATCCAAAAGAAGAAAACACCACATACATAGAGATGTTTATTCATTCACTTGGCAAATACTTATTAAGAGCCTGACTTAGGCCAATGCAGCAGTCAACATTAGGGGCAGAGTATTGGGTGAGACCTGGTCAATTCTTGGCTCTTAGACCCTCCCGGTGGGCAAATGGCTTCCTTTACACCTGCAGGAGACAGTCAAAAACATGTTCACAATACAATCAAAATGTAAAACGTGGAACTTCCCTGGTGGTCCAGTGGTTAAGACTCCAAACTTCCAGTGCAGAGGGGCACGAGTTCAATCCCTGGTCAGGGAACTAAGATCCCACATGCCACACAGTGCAGAAAAAATTTTTAAGAATTAAAAAATTTAAAAAAAAAACAAAACATAAAATGCATAGGTATATATTTAAGAAATCCTTATGTATCAGTAGAAAGTTAAAAAAAAAATCCAGCCAAAATTCTAAAAAGTTCTTCAAAGCATACCAAAGAGATTACAAAATTAATCTGAAGTTTAACCTTTGAGAATTCTGAAAAAATAAACAAGTTGTGAGGCTTTGACCTACCAAATGGGTAAGCATATTATAAAGTCACAATAATTAAACCAGTACTCTACTGCCAGAGAATCAAAATACAGGGCTAAGTAGGTATAAAAATATTTATGCAGCATTTCAAATCAAATCAGTGGAAAAAGTATTAATTATTAAACAAAGGCATTATGACAATTGGCTAAAATTTTGGAAAGAAAAGTATTAAGAATTATGGCATAGGTTTGAAACCTAGGCCACAACATAAAAGAAAATAAAGTCAACATTGATTCAAGATTTAAATGCAAAATAGAAACCATTTAAATTAGTAGACGATGCCTTTGTAATCAAAGTTTCTGTCTCTTTCTGTATCTTGTTAACAACAGGTGTGTAGATTTCTGCCAAATTTTCAAGCCACACAGGGATGATGTGACTTTTGATCCAGCCATCGGCACATCAGAAACTGACAAGGAAGATCTGTGCAGAGAACTCCTGAAGAGCTCACGCTGAAGCACAGCCAGCAGCCACGACGAATGCCGTGCGCCCTGATGCTGTGGACAAGGAAAACCAACGCCCTCTCAGGACTGAGCCCCACGTCCTCAGAGGGCAGAGCTTCAGACTGTAAGCCACACAGCTGCTTCCTGCACAGGCAATTCAAGGGACCTGACTCCAGGCTGAGCAGCAGCAGGGAGGCATTGATTTCTACAGGCTTGATCACTCACCCCAGCAACATGGAAATAATCCCTGCTGTAACATTTCTGTTCTCTAGGAATGTAAACACCTGTCTAAACTCCAAAAGAAAGACAGCAGCAAAAAATGTCTGTGTGTCCAAAACACCATACAAAATTAAAAGACAAAGTGAGAAAAAGACCAAACAGCCTCCAAGCTGCTGAGCACAGTGTGGAGTTCCATAGTCTTGCAGGGACACCTCACTCTGTTGGCGCTTAAAGAGCTCCTGTATGCCTGGGAGTGCCTCCGTAGCTTTAAAAAACAAAAACAAAACCCAATAACAAACCGTAGACTTTTATTTCAAATAATAACAATACCCACGTCTGCTGCGGAAAATCTCAAAAACACAGCAAAACAAAGAAGAAAATAAAATGTACATAACCATATCACCAGTAATAACCTCAGTCAGCACTTTGGAGTATATCCTTTCAGATACTTTTCTATCCATAAATACACATGGCAATTTTCTTTACAAAAATGGAAAAAAATTATATAGACTATTTCATAATGTTTACATTCATATTACTAACAGTATTAGATACTATTAAGTAAATGATTACTATGTGCCAGACATTGTACTAAACACTTAATACACGCTATCATTTAAAGCTCATAACAAAAAAATAAAGCTCATAGTAATCTCACAAGATGGTATCATCCACTTGCCCAAAGTATCACCTACTGGATTCTGGAGCCTACTGCTGCTGCTGCTGCTAAGTCGCTTCAGTCGTGTCCGACTCTGTGCGACCCCATAGACAGCAGCCCACCAGGCTCCCCTGTCCCTGGGATTCTCCAGGCAAGGACACTGGAGTGGGTTGCCATTTCCTTCTCCAATGCATGAAGGTGAAAAGTGAAAGTGAAGTCGCTCAGTCCTGTCCAACTCTGAGCGACCCCATGGACTGCAGCCTACCAGGCTCCTCCATCCATGGGATTTTCCAGGCAAGAGTACTGGAGTGGGGTGCCGTCGCCTTCTCCGATTCTGGAGCCTAACTGAGTTCAAATCCCAGCTCGGCCATTTGCTGGCTGTAATAGCCAAGCTACTTAATGTGCCTCAGATTTCTCATTGGTAAAATGTGAATAACAGGAATCTACTTCGCGTTATGCTGTTATGAGGGTTAAATGAGTTGATGCGTGTTAAGTTCAGAACAGTGCTTGGCACACACTAACTACTCATTAGGCATCAACTGTCCATATTATCATGATCACTCATGATCTCACAGCCAGTTGGCACAGTCAAAATTCAAACCCGGTCTGTGTTCCCTACTATCAAGGGGAAGAAGGAGAAGTGCATGTCCAAGACAAAGTCCATCCTCTCAACATTTCAGCAGAAATCTAGAAGTTCCTCTATGGTTTTTCTCAGATACTGAAATGCTGCTGACCTCAACAACAGCCAAGTTCAATTTAAAGTGTGTTGCCAGACTTCCCTGGAGGTCTAGTGGTTAAGAATCCACCTTGCAATGCAGGTGACACGGGTTCAATCCCTGGTCTGGGAAGACTCCACATGCCATGGGCCAGCTAAACCCATGTGTTACAACTACTGAGCTTGAGCTCTAGATCCCTTGAGCTGCAACTACTGAGCCCACACACCACAACTCCTGAAGTCCACGCATCCTAGAGCCCAAGCTCCACAACAGAAACCACTGCGATGAGCAGCCTACGCACAGCTTACTGCAGAGTAGCCTGGACTCACTACAACTAGAGAAAGCCTGCATGCAGCAACAAGGACCCAGTGTAGCCAAAAATAAATAAGCAAATAAAAATAAACCTTTCCAGGTGGCACAGTGGTAAAGAATCCGCCTACCAATGCAGGAGACGTGGATTTGACCCCTGGGTTAGGAAGATCCCCTGGAGTAGGAAATGGCAACCCACTCCAGGATTTTTGTCTGGAAAATTCCATGGACAGAGGAGCCTAGAGGAGCATAGTCCATGGGGTGGTAAAGAGTCAGACATGACTGAGTGAGCACACATGCACACTAAATAAAAATAGTATGTTGGTTTCCTGGATAAAGACAACTCCCACATCAAAGGCTGGGCTCTCTGACAGTACAGGAGGTCCTCAGGACATCAAAGGAATGGGTGGGGTCAGCACAGTCCTACTGGGTTGGAGACAGCATGACCATCAATTGGCTATAAAGTTCTCCCACTGGATGCTCTGAGCCACAGTTCTGCTCTAAAGACATTTCTTTTAAAATAGACTACAGTGAGCAATAACAAGACTAAACATAAACAAATATACAGAAGAAAGGAACTGTTCTCCAACATAAAAGGATCACAAGGTCTCTAAGTCTGAAAGACCCTTTCGTCAGTCTCTCAGATTCTCGCTCCCTGTCATTCCTCTGGTTCTTCAACCTCGGGCCTCTGCGAGACTATCCTAACTGGTCTTGCTGTCCTCAGCCTCCCTCCCCAAACTCTCTTACATGCAGCCAACAAAATCATATGTTTGTCCCAGGCTTAGAACTCTCTAGTGGCTCCCAAGTGCTGAGCAATGTGGCATGGTCACCTGATCCATGCTGCCCCACACTCCACGGGATGAGAGCCTTTCTTTCCCCACCCAACAGGCGCACAGAAGCCAGCTGAGCTTCAATGACCCCTGCTCCTATTGCACTAAACCCACATGCAAATGCCTACTCACTCCTCAAGATCTAGTTCACACATCCTATCTAGGAGGCCATCTGATATCTCTTACAGAACCTATCTTGCATACATGACGATGACACAGCACTTCAGTTGCCCACTTAGGTTGTGAACTCTGGGCTCCTCCCCAAAGGCTCAGGGCCGACTGCATAACCGACAGTCACCACGGAGTCACAAGGAGAATACAGACTAAGTCTGCTAAGTCGTATAAAGCAACTGAGACTGCACGGATAGTCTGACTCAGTCATATCTTAAAAGGATGTGCAATGCCTGTTCATAATGAAGGAATTTTCATTCCTTAAATCTAAAGAAGGGTATCTGGGGTCTCCCTGGCAATCCAGGGGTTAAGACTCGGCACTTTCACTGCCATAGCCTGGGTTCAATCTCCGGTTGGGAAACTAAGATCTGGAAAGCCCCAAGGTGCAGCAAAAAAAAAAAAAAAAACAGAAAGACAGAAGGTTATTTTGGATTTCCAAGGTACTTCTTCCATAAACAATAAAAAGCACAAGAATATCATAAATAGCCTGATCATGCAAAACACATCTCAGATGAAAAAAAGACTACAATCTCATATCTGATAAATAATTTTAGGTTCCAAATTTTCTTCTGAACATTTCAATATCATAAGCTTGCAAACAATCTCAAGGGATCTGGCCCACTACCAATGGGGGGGGGGGGGGGAGCGGGAAGCAGTTTTTTTCAAAAACCCCTGGGAAGGTTTTGAAATCTCATTTCAGCCCAGCGACAGACAGTGAGAAGGGAAATAATACTGAGTCTCCTGGCTCCTTGGAAAACGAAGTGCGACTATAGGGACCTCCACTCTTTAGTAACACCCTAAGTTCTTACTGCTTTGTCTTTTTAAACTGCTATCCTGAAGTTGGCATTTTCATATAACTTATTACGCAAAATAATTACATGAATTCTCATCTAAAGAACCTAGACCTCCCACCATCACTTTCCCTAAACGGTCTGAGAGGGAGAGGGCAGCCTCTCCCCCGAAGCTGCCCCTCTTCTCCTGCATTCTGGGAGGTGGTAGTCTGAGGAGTTTTGCCATTTCTAACTCTCAAGCATCTTCTTTTAAAAAGCAAACACCCTGAGAGAACAGATACTCCTTAAACCCATCCTTAACAGTTTAACAGAGATTAAACTAGGAAAAGAGTGCCTACACACACACAAATGCGTGTTACAGGAAAAGAGGTCAATAAAGTTAACTGGGCTTGCGAGGGGCCTGGCCTAGATGACAGATTTCACCAAGACACCGGCAAGGACAAGGCCACTCTCGGGGCCTGTTCTTCCCTGCAGGAAATGTGGAAGCCTGTCAAAACGCTTTCTGTTTCAGACGGAAGGCGAGCATGTGGCCTCCGAGTGGCCACAGGGCTGCATTCCTACAGCTCCCTATCAGCTCTGCCATTGCACAATAAGAGAGTGCCAGGGTTTTATGAGCTCAGGATAAACAAGAACTCCTGTAGCAATGGCAAGCAAACGGGTGAACAGCCCCACGCCACCTCTGCCTGCGATGATTTCCATACACCATGCAACACTGCAATGTTCTGGCTTGATGTTTTTTAACTTAAAAGGAGGACACAGGAATGACTGACTTAATATGAAGTTTTATGATCTGGGGTTTGGGAGGGGCAGACTCCCAGGCTCCACCCATCGGAGATTACGGGGAACATGGGAGCCTGGTACCAAAAATCTACTTGAACTTTCAGTCAATTTACTGGAGTGTTTGGGAAGCATGTTGATTTCTAAGTCTTTTTAAGATAGAGCTGGTATCTCAGGAAAGTGCCAGATGGTTCTCCTATATCAAACCCCTCTCTGGGTGAAAAGCCGGAGGCTCTACAAGTCTCCTTACCAGTTATTTGGTGGTGGTGACTATTAAAACCCCTTCTCCCAGAAACACCCTAAGGATGGCCTCCGGGAGCTTCCCTCTGAATGGCCCAGGAGGAAATCTTGGCACATGGTGGTGTGCCAGCAACTAAGTGATCAGCATGGGGGGACAGAAACGTCAGGGCCACTGGGGAGAGGGAGTCACAGGCCCCAAACCATTGCTCTGGAGCAAAGAAACTCAGAATGCAAAGAAGGTGGGCAGATATAAACCACAGAGTGTCAACTTAAGGATAAAGGGCTCACACTTCACTGGTCTCCACCCACGCAGTTTAGTTATTTCTAGTCCACTCAGAAAACCATCCTCTCATAGGGCCAGTCTTTACTTCATGGTCAAAGAGGACATTCATTCATGATCTAGAAGAGAGCAGTGTTTCTCAAAGAAAGGACCAGAGGTCTGCAGCAGAAGGGGCGGGACAGTGGATAAGGAAGCAGATTCCTGAGGTCCACCCCGGCCAACCAACTAAACCGGAATCTCTGGGGGGAACCCCCACCGCCTGCATTTTAGCAGGATCCCAGGCGGCGCCTTCCCCACACTAAATTTGAGAACCACAATTCTCCAGGAGATGTCCTTTAAAGGACAGAAAGCAAAGAGAGCCTTATCAGCATGTTACCTCCAGGACAGTAAATGTAAGAGAGCTGTAAACTGTGAAGCTTAAAAAACTGGTTCACTTCTGAGGCCAGAGGGCATGGCTGACAGAGCAGAAAGAGAAAAACACACACATGAAGGGTCAGTTTTCCTCTGCACAGAGGAAAGGCGCCAAAGAGAAGGCTCCTGAACAGGAATGTGTAAGTCTAGTCCCTGCCAGGGAAACACCACTAATGTCTATTATCAATCAACCCCCACTGGAAGTTTATCATCTGTATTGTTAATTTCCAATCTCCATATGACTGAACATCTTACATCTGTACCACAGTACCTAAGACATAAATGTGTAATTTTACAATCTGTGTACAACAACTAAAAACAGAAGAAGCCCTATTTCCTACTAAGGGAGTAAGATGGAAATGTGAAGCAAATAGCATAAAACCACTGGGTTTAAAATAGCTAAATATCACTCAGGTGTGTGTGTGGAGGGGGTTGATTAGTGCCAGGGCTGCAGCTAACTAGCTATGGGACTCAGTTTCTTACTCGGTCATACAAGGAGCAAGACAGGCTGATCTGAGGGTCTCGTCAGTACTGACTCAGGGATAATGACCCTTGGAACACAAACACTGATGACCTCCTCCACCTCACAGAGAGACTTGATGACAATGCTCTAATGACACCCAGGGCTGGACAGAACAAGCTCCCCAAGGCCAGAGGCAACACCTGATTTGCACTGGATGCCCATCAGGGCCTTGCCCAACCAAGGTTGTTAAGTGAATGGCCAGTGGCTGCATCAGATTTCCAAATGCAGGCCCCTTTTCTGCAAGCACAGTCTCCCCTGGACATCAGAGAGCTGGAAAGGGAAATGAAAACTGGGCTCACTGCCTAGAGATAATTCCTATAACCCAGGAGCAACACCTCTGATAGCACTGGCCTGTCCGCCTCCAGTCTACCTCTAGGCCTGACACCCCGACAAGTTCTCGCCTGAGGGCAGACTGCTCAAGGAACGTCTGCTCTTCCCAGGAGGGCTGACCTTGGAAAGGGCCAGTTGCTGTTTAGTCCCTAAATTGTGTCTGATTCTTTCACAACCCCACAGACTGTAGCCTGCCAGGCTTCTCTGCCCATGAGATTTCCCAGGCAAGAATACTGCAGTGGGTTGCCATTCTCTTCTCCAGGGGATCTTCCCAACCCAGGGATTGAACCCGCATCTCCCGCATTGGGAGGCAGATTCTTTACCACTGAGCCACCAGGGAAGGAGGCCAAAGGATCTCAGCTCCTGACTGTTCCCTTCTCCTCCAGATTCCAGTTCTCCCACACAATCAATCAAAAAAAAAGTTAAGCAATGGCCTGGCATACAAACTCATGAAAAGATGCTGATTCCCATTCAACTGGGAATACTTCTCACTCACCCAAAATGAACGAAATCTTTGAACAGCTATACAATTACACCAAAACTTAGCCAACTCTTCAGCCCATTTCTCCAGGGATCATCTCGATGTTCAGTCATACAGACCTCCCCAATTCGGCAATGCCCAGAGAAATCATGGTACGAACCACAGATTTCTGTCCCCGGGTGATATCCAAATCTGTACTTTACCTTCAGGCTTCCCTGCCCCCCCTCTTCATTTACTATGGAAAGATTCCAGACCTCCCTCACAATCAAAAAACTTGCAGACACTTGATGTTTACTCCCAGCGATTAATACTACAGACAAATATGGTTTCTCTCCAAAGTTTTTTTTTCAAAGCTATCAGGTGCTAATCTATTTTTAAAGTCTCAGCACTGTAGTTTCTTAAACAGAAAATTTTCACTGCTCTATCTGCAGAGAAAGCATGATGCTTATGACATGGTGGATGCTCAAAAGTATTTTCTAAAGGGAGAAAAGAACATTGCAAACTTCCTTCTGACCACGCAACACGAGCACACCACACTCCCACCCCAAAAGGAAATAAGGGTCTGAAGTGTTCATTCAATCCAACCAATATACACAGGGCATCTAATCTGTGGCTGACACTCCGCTAAGTATTAAGGCTGATGTGGTGACCAAGAAGTATAAGTTCTCAGGAAACCTACACTCTAGCAGGACATAGCATCAGATGCTCAAAAACCAAAACAGGACAAGACCCATTTTAGGGAGGAATGCCATCCTGAATCTGTCCATTTGGGGTTTCCTATGCTGCTTGGTGAGCTATTATTTACTGGGTGATCATGAAACCCACAGCCTCTCCAGAGACTGCCTTAGCCTCCTGACTCTTGGGGCTTCCCTCACACATACAAGCGCCCAGCGTGTTCACTTCACCAAGTTCTCTAAGTACAGTATTTAGCAGAACATTAGTCAGAAGCGTCACTACTTCCTAATTCACCATATTGTAATATTCACTCTGTGAAAGTGAGCAAAATCCACTGAGGACTTGCCCGGCCAGGATGCAGGTAAACACCCACTCAAATGTCATTAAGACCCTACTACAGCAACCTCCAACCTTGTGGCACCAGGGACCAGATTCTTTGGTGGAAGACAACTTTTCCCTGCACTGGGGTGGTGGCGGGGGTGTGGATGGTTCAGGCAGTGATGCAAGTGATGGAGCGGTGGGAAGCAGCAGATGCAGTTTCACTCACCCACCGCTCACCTCCTCTGTGCGGCCTGCTTCCCAAGAGGCTGCAGACCAGTACTGGTTCACAGACCGGGGGCTGGGGACCCCTGCCCTACCATATACATCTCTAAAAGAACTGAAAATTCCTAGTCAAAACCCCTTCCGCTCCCACAACTGGAGAGTCATTTCTACAATAATAGGGTTCTTTTCTTCCTTTGGACAGAGGGTTATTACCTATATTTTGTTCTATGGGAAGGCTGATGGGTGAAGGCAGCTGAACAAGGAGACCGTCTGCCCCTCAACAGCCTCAGTGAGATGGGAGCACTGGTGCTCACCAGCTCTCAACCTGAATGCACGTGGCCCCTCCCTCCATGTCTCAAGCAACAGGTCCCTCCACAAGGGAAGGAAATTGGCAACATGCATGCCTGTGAGCAGAGCAAGTGGGACAGGAGAGAAGGCAAGGAAGGCGGCCGTGAGGAATGCTGCAGGAAAGGCAGCCCAGTGCAGCCAGGGAGCCCTGAGCCAACAGCCCCGGCTCATTTCTGAGCTTAAGTGCTGCTTTAAGAGGCAACGGACTACCAGATCTTCAACTCTGCATTTATCTTCTTTAAAACCTGTCTGCCGGTGCGTAACATATTAATATTTCAACTCTTAATACACAAGACATCTTCCAACATAATTAGATGAAAATACTGGACATGATCCAACCATCAGTTTGGGAGGGAAAAAAAAGAAAAACATAACTATTTGTCAAGCCCAGCTGAAAAGTCTTTGCGTATTCCTACAGCGAAGGCCACAAGGCCCTCCCCGCCACCCAGCTGCCATTGGGCATTCCTTGAATCCCCTACACACTCGGACGCGCCCGAGGGTCTCTGCTCCTGCCGTTCCTCTCCTTAGAACACTCCGCTGCTCTCTCCACTCCTCCAGTTAACATCAATGTGCCTTTTATACCTCAGCTCAAAAGTCACTTCCTCAAGAAGTCTTCCCTCCTCCCTTCAAACTAGATCCAGAGCCCCTGTTACACAGGCATCCCATCTCTTTACTTTTAAACTTCACAGAACTGGTTGGTGTTGTTTTATTTTAATTAAAGCCTGTCTCTGGGCAACCCAGAAAACTCTTCAAGGACAGGAACTATGCTCACCTTGTTCAATCTATACCCACAGTGCCTAAGCATAGCGCGTGAGAGTGAGTGAACAAATGAATGAGAAGTGCCCGGCCAGGCCTTCCTAAAACACCAGTGTCAGTGCACTATGGCTGAGGATCATATCTAGCCTAATGCATGTCTTTACACAGTTATAAGCCAAGAACGGTTTTTACATTTTCAAATAGTTAAAAAAAAAATCAAAAGAACGGCATTTTATGATGTGAAAATTACATGACATTCATATCTCACAGTCCATAAACAAAAATGATGGGAACACATCTACGCTCATTCTACAGCTGTTTCTGTACTAGAACATCAGAGCAGAGTAGTCCCAGAGTCGGCACTGGTGCAAGACCTCAAATATTTACCACGTAATCACTCACTCACTGCCACAACAATGCCCCCAGAGTCTAAGCTGCAGGCATGAAATACGAGAGACATGAAAATTAAGGACTGATGGTAATCCCCCTTCTGGATCCCTGATGCCTGTTATATTCACTGAGCATTCCCTGAATGGCAGCCACCTCCATGACACGTGGTGAGAATGTCATTTGAGACATCTGAGAATTCTGGCTGATCACTTCTAAAGGGTTGGAGCTCACATCAAAACCAAGGCTTACTGGGTAACCACCTTCTACTCATTCATTCAACAAACGTCTACCTGGGCACCTACTTTATACAGGCGCTGTTCTGGGAGGCGAGGATACAAACAGCGGCCCTTGGGGGTCCTCCTGAGCAGGAAATAGTGGGGCAGCTACACTACAGTGAGGCCTGTATGACAGGCAGTGGGAGACAGAAAGACTCTGTGATTCCACACCCACGAAACTGTACCTACTTTTAAGGAATATACTCGTTGGGAAGCCACGACAAACCCATGAAAAGTTACGTCTTGATAAAAGATTTAACTAACACTTCAAGACCCCTGAGCAGACGCCCCAGGGACAAACAGCTTAGCAGAACCGTTTAGCCAAGAATGCCGGTACACCCCACCTATTTTGTACCGCACACACTATGATTACCCGAGCTAACAAATGTTTGTCATTAAACTGAGAGCAGTTTCAACACCAGAGAATGTGCGTCCTTCCCACAAAAGTGGGTTAAGAATAGGCATGCATGATTGTTCGGTTACGTGTGGCTCAAAAACCAACACACATGTCCATTTGTGCACCACATGCCTTCAAGAAACAGAGCAGGGGGAGTGGGGTGAATCTGCTGACAGTCTGATGATGCTCCTCACTCTGGGGACTGCAGAAGTCAGGCAGGCCAGGGCCATTCAAGCTTTCCTCCCAGTCAGTCACGTGCTCTCCTTCTCTGTGGGACAGCTCACTCCAGAATTGACTCCTGTGTCTCAGATCCCAGCAAAGCTCAGTGAGTAGCCTCTAGTACCTCTACACACACACACACAGCACCACAAGAAGCATCAGTTTCTATCTGACTGTTGTAGCAGTTTCCAAATGTCCAATAACAAGTACCATACATCCTGGTAAAGAATCAGTAGGTACAATGTTGCTGGTGCTTTCATTCTGTATGAAAAGGACAGAAATTTAATACATTACAAGAAAAAACCGTGACTTCTAATCCCAAGCCACTGAAATAGAAGTTTAAAAAAAAAAAAAAAAAGACTTGTCAAAACAGATAAGAGAATTAGATATCTGGCATTTTGGACACTCACTGTTCCTAGAGCCTACTATCCAAGAAGGTCTCAGTCTATCTTCATGATCTCAGACAAATCACATTCCCTCTCTGGCCTCCATTCCCTCATCGGTAAAATAAGGCATGGACCACATCTCTGAGTTTAGGAACAGAAAAGTTTACTAAGAAATTCCAATATCAGCTTTCATTAAGACTCAAGCAGTAAAACATTTTGGAAAAGTTCAACAAAACCACAGCTCTTCCAGAGTAGGCAGAAAGTCACTTTAAAATAAGAACCATATGATAATACAATGAGCAAACTGATTTTTTTTCTTTTTAACCCATCAAAAGAAATGGTATCTATAAAATTATATACATTAGCTAAGCCTTGAGTAGGGATTAATCCTCACTAACCTACAACCCCCTTAGAAATCAAGGTCTGCACTACAGCTGAGCAGCCCTAAACCGAAGCATTAAAGTTCATGGGAATCAGTTCTTGGATGTGAAAGGTGAAAAGAAAGATAAATTGCTAGTTTCCACTTTTACCACCATAAAATTTTTACTCCCACAGCTCAGAAGGAATCACCGTACCCTAAAATTCATCTTTCTTAAAAGACACTCCTTACTCTGAAACCCTGCAGTCTGACTGCTCTCTTCTTTTGAAGAGCCTAGTCTGTGTTTCCATTTCCACTGTTTTTACAAAGCAGACCCTTGGCCTCAGACACGCTCTCTTATTCTATGACTAATTCAGCTTTACATACCAAAATGTTCCATAGTCAGTAACCTACGTGAAGATCCATTTCATTTAAAAAAAAGAGAGAGAGAGAGAGAAATATTCTGAACATAGAAAAAGAAAAATAGAACAATAAAACAAACACCACCTGGTGCCAGAAATAAAACACTGCTTAGCAGTGGATGCCCCCGGGCACCCATTCCACTCACACTCCCCTCTCTTCCCAAGTGGGAACCACCATCCTGAATGCAGGGCTCATCACCCCAACAGAGCTCTCCCATTCCCACACAGCATACGCATCTACATGATCTCAATTTTTCCATGAATCATACCTCTGTATGCGATCTGTAACTTTGTTTTTCCTTCCCTATTTTATGTTTATGGGAGTCATCCATGTTGACACTTACGGCTCTCATTCCTATATGTTTGCTGCTGCATAATATTCCACTATACGACCATACTACATAATGGCCCAAAACACTACTTGTTTCTCATGGATGCCATGTACTGCCTACTCTGTGCCGGCCATTTTCCAGAATTCTCAAAAGTAACCAGTGAGGACGGCAAGATTCCCATTAGGCTGAAGAAGAAACTGGGACAGAGAGGTTGTATAATTTGCTCAACGCCTGTGAGCGGCAAATTCAAGCCATAAGTTTAAGTCCACCCAACTCTAAAGCCACACTCTTGATACTGCATTTTGTAGCCCCACTTATGTAGATACCTCCACCATTCAAAAAATTGTAATGAAAATATCTGATAGAGGGCTCCAAAGTCATCTGAGAAAATCTGAAACAGGATGCTCTATTTTCTGTTTTGACAAACAATTCTACAGGAAATTCAGCTGTACAAAGGGACAGTCCATGATAGTGAGGACAAGTCTCTCTTTGGCAAAAAGTCCCTGTGTACTTGCTGTGTACTCCCAAGTTTACACAAATGCTTCTAAGTAAACCCCAGTTGAACTACAACTCTGCTTGGCTTCCTCTGGAGAGCCAGGCTGTCTGCACCCCCTTCAAGCAGGGACGGAAGAATCTGAAAGGATACAAGCACACAAGTCGTCAGACTCTGCTTGCAACAGCAAGAATTCAGTTGACAGAACTCTGAAAACCGACCTCAGGGAGCAGCTCCAATTGCTGCTGGCTTCGGAGATCCCGGGAACGGCCCTGTGCTTACAACGCCAAGGGCGCTAGGCTCAGCCCACTCTGCTCTCTACTTGGCCAGCTTTGCAGAGAGTTTTCATACATCCCAGCCCAGCCCTGCTGCTCTGGAGAAACCCAGCTTGTAATACGGAAGAGGACAGAGACAGAGAGGAGTGAGGGTGGAGGCTCACAGGAACCAGGCAAGGAGGGAGGCTGGGAGAGAGACCAGACTCCAGGGCAAGGCCCAGACACTCAGGTGCTGGAAGCAGGAGGGCCCCTAGGAGATGATGGGAGCCCCCCAAGAACGAGGGGGGAGGAGGGGCTTCTAAGCACCAGGGTGACTCCTGATGCAAGTTCCATGCTTCAACACAGGAAGCTTCAAATGGGCAAGGCAGGACTGGTTGAAGGAACCCTTTCCCTCCTCTCCCAGCCAAAGCAGGGAGAAGCAAACAGGCTCTGCTACTGACTGACTGAACTTAGCAGCAGTGTCCCTGCCCACTCTGGAGGGGACTGCAGTGGATTCTCTCTAAAAGCCCTGCCATCTCTGACTGTCTCTGTCTATAACCTTGGATGTCATCACATTTACCAGTGGTTAGCGTATATTTCATGTAATCCCAACTCCCCCAAGAAGCAGATACTACTACTAGCCCCATTTTACAGATGAGACAGCTGAAGAGAGTAATAATTTGGTCAAGGACAGGAAGCCTACAGTCATGAATGCCTAGGAGGGTTACACAGGACATCCACAGGAGAGGGGTGAGGAGGGGAGGGGAGGTGGACAGAGAAGGACCCGAGGGAGGGCGCAGAGGGTGATAAAGGGTCAAGGGCTGAGGAGCGCCCAGCCATTCTGGTCTAAACTCAGGTGAAGAGCTTGAGATGGGGACACGGGGACAGAGTCTGAGAAAGAAACGGGGAAAGGCTGGCAGACGGGCTTTAGAAAAGGGAGGGTGGACGGAGAAAGTCAGATGGGCAGAGGAGCTGGGCTGAGCTGGGTGCCAGGGGGCAGTCCCAAGGCTAAGCAGGGGGAACCGAAGAAGGGCGTACGCGCGCGTCCCCGGGAGGCAGGTGCTGGGCTGCAGGGGCGCGGTCCCACCTTGAGCACCGTGACGGCTCCCGCGCTGTGCACCTGGAAGTGAGCGGGCGGCTCCGCGCCGGGCTCGGCCGCCTCGTCGGGGCCCGAGTAGCTGAAGCAGGCGTCTGCGATGTCCAGGTGGCCGAGGGGCAGCGCGTCCTGCGGGGTCTTGAAGTAGTAGAGGTAGCAGCGGCGCGCGTCGAACACGAACCAGCGGTTGCGGTAGCCGCGCAGCGGGCCCTTACCGGACAGCTTCTGCAGGTAGCCGCACAGCCGCGCCGGCTCCCGCCCCGGCCCAGCCCCAGGCTCCGCCGCGGTCCCCGGGGCCGCGCCCTCGCCACCGCTGCCCTCCTCCCCGCGGGCCGCGGGCCCCGGCATTGCCAGCCAGCGCGCCAACCGCCGGCGCCCGGGCCCCCAGCGCCTCGGCGCCACCGCCGCCGCCGCTGCCGCGCCCCCTCCCCTGAGCCCCGCCGCTCCGCACGGCTTGCGAGCGCGCAAAGCAATCTGGGACTTGTAGTCCCACCTCCGCCCGCCCCCAGGAACGCCCGCTTCGACCCGGGGCTCTCCCGCAGGCACCCCAGAGGCAGGTCAGGTAGCGTCACCGCCTGCCCTCTGTGCCTTCATGTAACCTGGGCTCAAAACCCCGCGTTGCCAAGCTGAAACATTGTTCTGTTTCTTTATGGGAGTGTGAACTTGCAGTTCTCAAAAATCCATCAGTGTCCCCTTGAAATTGTACATTTCTCTCTATATAAATTATAACCTCAGTGCAAAACTTTGTTTTTAAATTTCTGCCCTGCCAGATTCATAGGCTAGTATTGCACAACCGAGAGAGCTTATTGCTTGGCGCCGAGTGGGTGCTCAGTAAATGTTTATAGAATTGGTGAATGAAACCCAAAACTTTTCCCACCTCTCCAGACCTCAGTGGGTTCACGTTCTGAATTCAACAAATACGTACTGAGCCCTTTCTATGTGCCAAGTACAGTTCCAGATGCTGGAGGACAAGATAGTGAACAAGCTGCAAAATCATTCCCCTGCCCTCATGGAGATAATAGTCTAGTAAGGGAGAGAGAGGATACCCACATAAAAAGGCATATAAAAGTATACTGTGTTGTCTACATGCCAGTGATGTAACTTAAAAAAGGATTACCACTTAAATAGCCCTTATTGTTACCAGTGTTTTATATATTAGCTCATTTGAACTTTCACAGTAACTTCAAGAGGCAAGTGCCTTTGTTTCACAATAATGTAAGAGGAGGGCAGGAGGGTCAGGCTGCGTTTCAGAGGATCAGGGAGGCCCCACTGAGGAGGTGACCTGGAGCAGAGACCTAGATGACATGAGGGAATGAGTCATGCAAGTTTGTGAGGGAAATGTGAATACTAAAGCTCACTTTACTTAATGAAAAAAGGAAGGTCATAGCAATATTTGTGAAAGGGCCAGATCAAAACAATATCTCACCTTCTTTGGTTTGCATGTTTTTACATAGGTGGAAAACAAACTTTCTGAGATGGATGGGCCCTGAATTAGACTGCTTACTTGGAGGTAGGTTGGAAGAGTGAGCTCACACAGCCAGCCAACCAGCTGTGGGCTCTGTTAGCTGGCCCTGTGTTACCCCACCTCTCCCCAGGCCCCTCAAGGATCTGCCTGGGTGGCCATGGCAAGGGCGCCTCCATCTTAGCACCCTTTGGATCTCTTTGAGTGCAATACCGCATCGAGTTAAAGACTGGACTGTGAATCCAGACTGATGGAATCTGTCTCCTAGCTCTGCTACTAACCAGTGGTGTGACTTTGGTTAAGTTATGTTACCTCTCTGAACCTCAGTCTCGTCGTCTATAAAATGGGGATAGTAGGAGTTGTTACTTCCATTGTTCTTATAAAGATTATGAGATCATGTGAAAGTGCTTAACATGGCACCTAGCACAGTAAGCACTCAGCATATCGATTATTACTGTCGTACAGTTAGCACTGATATCCTCTGAAATCAGCAGATTCTGAGAGGGGGATCTCACATCCCCAATACATAGGAGGCCAGAGAATGCACTGCAGGAGTGGGATGGGCCACCCTCGAGAGTAAAGAAACCGTGTTTCATTTGTGCCTTGCCGTGATCAAGAGGGACTGTGATTAGTTGAGTTGTGGGCTAGGAAGCCAGAGTAGGGTGTGACCAAGAAGTCCTATGGAAAGGGGAAGAGCTGGGAGAACTGGGTCTGTACAGCTACAGTACACAGCTACACAGGAGGTATACAGGAGGCCACAGGGCAGGAGCAGGTACAGCCCCCTCCATCCTCCACTCTGGCAGTGAGTTGGCCAAAAAGTAAGGATGGCAATAGCCTGCTGTCACAGAGGACAGACTAAGCCCGTGGGGTATCTGGTGGAGGCAGATATCTGCTAGGCGCGAGGAAGGTGCCCTTCACAGGTAGCAGGAGTGAGCCCCCTCACCCTGGGGCGTGGGTCCGGCCTGGCTGGCCAGGTCTCTGCAGCCCCTGGCAGAGCTGGAATCTGTGCTTCTCAGTGGGCAAGCTGGCCTCAAGCCTGACCCTCCTGCACTTGAACTTCCACTCTCCCTGTCATTTTAACATGCTCGCAGGCCCTCTTTCTCATGAAGGCCATACCCCACATCATATCAAACATATTACAGTGCCCCACATTCCATAGTAAACATAGTCATAATATTTGCTCTAAAAATGTTTGAAGGAGTTTCTAGAATTATGCTCTGGAGAGTATCTATAAGGAATCCTTTTTAATATACATTTGGCTACTACATCTTGGCAGATATCATGTCTGTGTGGGAATCCTGGCCAAGTGAGAAAAATCCAACATATAAATTGTTTTCAAAGGGAGGAATGTTTTTATGACATTTTAATGAAGTAGACATAATGTTACACTTTTCAGACATGTAATGAAATGTTTATTAATTTTGACTTTCCTCTTTTCCTGAGGTTTACAGCTGGTACCTTTTTTCTAGTCTGCAGACATTTCCTAGGTCCCTTGAAACTTGGCAGATCCAGGTGCTGGTACTGGTACTGGTTTCGTCGCTAAGTTGTGTCTGACTCTTGTGACTCCATGAACCTAGCCTGCCAGGCTTCTGTTTCCATGGGATTCTCCAGGCAAGAATACTGGAGTGGGTTGCCATTTCCTTCTCCAGGGGATCTTTCCCACCCAGGAATCGAACCCTAGTCTCCCGCATTGCGAGCAGAATCTTTACTCACTGAGCTACAAGGGAATCCCTGTGGTGCTGAGCCTACACTATCTAAAAACTCTATAAACTCTCCTGGCCCTTGCCAGGGCCAGAATATGGCCCTCTCTGAAGAGGCGCAGTTGCAAGCCCAGAGACCCCAGTGAGACAGGCAAAATGTGGAGGCCTCAAAACTGGGGGCAACATCTCAGCAGGGACCTCTGGAGGGCCCCACATCTCTGCAGAGCCAAGCAGAAGTGGCCCAAGCATTCCAAGGCTCCCGCACCAACCCCGACACCCTCTGGACTCTCCAGACTTCTCCCAGGCCCCTTGCCCTGCCAGTTCTCTCTGGGTCACCCTGGGATGCTGGTTATTTCATGAACAAACCCTGCATTGTCTCACCCCACCCCCCTCTTTTCCTAAAACTAAAAGCTGAAGGGCCTATATGGAGGACCTTCATCTCATCTCTCTTAGCAGCTCTCTCCAAATTCATTTTGGACAATTTTATATTTTATGTAAAATGCTAAACAAATGCAGCTTCATTTCCCCCCCTTTTCTAGCCAGATCATCCCCTCAAGGTCCTCCCACATGGTCATCCTGGGGCTGCCCCTGGTGGTTCCTAATTGCTTGGCACTCTTCCTCAATAGCTTCTTGACATTTTGCAGTTTCCAGTCTTGTAGATTAAAGGTCAGTGTCCTATGGTCGGGGCTTCCCTGGTGGCTCAAGCAGTAAAGAATCCACCTGTGATACAGGAACCACAGGAGACTCTGGTTTGATCCTTGGGTCAGGAAGATCCCCTGGAGGAGGACATTGCAACCCACTCCAGTATTCTTGCCTGGAGAATCCCATGGGCAAAGGAGTCTGGCAGGCTACAGTCCATGGGGTTGCAAAGAGTCGGATACCACTGAAGCAACTTAGCATGCACACATGGTTAGACACCAGCTTTACACAGCCTGTGTGTTTGCCTGGTGTCCAGTACAGGCAAGCTTGGTGCCAGAAGGTCTGTCCTGCCTGTCCATGTGAGCCCCTGCCCCTCGAGCCTCTCAGGAACCCAGTGACCAGAAGGAAGTGGGCAACCCAGGAGGAAGTGGCTGCTGTTTACTGAAAAGAGGAAATTTGGGCAATGAACTTGCTCCCACATGGCCAGCCTCTGGGCAAACCCCGGGGGAACACAGAGCTAGTGACTCATCCTAGTCAAGTTTCCCTAGCAGGGAACAGGGTGAAAGGCCTCTAAGAAGCACCCAGCCACCCACCGCCTTTTTAATTCCCAGACCCCAGGGTATGGAATTGGCTAAGACCCAAACCTGCCACAGAAGCAGCCCGCAGTCCTGTGGGGAGCCCAGAGAGAAAGTAGACCTTACCACCTGATATGCTGTGTGTCCTTTGGCATGTCTGTGCCCTCTATGGGCTACAATTTCCCATCTGTTCCACGAGGGACTGGATGGCAAAGTGATCTGTAAGGGCCCTGCCCACCTGCTCTGAAATGTATCAGTGGCATAAGGCACAGCTGTGAGGGCCTTTGGTCATTCTCCCTACAGCTCCCCAGACCAGCAGAGGCTCTGTTTTGTTTTTTGAGCCTTCATGCTCAAAGGCCTCTTGATTCTTCTAGCTATTACAACAGACCTGACCCTTGCTTTTAGGACTCTGTCTTATCCTGCAAGCTTGGCCGCCCGCTCTGGTTAGTGCAAGCCTGACCACTTCGCCTCTCCCCTGGCCCTGCTGGAGAAGCTGTCCTGACACAAAGGGCACACATGAGGCCTTCTGTGCCTGAGGCAGAGAGGACCGGCAGAGATGGCTCCACTGCTTGGGGCTGGGGGACACAGTGCAACTTTGGTGGGGCTTTGTTCAACCCAGAGCACATGTGGAGGAAGTTGGCCTCGATGGGGAGGAAATTGGAGTTCATGGGTCAAGGCTGGGGTACTGCAGCTGTGAATGGGCTGAGCACCAGAGGGTGTGAGAAGGAACAGGGAGAGGCAGACCATCTTCAGAGTGGGGCTGAATTGACCACTGGGAGACGCCACCGCCACCACCCATTGAGAGTGCTGGCTGAGTGCTTCCATACAGCTCAGCGCCACGCCACCTGCCCTGATAGAGGGTCAGTGAAGAAATGGATGAGGCGCTGGAAGCAGTGGCAGTGGGGGAGGGGGCTCCCAAATAAAGGAGGGGCTGTATGACATTGGGTGGATCTCCCAGCCACCCTGTGCCTCAGTTTCCTCATCTGTAGAATGGGACATAATGACCACTTTACCTCCTAGAGCTGTTACGAGGCTTAAACGAGATAAATGCAAAAGTGTTTGGCACAGTCCCTGACATGTGGTAAGGCCTCAGAATGGTAGCTGATTCATTCAACAAACATCCCCAGCCCCTGCTCTTTGCTTCTGCCTGGTTTTGAGTGATGCTGAAACTCCGAAAAGGAGTGTGGGGGAGCTTCACAGAGAAGAGCCCCACCAGGGGACCCTGTCAGCCTGGATTTGCTATCTCCAGCTTCCAGGAAGCCTCGTTTCCCTACCAAATTGGCAGGCAAATCTAACACACCTGTGGTTCTCTTTCCTAGAGGGAAGGCATCTGGGATGCCTGCCAAGCTCCCAGTCCCAAGGACAAGGGAGCCAGGATTCAGATAGGTAGAGGCCTGGATGCACTGGAGGGTGGGGTGGAAGGCTTGCAGGGGCTGGGTGCCAGGCAGCGGAGGTCCACATAGGCATTACAGAGCCATACTGCCCAGGAAGCAGGGGAGGGCTGGATCCCCAGGAAGACAGTGGGGCTATAGCTACAGAGGTCCTGTCCTTTCCGGTCACTGTCCTGCTTCTGGGCCTGGCACTGCGCCCAGGACACTGTAAGCCTTTCTGCTTTCCCCACTCTTTCCCAAGGGCCCTCTTGCCATCCCCTTCCCAGGACCCCCTATCCCTCAGCCAAACTTGAGCTCAGATTCTTCCTCCCTGCTTACACAAGCCCTGGGACTTCAGCCCTCACTGTGAGGCCTAGTCTGGGAGGTAAGGGCATTTTAACTAAAATCTTGAAGAGTTGCTGTTCTAATGGTAGAAGTACAGACATCATCTTGGTTGGGCAAAGGGGTCTCCAAAGGAGTTTAAAAGGTGCTTGTGCAGGGGGTCCAGTGGGTAAGACTCTGCGCTCCCAACGCCCAGGGCCCAGCTTCATTCTTGGTTGAGGAACTGCATCCTACCTGCTGCAGTGAAGATTCCATGAGCCGCAACTAAGACCCAGCACAGCCAAAATAAATAAATAATTTTAAAAAAAAAGGTGCTTGTGCAAGCAAAGCAATAAGGGGACACGACCTTGGAGCAGGGGTCCCCAACACGCCCAGGTGGTGCCTGTTAGAAACCCGAGCTGCACAACAGGAGGTGAGCAGCTGGCAAGCCAGAGCAGCTTCATCTGCCTCTCCCATCGCTCCATTACCACCTGAACCATCCCCCTCAACTCCGACGGTGGAAAAACTGTCTTCCACAGAACCATGCCCTGGTGCCAGAAAGGTTGGGGACCGCTGCCTTGGAGGGAAGGCCACTGTCTTGGAAGGAAGGTCCCAGAAGGCAATCAAGATGTGATACTGGGCAGTAAGGAGACCTGGAAGGAGCTGATTTGGTGAGAAAAGGAGAGCGTTTTCAGATTGGTTTTGTATTTTGGAGCTTGAATATATTAACAAAATATTAATCAATTTTGATTTAGTGCATTTTTTAGGTACTTACAGAGTTTGAGTAGCAAGGAAAGGAGCCCCAGGTAGGGGAAGGGTCAAGAGCAAAGGCATAGAAGGTGGATGCAGCATATATGAGGAAGTGGGGTAGGACCCCCAGCTTCTGGTCTCGGCCCTGCCAGTGACTTACTCTTTGTCTCGAGCAGCCCGTTTTCAGCCCTGAGTCTCTGTTTCCATCTTTACAGTGGGCACAAGTGGAGACAGTAATGCTATCTCATCTACCTGTTATAAAAGGGAAAGGTAATCACATATGTGTATTTGAAATGTTTGGCACACGATAGGGGCTCAACATCGTTACGGAGCTCCTATGGGCCCCCATTTCCCAGCAGTGAGGGGCAGCCCCGGATGTCCAAACTGGCAGGTGTGCCATGACCCATGGCAATCCCCTGGCCTCCAAGAAACTGTAGAACAAGCTTTACAACATATGGTCCTCGGCTCCTGATCTCCTCAACAGGTTCCTGTATACCTGTCTCTTCTTTAGTTCTCATGAGCAAATGGCATGTAATTCTGTAGCTTTTCATTTTTGCACAGGACTCAGAACTACTCACCGGTGAGGTCAGATAATATATAGAGAAACTAATTTACGTCTTGTTCTTGCTGCCAAAACTGAGAGGTACTGCTGATGGGGGAGACCCTCTGATCTGAGGGGTGGGTTTACTTTCCTCTGGGATTGTCAGGAGCCCACAGGCCCAGAGCAAGGATACTCTATGGAGTGGGACCTGCCAGTGTAGGAGACACAAGAGATGTGGGTTTGATCCCTGGGTCAGGAAGATCTTCTGGAGTAAGAAATGGCAACTCACTCCAGTATTCTTGTCCGGAGTCCATAGACAGAAGAACCTGGCAGCTACAGTCCATGGGCCTGCAAAGAGTTGAACATGACTGAGTGCACCTGCAAAGGTCCAGGGCACTTTGGAGTCTGCATCTCACTACATAGCACATAAATAAATATATACAAATATATATATAAATATATAAATATAATGGCATAGTCACATTTTAAATTATATACAATATAATATTAACATTTTATAGTATATATATATATAAATATAGTCACAGTCACATTTTAAATTGTATACACTATAATATTAACATTTTATATTATATATCATTAATATTAATATGACATGTATATATGACATAATATTCTATATCTTATGTATACAACATATATAATTTTTTTTACTTTGAACTCTTTTGGAAATGATTACTTTTATAATTTTGCTTTGAAATGATTTGGCTTTGAGAATTCATTTAATTAACAATTGGTAACAATCTGTTGGCAGTTTTCCTGCACACTTGGGGATTCTTCTGAGATTAAGACAATCTGACCTCCAAACCATTTTCAGATGTGGTGAAACTTTTATGAATACTGAATGAAGTTGATGCAACGATACATTGTATAGACATTTGCTTATACATTTGTTGTGATTTTGCTGCTTTCTTCTTTTGGATTTGGGAGCAAATACTGGTAGGGTTTTTTGATGTTATTGTTTTTCAGGCCTCAGACATTTTAACCAGCCCTTGTAAAGTTCTCAGTACCTGGCCATTGTCCTGTAAATATTACTAAAACAGAACTGCCTGTTTGGTGGGATGATTGTTCCGCCCTCCTACCCCAAGAGCCATGCTCTACAGATGAGAAGATGAGCTTTCTCAGTTACATCAAAGGGGCAAAAAAAGTCAAAGTAACATTGGTGACTTCTCTGGAGCAACATCGGCCCCCTCCCAGTTTTTCTTGCTAGCTGGGGGCCCCCAAATGACTGAGCTTGGATATATTATCTATTTGTCTATTCATTCACTCAGTATTTCTTGAGTGTAAATGACTACAACTCCAAAAGAAGACAATTTGGCAACATCTATCAAAATGGCAAATGCAAATACCCTTTTGATTGAGCCATCTCTTCTGAGAATGTGTTCCATGGATGTACTCACCCTTGTGCTTAATCAAATCTGTATAAGGTTATCCACTGCTGCATTGTGGGAAATATAAAAACACTGGAAGCAACCCAAGGGATCGTCACTAGGGGACTGGTTACAAAAATGATGGTGCAGCCATGTAGCTGTAACACGAAGAATGGCATCCCTCTGTGTATTCTTATGAAAGGAACTCAGATGTATTACTAAAGAGCTTTACAAAACAAAGTGCAGGACACTGCATAGGATTCTACCCTTATATAACAAAAGGAGGAAAATAAGAATATACATATTTACTTGAATATGCATAAAGAAACCCAGAAAGAACATGCGAGAAATGAATAAGAGTGGGTTTTTGTGGGAATGAGGTGGCACTGGGTGGATGGGGTTTTAATGCCTGGAGAAAGAAGATTGTTAGGGATATCTTTTTTATCCTTTTTATTATTTATTTGTTTGTTTTTATTTCTGGCTGCTCTGGGTCTTTGTTGCTGCATGTAGGCTTTCTCTAGCTGCAGTGAGTGGCGCTACTCTCTAATGGCAGTGTGTGGGCTTCTCCTTGTGGTGGCTTCTCTTGTTGCAGAGCACGGTCTCTAAAGCGCGGGGCCTTAGTGGCTGTGATACGTGGGCTTCGTTACCCCTCAGCACATGGAATCTTCCTAGACCAGCGATGGAACCCGTGTCCCCTGCATTGGCAGGCAGACTCCCACCCACTGGACCACCAGGGGAGTACTACACTTTTCATTTTTAAAAACCATGTGGATGTATTACACATTTGGATGATAATTTAAAATATACCTATGG
This sequence comes from Bos indicus x Bos taurus, assembly GCF_003369695.1. Classification (NCBI taxonomy): domain Eukaryota; kingdom Metazoa; phylum Chordata; class Mammalia; order Artiodactyla; family Bovidae; genus Bos; species Bos indicus x Bos taurus. The sequence goes on from NC_040096.1 coordinate 30,524,296, forward strand.
AGCATCTAACTATGCCAAACATGGTTCTAGGCACAGAGCACAGTGGAGAATAAGGCAGACAGTCTGAGAAAAAAAGAAATAGGGTTGTTCATTCTGCACTCCCTACTATTGTGGAACAAATTCTAATGGAATAACCAACTAAGGGGCACAAGAATGCAGTGTTCATAAACTAAAGCAAACCTATGACTAAAATGTACTGAAAAGCCCCCTTTGGCATTCTGCATGGAGGCTGGCTGCCAGCAGCACTTGGCCGTGTGCTGGGTTCCCACAGCAGAGGCTCAGCGAAGGAGGAGTGGAAGCGGCAGTGCTGGGGTGCGCCATACTCAGCCTCGGTCAAAGGACTGGAAAAACGCCACCTCTGAGCACCTTTCTGGAGAAGTCGAGGGCTTTCTGCCTGAGAAGGCACAGCGGACTGAGCACCCTCGGGACAGAGTAATTTACTGGATAATCAGTTACCATCTATTTGTCCTACAGCAGAAGCACGGCCTTGATGGAGAACCCAGGAGAAGGAAGTTTTGATGAGACAGACAGAGAATTCTGGGGACTTCCCAGTGGGGAGATGACTTGGAGCTGGGGCTGATGATTATTGCTTGTGCCCCGTGCCTCCCGGCCTCTCCTCTGCGTTGGATCAGCTCACTGGATCCCCAAACCCTGCTAGGTGCGTACTTTTTATGAGTACTTTTTATCCCTTTCATTTTTACTGATGAGAAACTGAGACACACGGAGATTAAGTACCTCCCTCAAAGTCACCAAGCCAGCAAATGGGGGAACCAGGATTGTAAGTTGCTTAGTCTGGCTGCAAAAGCCTGAATCTTCTCAGTTCCTCTTCCTACACCTCTGGGCACCCAGGGATGGAGAAGCAGGGCGGGCGTTCTGGAGTCTTCTCTCCGTCCCAGGGCCCAGCTCCCAGCAGGTGACACGGCCATGAACGGAACAGTGGGTTATGGAGTGCCTTCAAGGAAAACCAACCCCTCAGTCTCTCACAGAGCTCACTGGATGCCCCCAAACCTGGCCTCACCTCCTCCTCACCCCCATTTCCTCTGAGTGTAAAAATAGACTCCCCTTTATTTGCCTGCCTTTGGAATCTTCATATCTGGCCCGCAGCCATCCTGGGCTCCCCCTTCCCCTACACAAAACCTTTGTCGCCTTATGCAAATAGCCAAGTTCTGCTCATAAAAGTACCCCACCTAAGAGGGAGCTGGAGAGATAACACCTCATGGAAAATTACAGAAACACATTTCTTTGTATTTGAATACTTCCAGGACTTTGTGTTGGCAGCAAATCAACTCTGGGTCTAACCCCAGTTTCCTTGGCGTTTTTTGGACGGTGGATCTCTCTGGTATCTGATGAAGTTCATGAACTTTTTCTCAGAATAATATTTTTAAATGCATGAAATAAAATACATAGAATCACAATGGAAATCAATCATATTGATATAAAGTTATTCAAAAATCTGTGATGTAGTAATACAGTGTGCTTCTCTTTTAGCATGTTAAAGAACAAGATCCGGCTTAGTTATTTTGAAGTAATGGTGAACAAAATCAATATCTGAAGATGTCTGCCACAGCTGTAACGTGATATGAGAATATCTGTAATTTCCATTGGTGACCAAGTCACAAGTTCTATGAACACTAATAAGGTTTGTTCTCCGCACTCGTCACGGAAGGAAATGCTGAATTTCAGTTAGAGATTGGGGAAGATAAAGATGTAATCCACCTTGTTCCTCCCCCACCTCAACTTAGGAAATTCCAGTCTTTGCCAGTTTGGGCCTGTGATTTCCACTGTGACCCCAGTGTATCCCTGGCTTACAGCTGTGACCGGAAGATAGTTTCACAAGTACATGAATCCCTCCAGGATCCCTTGGCTGGAGTTGACTCCTCTCTGTCAAGGCTGGAAATTGTTTATAAAAGTGGTGTTCCCAGTAGCTGACCCTGGGGATCCTTGCTGTGTGCCTGTGGGCCTATCCCATGTGAAGAGCATGACCTGCAATAGCTCACTCCATCAACAGGTGAGGCAAGTAGATGCCTCGCAGCCCTATTCACAGATGTGAGAAATGAGCCTCAGAGACGGGGAATAAGCTGTTCAGGTGGAGGTTGCAGGTGTGTGGCCTGCCCTGGCCTTTCCTCTAAGTTGTATGTATTACATACTTGCCATCGATCACTTTATCTTGATTTGAGGTGACCGTGATGAAATTGTAATAATAATAGTAATAATGAAAATAATTACCAATGGGAGGGCCCACTGTATTTTAGAGTCATTACATTATCATCAGAGCTGATCCTAATAGCTTGTGTTCCAAACTCTGTTCTAAGGACATAACTCATCTTACCTTCCAAACAACAGGTCATGTTCTTGTCCCTGTTTCAAAGATGACGACACTGAAGGCCAGAAAAATTAAGTCATTTCCTCAAGGTCCCATAGCTGGTCAGCTGGGATTGGAACCAAGGAAATATGACTGCAGCATCCTCATTTTTTAGTAAGTGAGCTGTTTTGTTGAAGTAGAACATATACATAGAAAAATGCATAGGTCATGAGCCCACCTCAACGAATTTTCACAGAGTGAATACATTTACCTAACACACCACCCAGATCAGGAAATAAAACATGATCACCACCTGGCAGCCCCTCATCCCTTGCTTATCATATACTCCCCAAGGCAAACATTATCCTAACTTCTATTGTTATTGGTCAGTTCTACCAGTTTTTGAGTTTATACATACATTCCCTCATTGTTAAGCAAAGTGAAAGTGAAAGAAGAGAGTGAAAAAGCTGGCTTAAAACTCAATATTCAGAAAACGAAGATCATGGCATCTGGCCCCATCACTTCATAGCAAATGGATGGGGAAACAATGGAAACAGTGAAAGTGTTTATTTTCTTGGGCTCCAAAATCACTGCAGATGGTGGCTGCAGCCATGATATTAAAAGACATTTGCTCCTTGGGAGAAAAGCTATGACAAACCTAGACAGCATATCAAAAAGCAGAGACATTACTTTGCCAACAAAGGTCCACCTAGAGAAAGCTGTGGTTTTTCCAGTAGTCATGTATGGATGTGAGAGTTGGACTATAAAGAAAGCTGAGCATCAAAGAATTGATGCTTTTGAACTGCGGTGTTGGAGAAGATGCTTGAGAGTCCCTTGGACTGCAAGGAGATCCAACCACTCCGTCCTAAAGGAAATCAGTTCTGAATATTCATTGGAAGGACTGATGCTAAAGCTGAAGCGCCAATACTTTGGCCACCTGATGCGAAGAACTGACTCATTTGAAAAGACCCTGATGATGGGAAAGATTGAAGGCAGGAGAAGAAGGGGACGACAGAGGATGAGACGGCTGGATGGCATCACCGACTCGATGGACATGAGTTTGAGCAAGCTCCAGGAGCTGGTGATGGACAGGGAAGCCTGGTGTGCTAGAGTCCATGGGTCGCAAAGAGTTGGACACGACTGAGTGACTGAACTTATTCTTAACCATTGTGCTATCTCCTTTAGTTGTCATAATGGCCCTAGAGTCTAGAAGGTAGCTTTTTAAAAATCATTCCCATTCTACACATGAAAAAACTGAGCTATGTGCAGCCACTTAGTAACTGCCTTCAGGCCGCGGCCAGTGTAATGATTCTAACCCAGGTCCTTGGGGCTGGCTCGCTGCAACATCCCCTGCCTCCCCATCACCCAAGCCTGGATTTCTGCTATGACACTCGGAAGCACATTAAAAGTTCAGGGATGTTTGCATGAACAAATATCCCGGGCCCTACCTGGTTCACTGCTTCCTCTCAAAGGCCTTATGGCAGCCCTGCTAGGGGATCAGAGGGCAGAGGCCCACTTCATAGTCTTTGCACTTGCTTCTGTCTCTTCTGGGAGCAGCATCTCTTCCCCAGCCACCAGCCTGGCCTCCTCCTTTGCTGCTCCAGTGGCATATTCTGGACAAGGCTTCCCCCAACCCTGACCCCCCATCTAAGTAACACACCCATTCATCTTCTTCCTCTCTTTCCTGGAATGCTTATTACACTTGGTGCCATATTCTACATATGTATTTGTCTATTGCCTGTATCCTTCCACTAGAATGTATGTGCCACAAGGCAAAATGCTCTTTGGAGTACTGCTTTATTCCCAGGACCCACGAGTATGTGGCACACAGTAGACAGTAAAGCTTGAGTGGAAGGAGAAATTCACCAGCACGGAACTTCACCAAAATGCAAGTGGCCTCCATGGAGGAAGGACAAGTAGAATTTAAATTCCCCACTTTGCTAACAGTGGCAGTGCCTGGCCCTTAGCCAGAGTCTGGTCTTTAGCCGAGACAAAGACCGGAGGTTGGGGGAAGGGGCCAAACCCAGTGCTGCGCCTCATCTGCTAGCCAGGAAGTCAGAGATACCCCCCCACCCCAGGCCTCTCTAGCTGCTAATGTGACCCTCCCCCAGCGTCCCCAGCCAGCCAAGGTGCCCCGCCTCAGAGCATCAGAGAGGGGAACCAGCCCACACATTGTCAGAGGTGACAATGGGGCTCCTGTGTGCCATGGGCGGTTGGAGAGGGCATGGACTCAGGCAAATGAGGCGTCAGTCCATGGGGCGCACACAGATATAGAGGCGTGCGGGTGGTCTGGGCTCGGCTTCCACCTCAGTGCTCGCCAGAATGGAGGCCCACCTTAGGCAGCTCAGCCTGGGCAGGGGCCCCAAGGGGGCTGGGGACAGACAGGCCCTGGCTGAGCTGCAAGAGCTGGCCCTGAGCTGGTTCATGGAGACGCAAGCCCCCCTCATTCTGCAGAATGGAGTCCTGCCCGCCTGGTTTCACGGATTCATCACCCGCAAGTAAGGCTGCCCCTGTCCACACACCCAGCATGGCCGATAGCCCCTCAGGGCCGAAAAAATGGTCTGGGACCAGATTGGTCCCTGCCTTCTCCATGGGGGAGGCAGGGACCCCAGGAGGTAGTGGGTGGGGAAGCAGACTTAGGGGCACCAAGTTCTCTGACAGCTGCTTCTGTGGGCAAGGTGGGTGAAGGCATTGGCCCCCCACTATGAGTCTGCTGGGGCTGCCAGGTTGCCAGAAAAACAGAGGCAGGGGAGGGTGGGGGCGGCAGGCCGGATCAGAATGCATTCAGACCAGCTCTGAATATCTTGATGAATTACTAAGGGTGCTGTTTCATTTATCATCCAAACCAGAACACTATTAGTAAGTGGAGAATTTACTAGGAGACCTGTTTTAAGTGGGAACTGTTCCAGGCAACCCTGGATATACAGTTACTCTAGGAATAGACGCCAAAATGTGGGGTCTGGCTTTCTGATTGGGATGGGTCTCCAAGCTGCCAAAGCCCTTGCTGAAGGAATAACAAATGCGGCCAGCCTTTGGGTCCTCCCGGCCCAGCACTTAGCATTGAACCAGGGCCGGCTTCACCGGCATCAACTCGCGTTGTAACACGGGGCCCTTTGCTCAGAAGGGCCCTATTCTTGGCTGAATACACTGCAGTCCCCATGTTGAAATTCTTACTTTTTTACTGACAGGCTCCAGGTTTTCATTTAGTACCGAACTCTGCAAAATTTGTAGTTGACCCTGCATAGAGCAGGCACTCAGTGTTTGGTGAATAAGTGGGTGAGGAACTATTTGGTCTATGTACTGCCAAATCAGAAGACAGCTGGAATTTTCCACCATGCCTCCAGAATACTTGGCATTATTTAGCAGTATCCATAGCTGCCTGGGGTTGAAGGGGATGTGCAAGGGAGGAAGATGAGAACCTAAGAGTTGCTATCATGGTCAGCCTCCAGATATAATAGCACCTTCTCCCTGCAGAAACTCTTGTGCAGTACACATCCTGCACAAGTGTGCAGCAATTGTACACATTGCTGTACACAGCAATCCTGAGGCAAGGATCCACAAAACTGAAAATCTCCAGCTATATGGAATCCTTCTTGCTATAGGGCCATTCAGGTGGAGGGCGGTGGCTATTGTGCCCACTGGTGAGGCTGTAAGTGGAGCAATGTACATGATTTCAGGACTCCAACCCAGCGCCAGACTGAGTCTTGAATTTGCTTGACTGAGCCCAGACAGGCCACAGAACCAGCCGAAATACTGAGGGAGTTCTCTATAAAGGTCTGGAGGTCTCTGCTCTGGGTCTGGGGCATGGCCAGCAGGGACTCTGAGGCGGGTCTGACTTAGGCTACTCCTGCTGCTGTTGGGGGTGCCCAGCCCTGACTAATGGCATGTCCTCTGCCCAGGCAGACAGAGCAGCTGCTCAGGGACAAAGCTCTTGGCTCCTTCCTCATCCGCCTCAGTGACCGGGCCACCGGCTACATCTTGTCCTACAGGTAAGAGAGGAAGCCCTCTGCAAAGGACAGGCAGGCAGGTTCTGGATCCCACAAGCCAGCCTTGCAGATAAGCTCCGAGTCTCCACCAGCCCACACTGCTGGGATTTCCCCAGGCCCTCACTCCCTGACTCCCTCACCCATCCACCATGTCCATCAGGCATGCTAAGCAGCGCCGGCCATACACTAGGAGAAGCCTCTGCCTTCAAGGGGGTGAGTTAGAGGGGCAGGCAGGGGAAAACCTCCTCCTGATGGAAGACTGGGGAAGGTTCACAGAGGTGAACTTTGAGTCCAGGATAGAAGGAAAAAAGCAACTTGCTGGGCAGGAAAGGAGGTGTGATTGGGGTTTAGGAAGGCATTTCCAGTAGATTAAACTGCATGTGCAAAAGAAGAGAGACAAGGCAGACTAAGGTGTTGGGGAGTTGCTGGGTGCAGAAGGATGCATGGTCCCAGTGGAGCAGTGCCTGGAGAGGAGGGCAGGGGGCAGCTCAGGATAGCCTTGGATGCTGGGCTATGTCCGTAGACAATGACGGGTCATCGGGTCAGACTTAGGTTTTGCAAGGAACCTGCAGGCAGCCTATGGAAGGAGGACTCAAGACAGATACTGGGGGCAGTGGGAACCACGAGGGGTGAGGTCTGGGCTCGATGATGAAATCTAGACTAGTGTAAGGCAGTGGTCCTAGAGACGAGGAGACAAGATAGGCAGGATGAAGTCAGAGGTGGTGATATCAGAGCCTGACCCAAGAGTAGTTTGCGAGGGGGAAGGCAGAAAAAGAAAGAAGTTCCCCCCACCACCAACCCCCAGTTATGGAGGGAGGCAGGCTGGGGCTCTAGGGAAACTCTCAAAGGTCTCAGATTCAGATTCAAAATTATCATCTGTTCTGACTGTCTCAGTTCAAATCCTGACCTTGAGCAAGTTGCTTTGCCTCTCTGCACCCATGTTTCCTCATCTGTAAAATGGTAATATTGCAGTATTTACTGCATAGAATTGTTGAATGGGTTTGATGAGTTTAGACCTTTAAAAGTGCTGGTACTCCAGAACATAGTAAATAAATAAATGTTACTCATTACTAAAATAGTTATTGTTATTCTGAGTCCCTGATACAGTTCTCAGCATTTTAAAATATACAAACTCAGCAGTTTTCAATGTCTTTTCAGCATCAGGGCTTTTTTTATTATTATTATTATTCAAACATGATCTTGGGTGGAATGCCAACTCATTAAAGAGATAAAAGTGGGGTTCCTTGCAGATACACAAATAGACCAACACGAATCCAGAAACAGCCCCCCACATTTGCTTTACCTGATTTGCAACAAATGTCCACATTTGGTTTACCTGATTTGCTACAAATGTCCACTGTAGTTCAGGGGTGAGGGATGGGGATGGGCTGGACTTTTCAATAAGTGGTGTGGAAGTAATTGGATAACCAAATGGAAAAAAATGACCCCCACCTCACATCATACACAAAATTTAAATAATTCTAGATGGATCATGAACTCAAGTGAGAATAGCAAAACAATACACTTATAAAGGAAAACATGGGAAACGTTTTTCATGATCTCGTGGTAGGCAAAGATTTCTTTAACAAGACCCCAAAGTACTGACAGAGAAGCTTAACAATTGAGTTTCTTAAAATTGAGAACTCTTATTAATCAAAAGATACCATTCTGTGAATAAAAGGACAAGCCACAGTGCCGGAGAGGTTTTGTATTGTAATACATACACCTAATAAAGGATTCATATCGAGAATATATGAAGAAGTCCTGCAAATCAGTAAGGCAAAGACAACACAGGCAAAATAGAGGCACTTCAAAAAGAGGGTCCAAAGAGGACGGTTCAGCAGCTTTAGTGATCAGGGAAATAGAAACTAAAACCACAATGACGTGCTGGTTACAGTAGAAAGACGCTACGAAACAGTTTGTGAAGACACGGAGCAACTGTAACTCTCATACTTGGCAATGATTTTAGAAGACAATTTGGCATACTACTAAAGCTAAGCAAAAGTGTATCCTGGACCCACCAACTCTCTGTCCTGGGATATTCTCAACACTAGTGAATACACGTATTCAGCAAAAAGCCATGTACAAGAATGTTCAGAGTAACTTCATTTATAATAGCCCAGGTGTAGAAATAACCTAAATGTCCATCAGCAGAATGGATACATTGTGGATATTTAAATTAAACGGAATACTACCTATCAGTGGGGGAAAAAAGAAGCTAATTCTACATGGACATGAAAAAAAAATATGATTCTATTTATGTGAATTTCCATAATGAGTAAAACTGATCTGTGACAATGGGGGTCAGGGTGATGGCTACTCTGGAAGGGGCCATACGGGAGTCTTCTGGGGAGCTGGAAATATTGTCCATTTTCCTCTAGGTGGTGGTTACATGGGAAATACATTGAGTGGCACAATTAGGACGTGTGCCTTCACTGTGTTTACCCATATTGTTTAGTTACTAAGTTGTGTCTGCCTCTTTGTGAGCCCATGAACATTTTTGGGACCCCATGCAACCGCGCCAGGCTCCTCTGTCCATGGGATTTCCCAGGCAAGAATACTGGAGTAGGTTGCCGTTTCCTCCTCTGGGGGATCTTCCCCACCTAGGGATTGAACCTGCAGTCTCCTGCATTGGAAGGCAGATTCTTTATCACTGAGCCACCAGGGAAGCCCAATACTCTTCCATAAAAAAGGAAAATGAAGAGAGTGGGACTTTACAGGCTGGGGGAGATGGGAGCTGGAATTCCATCTTTTCCATGTGGCTGGAATTCAGGTGAGGGGAGTGAGGCCGAGGTGTGCAAGTGTGGGGTCGGACCTCATCTTTAAGACAGAGGTTTTACTCATCATGGATATTTTGGTATTAATTTTGACTTTCTAAAATATTGCGTTATCAGTTGTCCTGATTACTGAATTTGTGTCATCCCTTTACATCTTGCATCCGAGCCCCAAGCTGAGTGCCTCACTTCCCCTGTCCTTTCTTCCCTGACTGATGCTGCAGGGGAAAGGGGGTGGGGGGGATGGAGGGGGAGGTGGGGTGGAACGCCACTCCCCAGCTCCCCATCACCTGCAAGGCTGGGCTTGTTGGATGTCAAGTCCTACTTTCCAGAGGGGCACGTCAAGGCCCCAGAGGACAGCGTGGCCCCGGGTCAGCTCTGGCCCTGGGCCAAGGCAGAGCTGCTGTTGTCCTTGTGTTGCAGGGGCAGTGACCGCTGCCGGCATTTTGTCATCAACCAGCTCCGAAACCGGCGCTACCTCATCTCAGGGGACACCCAGAGCCATGGCACCCTGGCAGAACTCGTGCACCATTACCAGGAGGTGCAGTTTGAGCCCTTCGGGGAGACCCTGTCTGCTGCCTGCCCCCGGGTAGGTACCCCTCTTCCTGGGGGGGTGGGGGATGGGGCAGAGTGCCCAGGCCAGGGGTGTCCACCATTGGACCACATGCCTTTCTTTGCCTTTTCTATTTCCTGCCACCCACGGGCACTCAGTGCGGAGTCCTGGGAGAAGGAGACAGCGTTCTAGCTGAGGTCTGGGACCTGGTGGGGATGTTTCTGGCCCTGGCCAGCAGTCTCTGGCAGGAGGCTAGAGGCCAGCCAGGGGTGTATGACGACATACTTGCTGTGTCTCCACCACCCCCAGATGGAGGACAATGATCTCTATGACGCTATCACTGTGGGCCTCCACCAAACTGATCCTAGCCTGGAATACCCACCAGAGGAGGCCAGCAGCCCCCCTGCCTCTCCAAAGCACCAGGTCTCCTCCCTCCACAAAAGGAGGAGCCTGGATGCAAGTCCCCGGAATCTCTCCGAGGAAGAAAGCATGGAGGTGAGAAGGATTCTGGGCCACTGAGGGTCAGGGTTGCTAGACCAGGAATGTGGGTGCCACGCCCACAGTCAGGCCTGGAGCGGCCACCGCAGCCAGCCCCTCAGGCTGAGGAGGCTGACTGCCAGGCCCTCTGGGAGAGAAGTGGCGCAGTTTGGAGTTACCCAGTGGTTCACCCATGCCTGCCTCTGCTAGCTGGATTTGGTTCAAACCTTGGCTTGGCCTTTCTGGCTGAGTGACTTTGGTCAAGTCACATAAGCTCTCTAAGTCTCAGTTTACCAATCCTGAGATTCCACTGAGGCTTGAATGAGGGAACGGATGTACAATGTCTGAAAGAATCCCTTTGTAAACTATAGAGTGGAGTGCCTGTGAGTCAGTACTTTATTGTCCCTAGCATCTTTGCAGGAGGGACTCATAGAGACTTCTTTTTTTAATGTATATCAGATCACAGAATATCAAGGGCTTCTCCTCTTGTTTAAAATCTGAAAGCTTCACCAGGGTTCACAAGAGCCTTTTCAGGTGCCCTTGCTCCCTCTCCTCCTTCTTCACTTTTCTGGATCTTCCTTAAACACACCAGCCTTGTTCCCACCTCAGGGCCTTTGCACTTGCTGACCCACTGCCTGGAATACTCTTCCCACCAGATACCCACATGGCTGCTACTCTCGCTGCATGCCATTCTCTGCTTAAATGCCCTCTCCGCAGAAAGGGCCGCCTAAGCTATGGAAAATATCCCCTCTCCCACCTGCCATTGTCCCGATCCCTTTCCTCAGCTTTGTTCTTCTTCACAGTACTGATCCTGAGCTGACAGTATATTATCTTGTGATACACTATAATATGGGGTTGCTTCCCAGGTGGCACACTGGTAAAGTATCCACCTGCCGATGCAGGAGATGCAAGAGATGCCGGTTTGATCCCTGGGACAGGAAGATCCTCTGGAGAAGGATATGGCAGCCCACTCCAGTATTCTTGCTGGAAAAACCTGATAGGCAGAGGAGCCTGGTGGACTACAGTCCATAGGGTTGCAGAGAGTCGGACACAACTGAGTGACTGAGCATGCATGCTATTATATCATGTATTACATCAACCACATTAAACAAAAACAGAGTAGTATGTTGCCCATCTCCAGGTTAGAATGTAAATTCCCAAGAGGTGGTCTTGCTCATTATGGAGCCCTTGACACCTGGGACAGTGTCTACACAGTTCTTACTAAATATTTGTTGAATAAATACACAATTGATGGACTTGAGCGTGGCCTACTCTGAAGGTGAAGGGAGTAGTGAGTGGGTGAATGCAGGGGTCTCTCTGAGGGGCAGAGGGGAGAGGAGCAGAACAGAATGATCTCCGGTGGGAGATAGAGCTCACGACCTCTGACCTTGAATGCCAATGTAAGGACCATACTCAGGAGTCCTAGAATATGAAGCTGGCAGGGACCCCAAATGTCCACCAACCCCTGCAAGTAATGGTCAGGTAAATGAGTCCAAGGCCAGGGGCCTTAGCTTCTCTGAGAAAGCTTCATTTTAGCTGAGGGCAGCCTGGTGGCAGGGTAACCTTTCAGAAGTTCTGTTCCTCTCTCTAGGCTCCTGTCAAGGTGCCCCCGCTCCCAGAAAGGAGAGGTTCCCTTCTGAGCAACTCTTTTGGAGGCTCCAACGACATCATCTATGCAGACCTGAGAAAGATGAACCAGGCCCGGCTAGGCCTGGGCACAGATATATCTGGCTGGCAGGGGCCAGTTCCAGGTGGCAGCCAGGCCTGTTCCCCAGGCAAGGAGGCCCAGAGAAGACTGTCAGATGGAAGCCAGAACAAGCCTGATGGCCCAGGACCTGCCCTCTCTGGCGTGAGCCCAGACCAGGGCCCTAGGGTGTCTCCCATTTCTTGGGGCCTCCTCCTGCCGTCCAGCTCGGAGGCCTCGGGATCCTCAGGGGCTACCTGGAGCCAGGGGTCTCCAAAACTGAGCCGTGGGGCCCAGCCCTGCTTCCAGAGCAGTTGTGCAGACACCTACGAGTCCATCTGGACAGAAGACGTCCCCGAGGACACCAGGGATGTGCCACGCCGAGAAGATGGCAGTGCCCATGAGCAGACTGCAGTCTGCTGGGGGAGCCCAGCCAGGACCCCCTATCCTGGGATGGGCCCTACATACAGCAAGCTTTCGGGGTTCACAGACAGTGGTTATGAGAGGATCTCGGAGGTCCCGGAGCTCCCAGAGCCCAGACACACCTATGAACAAATCCCAGGAGCAAGCAGCCAGGAGCAAGGAGGCTGGACAGACACACAAATCCAAGCAGCCAGGAGCAAGGAGGCCGGACGGACACACAAGGTGGGCTCCAGAGTGGGGCGGGGTGGCTACCAGCCAGCAGAGAGCTACTGGTGAAGGAGGGAACCTGTGGCCCTCAAACACGGGTGGGTCAGGTCAGCACCACACCCAGAACTTCCCAGCTCCGACTTCTGCTAGGAGAAGGTGGGAGAGGAAGAGGTTAGATTTGGATATAAGATGGGAACTTTCAGGCCCTTCTGAAGTCTTTCTCTGGGGCAGGACTCCTGCCACTGCAGGTGTCTCAGAGCCTCAGAGAGGTGGACAAGGACCCTGGCTCCAGGTTTGACTTGCCTTGTCCCTTTTCATGACTCAGGCACTCCCTACCCATGTGGCTTTGGGCAAAATAGTTTCCCATGCAACTAAGATCACCAGATTCAGCAAGATAAAATACAACACACCCAGTTAATCTGAATTTCAGATAAACAATGAGTAATGTTTTTTTAGCATAGTTACCAGTACTGCTATTATTCCTTATTTATCTGAAGTTCAAACTTAGCTGGGCATCCTGTACTCTTATTTAGCATCTACCCAGTATCTGGCTGCATTTCCTCATCTGTAAAATGGGCTGGTCCTGTGCTGTGTCCAGGGGTGGCTGCCCAGGAGATGATACTAGCCATCCCCATGTGCTCAGGATACAGCCCAGAGACAGCTGTCAAAGGATAACTGTTATTCCTGGGGGTTTCTAAGAAAGGAGAAAGGGGGAAGCAAAGACCAGGAGGATGGAGGGAGGGGGTCAGAGTTCCCAGGGAGGCAGAGGAGCCCTGCTGAGGGTTCACCCCAGTGTGCTTGCCTGTACCTGGAGCCCATGAGCCAGGTGACCCCCTCCCCGAGGTGGCAGCCTCAGATCTCCAGCATATGCAGACCTCCTCTCCCGGCCTGAACAGTAAGACCCTGAGCTCGCAGATGAAAGGCCTTCACCAGAAGCTCTGCCAGCTCCCCCCTCGCGGCAGGGTTGTACCCACACACCCCAGGACAGGGAACTCCCCTGGTTCAAGCCTCTGAGATCCTGACTCCCAGGACCACAGATCCTGCCTGTGGACAGTCCTTCTAAGAACTACATAAGCTACATCCCCCATCTGCTCCTCCTCCAGCTGCAAAGTCCTTCTGGGTACTGAAGGCACCACATACACCCCACCCCCCCATCCTACCTAGGGCGTGGCTGAGGCAGAGAGGGCTGGGGTGGGGACCCCCGGAGACCCAGTGAGGGAAGGGGGGCGAGAGAGAAGTCCTTCATCCAAACCAGAGGGCTGGAGTTTCTGGCACTGTGAGGGGCTGTGGAGCAACTAGCCATCTGCATTCCAACCTGGTCTTTCTCTGGCCTTGGCCTCAGCTCCCAGTCCCTGTAGAGGGACCCTCTGAGCCTGGGTCTCCCTGCCCTGTCCCGGGACCCAGGCACCAGCATCCTGTCCTTCCTTGCAGCCTGACAAGCTCCGGAGGATCTTCTTCACAGACAAGAAGCACAAACCCTGAGGAGGTCTGGCTTCCAGCAGCCCACCAGCGGGTTTCCTGGGCCTGGGGCCACACCAGAGGTTATTGGGAAGCTCTCAGCTTGCTTGAAGGCACCCCTTGGACCCTCAAACCCAACCAGCCTGCTCTGAAACCAGGCTCCAAGACAGCCTAGGTGCCCACCAGCGACAGGGTGGGAGGGGACCTTCCAGTCTCCTGCTGCTCAGGACTGAGTCCCACTCCCCACCCCAGGGCCTCCCACCCATCCAGAGGAAGTCACAGCCTGAGAGGAGGGGGGACCAGCCAAAGGCAGGGGTGAGCACCCCCTGCTTCCAAGATGAGCAGGCTGGGGGGGTCCTGGACGATTGATGGAGCTGGCCTCCCACCACTGAACACTTACTGAGCATGGGACAGGCCCTGTGGCATGGCTGGAATTTTCTTAGCTGAGTGATGTCATACAGTTGCTCCAGAGACCAAAACCAGTCCCCCTCACTGTGGCCCTAGCAGAGAGCATAGGGTGGGAAGTAGCAGTAGAGTGCCACCTCAGAGGGGATGGTTCTGACCCTGGGGCAGCTGAGCTCCTGGGGGCCATCCCCTCTGCCCCTCTCCACCCCCACCTTTATGCAGGCCTCATAATGCAAGCTAAGCAGACCCTGATCTGACCCTTTTGCTGCAGATGAGTGGGCGGGGTGGGGGGCAGGGAGGGACAGAGACCCAGAGAGGAGCAGCAACCTGCCTGAGGCTGCACAGTCAGTCAGCCTGGGCACTGCTGGGCAGTTTCTGGAGTCAGCCAGTGGGTGCTTGCTGGCCTCCCTATATGACCAGGTCACCCTCATCTATGCTCTGCCTCCAGCCAGTGATGGCCTTTAGGGGTGGCTCTCAGACCCCTCCTAACGCAGGCCCAAACCTGGCTGGCTGCCTGGGCTCAGCCTGGGCACTGCTGGGCGGTTTCTGGAGCCAGCCAGTGGGCGCCCACCGGCCATCCCTATGTAACTGGTCACCATGGACCTAGGCCCATGCCTGATACAAATGTTCACTGGAATGGTTCTCACTATGAGGGACGTGGAGATGATTTTTCACCCAACATCGGCTCTTCGCGGAGCTCCCTAGGATCTGGGGCACAGATATGTCTCCTCCCAAGGACACAGGTACTGAAATAAAGTTGGTGCCGAAGCTGGGAAGGCAGCACTTAACCTCAAGAGGTGAGGTGCTCATGGGGAGATTTCAAGGAGAAAAGGGATCAACAAACCTTTCCTAACCTCGGCAGACACAGAGAACATGAAAGTGTTTTACTATCAGGAGTTCACAAATCTGTGGACAGCACACACCACTGAGGATTCCACGTCGTTGGGGAGGGCGGATGGGGTGGTGCTCCGGACCCGGACAGGGGCCGAGTCCTTGCACCCATGGTTCCCACAGCTTCACACTGGGAAGGGCCGAGGAGAAGAAACAGACGGGCCTGGGGTGCAGCCCAGCTGTGGGCTCTAGAGAAAGATTGCATAGCTTGTTAAACCTTGTCCTCTGTTTTTCCATTTGCCCTGGGCAACCCGGGTGCCTGCCCAGCACTTGGACAAGTCCGTACCCCAGCCCTGTTAGGGGTTCCTCCTTCCCCCTCCCACTGGGGCCATTTCTGATGGGAGTAGGGAAGGTGGGGGAACAGAGGGAGGGCCTGGGGAGGGGCCACAGGGGGACTAGGAAGGGCCGTGCTCCTCACATCCCCCCTTCCCTGGTTAAGGTTTTTTTCTTTTTTTTTCTTTTTTGCTGAAAGGGCCAAAGAAGTGTTCGTGGGTGTAAACCCCAGAGGCCACGGCTCCGCTCCTGGGGAGCTTGGAGGTCACACTCGTGCGGGGACCGGGCCGGATGGTCGGCTTCTGGTCACTGTCCTCAGATCCGGATGTGGAAAGTGCTGGAAAGAAGGAAAGACCAAGAGGGGGTGAGCAGCTCTGGACTGGGTGGGTAAAGGTCCTTACAGAAAGCCAACCAGGCCCCATGTCCAACCCTGGACAGTCCCTCCAGGAGGACACAGAGTTCATGAATAATCCACGTGAAGGCCTGGAGGGCCAGCCGTGCCTTCGTGTCCAACCCCACCCAACCAAAGGGCCCCCAGGTCTTACCCTTCCCCCGAGAGTCTGGCCCTGCTGGGGACAGCGGGCTCACCAGGCACACGTTGAGGGCAGCCGGGCCTGGAGCCTGGCCTGCCTCCTGGGCCGCACGGGGCCTGCGGCACCACCGCTCTAGGAGCAGTGAGGGCCCTTAGCCTCGTGGGGTCTTCCAGCTGCGGCCCCTATTAAGGCCCACCCCACCCAAGCCAGCCCCTTGGAGCCGCACCTGAGGAAGTCCGGGGCCTTGGCAATCATGTCCTCAAAGTCTGCAAAGCCCAGCTTGCCGTCACCATCGAGATCGGCCTCCTCGATGACCTTGTCACACACCAGTACCACCTCGTCCTCGTCCAGCTCCGACTTGGTGAGCCGGGCCAGCGTCAGCTGCAGGTCCTCCTTGCAGATGAAGTTGTCTGTGTTGAAGTCTGCAGGGAGCGGGTGGGTTTATCTCCACTCTCACACCAGACACCTCCCCATGCACCCTCTGGGGACACTGGATCCTGGTCTTCAGCCGACCGGGACCAAGGGGGGCTCACCCACAAGGCACCTCTGGACACCACGTTCAACAAACCCACATTCACCATCTGCACAAACCCCCAGCATGACGGCAAGCACAGACTTAGCCTGAGACACTTGGAATGTCCAAATCTGAGGCTTCCTGGGAACATGAGACCCAGGCCAAATGGCCCTCCTAGCTTTGCCCCACAGTGGACTTCGTGTTCTCTCTAGAGCTAAAGAAACCAAGGCCCAGACAGGCCAAGTGACTGAATCAAGGTCAGACGTCTGCTTGGAGGGGAAGCTGGGATGCTGACCAGGGCCTGGTTGATGCTAAGACCCACATTTTCTAAACTGCACCATGTTGCCTCTGGCCTCTAGCCAGACAAGGAGGTCAGGAGACTCAGAAGGCCCTCAGAGAAAAGCCCCACGCCTGGCTTCAAAGAGCAGGGAACAATCTGATTCTAATCCTTGGCAAAAGGCACTACTGCTACCCACAGCCCAGCAACATGTCCAGAGGACCGAGCCACGCAGGCTCATAGAGGGAACGTGAACACCCTTCTGACTGCTTTGCAACCCAACTATCAACTCTTTCTTCACCTGTGCTGTTTCTTCTACCTGGAGGGCACTTCCCATGTATCTGTGTAGCAGACTCCATCAAGTTTTAGCTCAAACGCCTCCTCCTGGTTGGTTGGCGGCCGGGGTAGGGGGCAGCGCTTCCTAGACATAAGGGCTCCTCTTGCCAACTGGCCAAACCCTACCATCAGTGCTAGTGATGAAGAGCACAATGCTCATGTAAGCACTTCAGGCTCCATCTCATTTAATTTTCACCACAAGCCTTTTCAGTGGGTACAACTGGAACCCCCATGATACAGATGAAGAAACAGGCTCGGAAAGGACAAATCACTTGAGGTCACATCCCTGCTCAGTGTTGGACCCCAGAGCCCAAGCTCTTGTCTGGGCACCCTCCATGGCGCATCCCCACACTGGCCTATGAAGGGGCCCTGGGGCAGGCACAAAAAAGGATATTTCTCTGCCCTCTGGTGGTGCCTCTCTGTAGGGTTGGCAAGAAGGGGAACCCCCTGCCCATTCTATATGAGGAAACTAAGGTCAAGGGAGGGGGTGATCCTTGCTAGAGGTCAGGCCCCAGGTCCCCCCAGCACCAAACCCCAGGTCCCAGTTGCCTTTCTCCATTCCACACTCCCATCCAGGGCAGTTGGGGAGCCCTGGTTCTCCCTTCACCTGTCCCCATGTCTGCCTGGCTGTGTGCCCTGCACTTCCCCTCTCTGGCAGACGATAGCCTTTCCCAGGAGCAATGTCCTGGGGTCCAGCATTAAGGGGACGATGGGTGGAATCTGATAAGTTTTTTCCTTGAAGCTTGTGGGTGTAGTTTGTGGAGAGTAGACAAGGTGGATACCATGCCTCTGCTGTGCAAATACAATGTGGGTGCAGAGATGTATGTAGACGAAAGTTCCCTGAAATAAACAGGAAAACTAGAAAATGAAAAAACAGCCCAGTGGACCCCACTGCCTTGGGATCTCCTGGCTGATCAAAGATGCGGGGGACAGGAGGTTTGTCCGTGGCTTCTCTTTTCCAGGACGGGTTCCAACCCCTCCTAGGGCCTCAGAGTTCCCATCTGAGCACTGTCTGAGGGTTTGACCCCAGTCCCAGTCCTCTGGAGCAGAAACCAAGGGCTTCGTGGGTGCTTGGCGCCCTCTGGTGGCCACTAGGACAATGGGTCCTGGGCTGAGCTGGGCTGGGGTGAAATGAGGTCACCCTATCTCTTTCAGCAGTTGCTGGAGTCAGGGTCTGAGGACCAAGGAGCCTACCTCTCAGCCCAGCCTCACCACTTGCAGAGGCCTCCTCTCCAGAACCCTAGCCTCTGCCAGTCTAGCTCTTCCAATTCACACCTCCAGGATGCTAAGAGATCTTTCGAGAACACAGGGCTGCCTGGCCTCACCTGAAGCCCCACAGTGACCCCCAAGCTCCTTGGCTGGCTCCTCAGAAGGCCAGTCACAATGACCTCTCCAGACTTCCACTGTGCTCATCCCACCACGGTCGTCTCCCCGTCAGCTCCCCAAGCCCTGTGCTGTGTGCTTCCCTGAGCTCTTCATAGGCTGCTCCCTCTCCTGGGTGTGCCTGCCCGCATTCTCCTGTGAACGAACTCCAGGCCCTGCTGAGAGGTCGGCACGTGTGAACTCACCTCAGGCTAACTGCCCACTCTCCCTCCTCTGATCTCAGGACCCTACGGGTATCGCTCGTGTACGAGTTGTCCCCTCTGGCCACCGCACTGGACAAGCACTCTTCAAAGTGTTCTTGGTGCCCCAGTGTCCCCAGGGTGGGAACCAGCAACAACCAGCTGGCCTATGGAACCCCACCACACACAGCGTCACAGCCCCTGCTCCAGGCCCGGGTTACCGTAGATCTTGAAGGCGTAGCTGGCCTTGAGCTCGCGGGGAGCTGACTCACAGAGCACAGAAAACATGTCAACAAAGTCATTGAAGGTGAGGTTCCCCTCACCATCTTCAGAGAAAGCCTCCACGATCCTTTCCTTGAAGGGATTCTCCTGAAGAAAACAACCACAGCAGTCACCATGGGTGCAGGTTCACTGGCAGGACCCTGGAGCCCATCTGTTATGCCTCTGTGACCTAACCCCTCTGGGCCTCAGTTTCCCCATCTGTAAAATGGGAATAATAATCACACCTACTTAATTGGGTTGCGAGAGGGTTAAATGAGTTAAAAATAAGGTGTTGGTACAAGGTCCGGCACATCATGAGAAATGCCAGGCTGGATGAGTTTACAGGCTGGAATCAAGACAGGCGGAAGAAACAAGAACAACCTCAGATAGGCAGATGATACCACTATAATGGCACAAAGCAAAGAGGAACTAAAGGGCCTCTTGATGAGGGTGAAGGAGGAGAGTGAAAGGCTAAATATGAAAAAAACTAAGATATGGCATCTGGCCCCAATGCTGCATGGCAAATAGAAGGGGGAAAGGTGGAATCAGTGACAGATTTCCTCTTCTTGGGTTTCAAAATAACTGCAGATGGTGACTGCAGCCATGAAATCAGAAGACAGCTGCTGCTTGGCAGGAAAGCAATGACAAAGCTAGACAGGGTGTTGAAAAGCAGAGACATTACTCTGCCAACAAAGGTCTGGATAGTCAAGGCTATGGTCTTCCCAGTTGTACCGTTGTGAGAGCTGGACCGTAATGAAGGCAAAATGCCAAAGAATTGATGCCTTTGAACTGTGGTGCTGGAGAAGACTCCTGAAAGTCCCTTGGAAAGCAAGGAGATAAAAGCAGTCAATCAAGGGAGATCAATCCTGAATATTCACTGGAAGGACTGGTGCTGAAGCTCCAGTATTTCGGTCATCTGATGCAAACAGATGACTCATTAGAAACATCCCTGATGCTGGGAAAGATTGAGGGCAGAAAGAGAAGAGGGTGTCAGAGGATGAGATGGCTGGACAGCATCACCGATGCAATGAACATGAACTTGGGCAAACTCTGGGAGATGGTGAGGGACAGGGAGGCCTGGCGTGCTGCAGTCCATGGCATCACAGTGAGTCACACACGACTGGGCAACTGAACAACAGCAGCAACAAGGCCCAGCACTAGTGAGAGCTCCACAGGTGTCACGTTCTGTTATATTGTTTGGATGAGCAGGGGGAGCTCAGCAGAGCCCAGTGTGCCCACTGGAGGCATTGCCTCTTCCAGCAGGAGCAGGGCTTAGTCCCATTACCCAGGGAGTACATGGAGGCTCCTGCCTTGACATGCAAGAGAAGACAATGTTCCCGAATCCAGACTCATACTGATCACAGCACAAAAGGCCAGTGTATCAACAGACAAGTTGCTGGGGCAAGGGCTAGCAACTTTATTCATAAAAGCAGCAAACTGAGAAGATGGTGGACTTGTATCCCAAAGAACCATCTTGCCCGAGTTAGAATTCAGGCTCCTTCTACACTAAAGCGGGAGTAAAGTGAAACATTTCCTGGTTCCCATCAGCCTCCAGAGTGAGTGAAATGAAGTTGCTCAGTCGTGTCCGACTCTCTGCAACCCTGTGGACTGTAGCCTACCAGGCTCCTCCGTCCATGGGATTTTCCAAGCAAGAGTACTGGAGTGGGTTGCCATTTCCTTCTCCAGGGGATCTTCCCAACCCAGGGATCAAATCCAGGTCTCCCGCATTGTAGGCAGACGCTTTACCGTCTAAGCCACCAGGGAAGTCCAGAGAGGAGGCGTTAATTCCTTCCTCCCTGCAGTCATTCACAGGTGGGCCTGGTCAGGATGTTACCTGTGAGCTAAACACAGATATTTTAGCTTAACGCTCACTACCTGGGAGGCAGGGTTCCCAGAGATGGGCCATTATGTGTGATTTAAGCTTAGAGGCAATATCCCTTTAGTGACTAATTTGGAAGAGACTATAAAGGTTGTTCCCTACTACTACAGCTCTCAGCTCAGACCAAGATCATGGGAGGCAGCAGTGGGGCTCCGGGGGTTGGATAACTGGGCCAGGATCAGAGAATCACTCAGATCCCAGGCCAGCAGTCACCCAACTCCTATGAATTTTCCTAGGCCAGCCCACAGGGAGGTGAGAAATTATACCAGCAACTCCCTCCTCTGATCCCAGCTCACTCAGGGCCCATCTCTCCTGGAGTCCTCTACCCGCAGCTGGGCCAGCACTGGGCCACTCCACTCTGTGCCCAGTCCAGCAGAGGGGACTAGAGACAACCCCATGGTTCCTCCCAAGTGTCTCCTACCCTCAAATGATCCTCTGAGCCTGGGCTCAAGCCCCCGCTCTAGACCAGGCTGGCTGCTTGTCCAGGGCTGAGCCTGTGACCTACTATCCCTCAGGACTTAAGTCATAGCCCGATACAGCCCCCAAGTGGATGCCATGTGGACCCCAACTGCATACCCTGACCCCAGAGTCACACATATGAGACCTGGAGAGGGGCTATTTGCAAAGACCCACAGCAACATGCTCTAAAAACCCAAATGCTTTCTTACTATCAAAGTGCACTTTCTGTGTATTATATTAATAAGTAAGGAACTCGGGAAATGAAACTCTTAGGTCAAGTATATAAATGGTTTGAGGACCAGCAGCATCAGCCTCACCTGGAAGCTTGTTAGAAAAACAGATCCTTGGGCCCCACCCAGACCTACTGAACCTGGACTGGGATTCTGACAAGATCTCGAGGTGATTCCTGTGCACATTAAAAGTCTGAGAGGGGATGCGATGGATGACTGTGCTGTGAGAGGCTACAGCCAGGCAAGGAGGCGGCTGGAAGAAAGTTACCTTCAAAAGCAGACACACACAAGGTGTGCCAAGGACAGCAGCTGGGCCGCCTAACAAAGGGGTGAGCAGGTGAGTGCAGGCTAACCGCCTGCGGCCCAGGGGCAGCACCAGTCACGGCACCCGGTGGAGTCCCACACATGGGACTCACGTCCTCAGAGTGCAGGTGAGGAAACAGGCACGGCGGGGGGTTCAACTCGGGTCTAGGTGGCTCCGCTGCCCCGCCATCCGGAGCGGCACACTCCCCCAGCCCCCCTGCCCAGCCTCCTCTGGCTCCTCCCGCGCTCTGCCTGGCAGCAGCGGCCGCTCGTGTACCCGGAGCTCCGGCATCTGGATGATGAGGCTCATGGGCACGTGGACAATGGGGCTCTTCCTGTAGTCCATCGGGACGAGGTTGGGGGCCAGCTCATAGAACCGTGCATGGAGCCTGCAGGGGAAGCACAGAGAAGGGGCTGGAGGGGACGCAGGCCCGGGGGCCCTCAGAGGCCCAGTGCTGCCCTGCCTGCCCCCCTACCTCCCATGCTGGAGACCCACTTTGGCCAGGAGCCTGGGGAGACCATCTCCTCTTCCCATGGGGTATGGCATCTGTGGGGAAGGCAAGTTCTGCCCAGACCCTGTGCTGATACCCGGACAGGGTCCTGGCGTTCCCACCACCACTGCTGCTGCCAATGCCCAGCCCCCTCCCTCAAGGGCCTGCAGTCCTACCTTATTTTTCCCTCTTTAGACTCTCTTAAGAGCCTATGTGCCAGGCATGTCACCGCTTTTATTCTCCTATGACTGTGTGGACAGATATACTGTGACCACAGTTGACAGCTCAGCAAACTGAGGCCTGAAGAGGTTAAGGGTGACTGGTCTACCACCACACAACTAGAAGTCTCAGCGACTACGGAACCCAGGACCAGAAGTCCAGAGCAGAAGCTCTTAACGCCCCCTCCCCACACCATTTCCACTGCTCCCCACTCCTGACCTGCTGAAGACCTGGCCCAGGTTGCTACTGCCCCCAAGCTAGGCCCTGAGGGTTGCTGGGTCTCTGCAAGAGCTTCCAGAAACCCTCTCATCCCGGGAAGCCCCTGAGCCTGGGCCACTCACAGCCTCTCTCCAGCTGGGAGCTATTGGGATGGAGCCCACTGCCCTGGGCCTGGCCCTCCCCACTGACGGGTCGGGTCCCCAGCTCCCTCCCATCCTCCCTCCTGGCTGAGGACTCCCTGGAACACAAGCCTGCCTCCATGTTGCATGGACCCTCAGTTTGCTGCCAGACAAGGGGATAAGTGTCAGGGGCATTGACTGGGGGGCTGTGGTAGGTAACCTGCCCAAGGTGAGGCCAGGATTGCAGGGGCCTGGATTGAAGGGGCCCATATCTCCTGGGGCCCATCTGCCCCGCTACCCCCAAAGCCAGAGCAACGTTGGTCTTCTTCTAAGCGGCCTGACCCAGTGACACACTCGTAGGCCCATCCTTAGCAGGCCCTTCAGCATCCACCCAGTCCCCCGTCAGGTTCCACCCAACTCTTGTGGCCCCGCTCCCCAGCCCTCTCCATCAGAGCCCTCTCCATCAGGGCAGCTAACTGCTTGCCCAGCGCACACACACGATGTCAGCCACCATTCAGCAAGTGCTCACTCCGTGCCCAGCTCTAGGCTAATCCTGTGTGCACTGCTCTACAGTAAGTCCCCAACACATGAACCTTCAAGTTGCGAACTTTTAAAGACACAAACGTGTGTTCCCAGGT
Source organism: Bos indicus x Bos taurus (assembly GCF_003369695.1). Classification (NCBI taxonomy): domain Eukaryota; kingdom Metazoa; phylum Chordata; class Mammalia; order Artiodactyla; family Bovidae; genus Bos; species Bos indicus x Bos taurus. The sequence continues at coordinate 30,547,769 of NC_040096.1, forward strand.
CCAATCACCTACGTTAGTTCACGAGACTGCTGTGTATTGTCACACGTGTGTGTCCCCTACAAGCGGTTGTGTGTTTGCGTCCTTTACTGTACAGCACCGTATAGAGTACATGAGTGCAGAATCTGTGTCAAGCTAGGTCTGCAAGAGGATGGACCTCACTAAACTCCTTGCTCTGCGACAATACTCATTCTGATACTAACGAAGGCCTGACAGAAGGGAGGCCCAAAGGAAGGATAGAGAGACACAAAAGGAAAAAGTAACTGAAGAACTGGAGAGATTCCTGACTCAGGAAATGGCAAGGGGATTTTCTTTATTTGAGGAGGCACTGTTGGCTGCTGAGGCACAGGACCCGATGCAGAACAGTCCAGCAAGGTTGTGGCGGCTGTTCAGAACGCAATCCGGTGCTTCCGTGTCATGAGAAAAAAAGAGCTACTACTCAGACATCACTGGATTGTTTTCCAAGAGGGTAGATAGAACTGAATCAGCTAGGAACAAGGCATCTGTGCCATCAACGTCAGGCATGAGTGAAGCTGCAGGTTGCCCTCCATCTCCTATTGCTGATGACCCTTCAGCTCTGCCATCTCCCACCTCCTCTCCTCCAGTCAGTGACTCTTCTTACCTGTTTGCTTGATGCCAGCCCCTGCATGCCAGCTATTGTACCATGCTACTGTACTTTTCAAGGTGCTGTAAGATTAAAAATGTCTTATTTTCTGTATGTATTATTTGTGTGAAAAGTATTATAAAGTTACTACAGTACAGTACTACATAGCCAATTGCTGGCTGGGTACCTTCTTTGCTCTCACTTTTGGCATCAAGGAAAAATCGGCCCTATTTTATACTGTCCCCAAACATGGAACCAGGGCTCTGTATCACCATTTATGTGTCTAGTTTCATATGCTTTCAAGAGGACCATCACATTTCCCATCTGACCCGGGCATTTGGGATGTGTTGTTGGGGTGTTTCTGGGGGTTGGCTTACACCTCCAGAATTATGTGGGGTGGCTGCAGCAGGAGTGTGAAGTCAGACTGAGGCTGGAGCCCTGCCTAATCCTCTCATTAGCTGCGCGGCCTTGGGCAAGCAGGTTAACCCCCTGGAGAACACACTTCCGAATCACTAAGACAGGGATTGTGCTACCCTCCTCACGCCTGGGAGGATTAAAAAGGATGGCATTAGTAAAACCACCTTGCCTCAACAGATAGCTATTAGCACACTGCCTGCCATGTCAGGGGCTACCTGGAAAGGGGGGATTTGGGAGAAGGTCTCCAGGTACTGGTGGAGTTGAGGAGGTGTCTTCCGGGGTGCGAAGGCTGCCCTGGGACATGGATCTGTTCTGATTCCATGACTGGAATACTGGATTTTTTTTTTTTTTTTTTTTTTAAGAAAATTCAAGGAGAATTTGTAAAGGTGAATCACTGTGGGAGAAACTTCAAAACTGTCTCAGAACTGCATTCCTATCACCCACCCTCCCAATAAAGGGCACTACTGAATTCAAGATGTATGTATCAGTCCCCTCCTAAGTCCCAGGAGTAGAAATGACACCTATGCTTGATATCTCTGCTACTTGAACTGGTCCAGAGCGTGAGGCACAAAAGCAAAGGCCTCCCAGTTTGTTTTAAGAAGTTAATAATGCTGTATGACCCTTACACATACAGATGCAACAGTCTTATAAAATAACATTAGTAAATCAGGTCCAACAGCATGTGAAAGAATAATACATTGGGACCAAGCAGGACCTATTCCAGGAATGCCAGGCAGGGTCAATGTTTAGAAATCTGTGACTACAAATTGCATTAGTAGGCAGCAAACAAATATTTCAATCAACTTCATGGCTGCATTTATGATGAGACAACTGTATGGACACAGAAAAATATCTGAAGAGCATATACCACATGTTTACATGGATGGTCCCTGTGGGGGAGGAGCAAAGTGATAAGAGGGAGGCCAACTTTCACTTACCACTTCACATACTTGTGAACTGCTTCAATTTTTAGAGTATTAATAAAAAGTATTTTAAGGTACATATTAATTTTCATCAATAAAAAAATTAAAATCCTTGGGACTTCCCTGCTAGTCCAATAGGTAGGACTCAGTGCTTTTAGTGCTGAGGGCCCAGGTTCAATCCCTGGTCAGGGAACCAAGATCCCACAAGCCACGTGGCATAACCAAAAAAAAAACTTTAAAAATCCTTAGTCAAACATAAACAAAAGGATACTCTCTATCTCAAATCAACACCCAACATTAAACTTAAATGACAAAGTAAACATTCCCATGTAAGTGGGGTTCCTAACCATCACCACTGGGGCCTCCCTGGTGGCTCAGCAGTAAAGAATCTACCTGCAATGCAGGAGACACAGGTTTAATCCTTGGGTCAGGAAGACCTCCTGGAGAAGGAAATGGCAACCCACTCCAGTATCCTTGCCTGGGAAATCCGATACAGTAGCCTGGCGGGCTACAGTCCATAGGGTCGTGAAAGAGTCAGATGTGACTTAGTAAATAAACACCACCACCAGGATCACCATGATTATATAACATTTCCCCCATGCGTGCCAGTCAATGTAATTAGTCAGCAAAATAAAATAGTGTGCTTAAACTTTAGAGAGGAGGAGGTAAATTATTATTTGCTGGAAAACCAAGAATAACCAGTTTAAAAACTATGTGAATGAGAAAGAGCTCAATAGCTCTTCTATGCAATAGTTTTCTTATCAGTATTCACCTATTCAAAAATACTATATAAAAAAGATCTGATTCACAATACAATCCCCCAAAAAACTCAAAACAACTACACATAAAATAATTGAAATGCGTACAAAGAAAACCATGGAACTTTACCAAAGGATGTAAAATCGTTAAGGATTTAGATAACATTCCTGATTGGAAAGGCTTATTACTATAAGGATGACAATCTTCTCTTCATATTCCTATAAAATGAATACAGTCTTAATTGAAATCTGAAAAATATTTGAGAACTTGTCAGCCTGATTCAAAAGTCTGTTCAGAAGAATAAATGTAGAAGAGTTGTGGGGAGACCTTGAAAAAAGAGTAATTGGGCAGATATTTGCCTCATTGGATGTGAAAACTGCTTAAAGCTACAATAAATAAAACCGTATGGAACAGACACTGGTATAGAAGAGGCAACCCAAATACAGTATAAATGAGATTAGTCCATGACAAACAGCATTTGAAATTAGTGAGGAGAAGATGAATTCTTCTCAAAGTCACAGATGGGTTGGTGGTCCACACTCATGACTAGCTTTCATGTAATGTTTTAAAATTTAGTTGATAACACTTACAAATTAAACTTACATGACAAACCTTGATTCCCTGATCACACTGTGGCTTGATTTCCCCAAGGTCACAACCAGCTGGGGCTTAGGAAGAGCTTTTCTGCAGATCCTGGTCCTAAAACATTCCCAGCAGGGTACACAGGTTCATTTCATTGCAGTGCATGTTGGCCCAGGTAGGCAACAAAGTTTGAGACCCTTGGGATATTCAGTAAATGATTTGGGGACAGAAGACAAGAAAGACATAACAGCGAATGTGATTGAGGAAGCAGGGAAATGGGGACTCAGGCATGGCTGCTAGAGAGCGATTAGAAATAAAAATCAAAAGCCTGAAAAACGTCCACATCTTTTGATCCAGAAATCTGTTAGAAATGTACCCTAAGGAAATAATCCCAGCAGTGTAGGTTACACGTCAAGGTGTCCCAAGAATGTTCCCTATGGTGCTAATTGTAACAGTGAAACTTTGCAAACCTGTATGTCCAACTAAATGAACTGAAGAGGTGGTGAGATCATTTTTTAAATCTTATCTATCTTCACAAGTCGCCTAAAAGGAAAAGAAATTTAAAGCAGATTACAGAACAACCTGATCAAAATTTCCAATAAACACACACACAAAGGGAAACTACCTGCACACTATGTACCTAAAGGTCAAATACATCAAAACGCTAATAGCTGCTGTTCCTGGGCAGCAGGACTGCAGATAATCTTTTGTTCTCTCATGATCGGCTTTATTTTCTAATTTTCTACCATCATCTCATAGCACAGGTGAAGTAAAAATTAAAAGTAATTAAAATAAATTATGCAGAGTTTTTAAATTGTTGAGAAAATACAACAGAAGATGAAGTAACCCATAGGCAAGCACCCCAGGTGCCAGCTGGGTCTCCGTGCTCAGGAGCACAGGCTAACGAGGCTGGGGGAGCCCCCAAGGCAAAGAAGGTGGCTGAAGGTGGGGCTGCCCAGTCAGGCTCAGCATCAGGGTGGAACAGCTGTGCCCCGGGGAGCAACTGGATCCACTCTGGAGTCAGGGGGTGTTGTGTATGTGAGTAGGGAGGAGTGGGGGAGGTGAGAATTCCCCAATGGGTATCTGAGACTCGGTATCACTGACCCGAGGCTGCCAGAGAGCTTAGTCCCGAGCTGCAAAGAACCTACTGCTCACGTTTCCTCCTCACCATCTGGTCGCTACTCAGGGTGCAGCTCACCCAGAAACCCATCCAGGTGGGGGTGGGGATACAGCCCTGGAAGGCCCCTGAAGCCCTGGCAGCAGGACGCCTGTGATCTGGTCCCCACTGTGTGGCACCTGCTGTGTCTCAGTTGCCACCTCTGCGGCGTGGGGATGAGAGTGCCCCCGGCCCTGTTTTTCCATGGGCCCCAGTGGCTGGGAGGGCAGGGCGACAGCGTAGTTCAGCGTAACACAGGCTGCTTGGAGGGCCCTGGGCCCAGGGCCTGGCTCTGCCGCTGGCCTGGCTTGGTGTTGCCGGCCAGGGCCTCTCCGCGCCCTCTCTGGGCTCGGGCCCTCAGTCGTCCCACCTGGACCTGAGATGTGAACAGTGTGGACAGGGCGCGCCTGGCAGGGGTGGTCAGTCACACCGGCTCTTGCTGGGGCTCAGAGAGAAGGCTGAAGAAAAGTCAGGGGACTGAAACTGGAATTGAGCCATCGTGGCCACGCCTGGACAAGTAATCCCACACGCTGCCTGGCCTTACCGCCCTTCCTGAGGGTGGACGGGTAGGCAACAAAACTCTAAGCAGCCTGTGTTATGCTGAACGACGCTGTCACCCCTGCCTTCCCAGCCACTGGGGCCCATGGAAAAACAGGGCCAGGGGCACTCTCATCCCCATGCCGCAGAGGTGGCAACTGAGACACAGCAGCTGCCACACAGTGGGGACCAGATCACAGGGGTCCTGCTCCCAGGGCTTCACCCCTCCTCCACCCCACTCGACCAAACTTTGCAGAAAAAGCACCAGGTCTGGTCCCCCAAGAGTGCTAACACAGAAGTGAGGCCGGAAGGAATCAGAACAAGCAGACAGCGGGGGACTCAGCGAGGGTGTCCAGCTACCAGAAAGGGTCCTTTCCCCACTTTGTGGATCCCGGGCCTGGGTTGAACTACAGAGGCTGGTATAGAAGGATGCAGAGCTGGGTGGGCCAGGGCTGTAGGGAGCCAGGAGACCCCCTACCCCTGCTCAGACCACCTACCTGCCTGGGACTGATCATCTGCCAAGAGATCAGGGTCCCCACACAAAAGCCTATCAGGTTGAATCCAATTCCTGGCCTGGCCTGTCAACCACCCTCTTCCCCCCGGCAACCCTGCTACTCTCAGTGAGACCCCTGTGGATGGGGAAGGTAGCAGGTCTGTGCCCTTGACCCCACTGCTCCTAGCCTGGAATGTTCTCCCCTTGGCCAACCCTACCTATCCTTCATCCACACATTCTTCAAGTGCTTCCTGGTGCCGTGCCCAATGCCAGGCATGAGGAGCCTGTATCCTGAATGACTGCAAGTCCAGGGGGAAATGGGACCGGAGCCATGAGCCCACAGAGCCCGCTAAGAGACTTGCAAAAGCATTTGGGGGAAAGATAGCTGGGAGCTCACAGAGCAGATGACTCTGGAGTGGGTCCTGAAGGATGTGCAGGAACACAGCAGGGCAGCCTGTGCAAAGGCCTAGGGACAAGCTTTTGTTGCCCGAACAAAAATGGTGGTGGGCCTCACAGGACAAGCAACCTGGGCCTGGCATCTACAGAGGTGGGGGTGAGGACGGTGGGAGCTCCCTGCAACAGAGGATTGATGTGGTGAGGCTTAAATGAGGATCTGTGCCAAGAACTGTCATAGGTAAGAGGTGCCACTGGAAGGGCTGGGGTGACCACTGTGTGTGACAGTTCTGAGGACCATCTGTCCAGATGGGAACCCCAACCCACACATCATTCAAGCTACAGACCAAATTCCGTTATCAAAAAACATACCCTGGCATTCCTCCTCTCAGCCATGCTATGAGGAGAGGTATCATTACCTCCATTTTACAAAAGAATTAGAGGCTCAGCAAGGCTCCACGCTGGTCTGAGGCCAGAGCTGCAAAGTGGAGCCCAGGTTTCTGTTGATGCCAAGGGCTGCAGGTTTTTCCCCTGACCCTGTCTCTCCGAGGTGGTAGGAGTGGGTGTCCTCACCTACCCAGGGTACATGCTGGAAAAGCAGCCTGGGCAAAGGAAGGGACAAGGGACACTGGGCAGAATGGTCATGGCAATGATAGACCACATCTCCCTTGGGTAGTGTAGACAGGATCGAGCCCAGCCTGCCCATTGACCTCCAGGGAAAGCGGTCCTGAGACCATGCTGGCTTTTAGTGCCACCTAACAGTCCAGGGAGGGGGGCCCGGTAAGGCCTGTGGGACCAGGTTTCCTGGCATTCTATGAGTCCTGCCCTCCATCTGGTCCTGGAGCTCTGAGGCTGCCAACAACCTTCATCTCTCCTGTCTAGGCCCACCCCACCCCCAAAGAAAGGGACTGTCCTGGAAAGAGATTCTCAGTGGACAGCTCAAAGGCAGTGAGGGCATCCTGCCATGCTCCTGACTTCTGGACCTCCCAGGAATGGAAGGACATCAGAGCCTGAGCGTGGGGGCTCTTAGGGATCCCTGTCTAATGACAGGGACCTCCTAGTCAGATAGGTTTCAGGGGGGCAGTGAAATAGCGAGCAGCCTAGAGTCAGAGGCCAGGTCTTCAGTCCCTGGCTGGGCGACTTTAGCCAAGCTGCTCAGCCCCATCTGTAAAGTGAGGATAAAAGGATTCTCCTGTTACAAGGGCACAGTGAGGATTAAATGAAAATGTTCCTGAAACCACCCACCATGGAGCCTGGCACGCACTCGGTAGACGTTTGATTCCTGGCAGAAGGATGTGGGCCAGTTCCTGAGTTCATACAGCAGCCCACACTAGGCTGCTGATGGAGGCGGAAAAGCTTATCTCCAGCTTGGGCGGCCCCTGCACACCCCACCGCCCTGCACCCCCCACCCCCAGGGTGGCCGGCCCCACCCCTACCCCTAGAGAGGTGAACAAGAGCCACACTTACTTGAGGATGTCCTTCTTATTGAAGAAGGTGCAGTCCTGTGGAAGGAAAACACGCATACAGTCGGCTGTATGGGCCTTGGGCTCCTTCCTTCCTCGCTCAGAGCCGCACAGGCACAGCCACCAGCCCTGCTGCCCGGGCCCATTGAGGGGAGCAGTCTCGTGGGGCCACCAACCGCCTCCTGAAACTTCTGACCTGAGCCAGGGAGCTGAGTGTCCAGCATGCGGGGCTGGGAGGCACACATGGGGGAGGGCATTTGGGTGGGGGAGCCGATGGAGAGTTCCAAGGTGGATGCCATTGATTTGAGGGGCTGGGGGATACCCTGCGGGAGAGGGGAGTGGCTGGGAGACGCTCAGGAGACCAAACAGGAGTGAGGACCGACAGGGCATCGCACTGCCCAGCTGCAGGGCCAACATCCACGTGGCAGCCTCCAAGGATGGTGCCGCGAGCAGTGGGTGGTGTGTGTCCTGAGTGGCCGTGGGCAGCAGCCCCCTGCTCAGAGGCTGAGAGTTTCAGGCACACAGACTGGGGAAGCCCCAGCATCTAACTGCATCTGTAGCCACAGGAACAGATGGGGCTAGAGAAGGCAGTGGAGAGGCTGGCCTGTGGGGGAGGAGGATGGTGGGCAGGGGGGAGCTGGCAGCATCTGGACGGAGGCTGGGGTGGAGGCTTCTCCAGGTAGGCATGGGGTCCCCCAGGTAGGCATGACTCAGGGTGGGGGCAGGACTCGGTCCAGAGGTCACTCAGATTGTAAACTCTTCTTGGGGGTTCTGCCTTTGTCTGGATAACCTGACCCCCCAGTCACGCCTCCGTCCACAGCTCAGCCAGCCTGGTGATGACCGCTACTATGCCAGGCCTGGTGGGAAGTATGGAGGGGAAAAGGACCTAGCACTTCATAAAACGCCCAACCATGAAGGGCTTTTGTGCTTATCCCCTGCCGTCTGGCTCCTCTGCCTTGGCCTGTTGTTGGAGCACGAGGGAGCCCAGAGCTGGGGGCCTCCTGGGCAAGCTGACCACAGCTGGCTCTGATGAGGGGCTCATGGCCACAGCCCAGGTGTGCAGACAGCCCGGCTTGCACCGGGTAAGGCCTGGAGCCCAGGGGCAACTATACAGCACATTGAGAAGGACCCAAGGAAGCAGGCCCACAGGAGCACATCTGGGGTTTCCAGTGGCACCTGAAGGAGAGCCAAAAAGGGAGGCTTGGTGGTAATTTCCAGGCCCCACTAGTCTGTCCTGAGCCACTTGCTGTTCTGCATGAGTTACACTAAGGACCCTCACGCTGCCTGGCCCTTTTGAGAAACACAGGAGCTTCTGCCGGGGAGGTAAGGCTTTGCTTTCAGCGATGGCTCCTCTGTAGGGTCTAGAAGAGGCTCAGGCTAGGGAAGCAGTGTCCCCTCTGCACCCTACGTGGGCAGAGAATTCCCTGCCCCACAGGCCTAAGACTCAGACAGGATGGAAACCACGTGGGCTGATATTTCAGGAGCCCCCAGAAACCTGAAGCAGGCAGCAAAGGCCGCCCAGCTGGGTCTTCCAAGTACAGACTTCTCTCAGCCCCACGGCTGCTTCTACGGCCTGAAGCTGCCCAGCGAGAAGGGTCGGGGTGCTTCCAATCAGCACGGTGGGGGTGTCAGGGATGAATGTGGAAGAGGCCGGCTTCTGCTCTCTCTTCCCCTGCCTATCTTCTTCTCTTCCCCTCCCCTCTCTTCCCCTCCCCTCCCCTCTCTTTTCTCCTCTCTCCAATCCCCTGGGTTGGAAAGGAAGTATCTGGGTCTTGATGTGTGAGTTTTATTGGCAACAGATGGGAAAGCTTCTCACATGACCCTAGTCCCTTACTGCAACTACTTCCATCTGTCCACATCAATGGTCCTCAAGATGTGGTTCCTGGACCAGCAACATCACCATCACCTGGGGACTTAGTGGAAATTTATATTCTTGGGCTTCTCTCCAGACCTACAATCAGCAACTTTGGGAGGGTGGGGCCCAGAAATCTGCATTTAGAAAAGTTTCTTCTCATGATGCTGATGCTTGCTAAAGTGTGAGGGCCTCTGCTCTAGAGCAGAATCACTTGGGGACTGCTTAACTCCCTGCGTCCTCTCCCATCACCACCAACAGACCCCAGATCAATTATGACAGAGTCCCTGAGGGTGGATCCAGGCATCAGCAGTTTTCAAAGTCATCAGGTGACTGCAACGTGCAGCTGAGAACCACACCACAACCAGTCCGTGATTATCACGGGCTGGTCAGTAGGCGCTCTGAATGTCCAGTTTTGTTTCATTCTCATCACTAGCATGCATGGGGCGGGGAGCAAGGCATTGCCTTCCCATTCTGTAGATGGGAAAACTGAAGTTCAGCAAAGTTGAAGAGCTTGCCCTAAGTCGCACACACAGACCAAGGGCTGGGCTGGAACTCAGGCATATGTGCTTCTTGACCACTGCCCGCTGACAGGAAATAGAGCCGCAGGCCACCCAGGCCAGTCCGACACCCACCTCTCCATCTCCTGCTTCCGCTGTGTATTCCCATACGATACACGGTGCATGCGCAATACAGACGAGGGGATGAATGACCAGACTTTTCCACATAAACCTTCCTTCCACAGCAGTTACATTAGCAATTCACTGGCTGGGGAATATCTCACTGAAGGCATCGGCCCTGCCTCATCTAACCTTTCTCCTCTTTCTGAACATTTAGACACGGCCATTTCTAGGTTTTTACCATTACCATTAAAGCTGCCATGAACCTGCTCACGGAGTTATATTTTGCTCTTCCGTCTGTTGACTGACTTCCCTGGAACTCACCCCAGGGAGGCAGCTCATGGAGGAGGAACACAGCAGGTGCCTTAAAAGCTTCTCAAGGCTCTGAGCAGTCTGGCAGCGGAAAAGGGTTAATAGTCAGATTCAACTTCTCATCTTGCTTTGGATCCTTAGGCAAATCAGTCTCCTTTTGGAACCTCAGTGTCTGCGTCTGTAAAATGGGATACTGCCTCTCTGAAAGGGGCAGTGAGAGAAGCAAAGAAGCTAAGGTGCAGGATACAGGCCACAGTTTATGGGGCTTCCCTCCCCATTTTGGACACTCCATCCAGTGTCCCATGTCCCAAAGGCATCCCTTCAGAGCCCACAGCTCTGTCTGCTCTCATCCTGAAGACAAAACAAAAACCCTGCCCACCTCCATCTGCTCAGCTACCCAGGGGGTTAGCTCTGCAGGACCTCTTCCTTATACTCCACCGAGAACAAATGTCACTGCTTGGCCCCTGCCAGTTCACAGGGATGGGTCTTTCAGGGAAGAGTTCCAGCTCAGGTTAGGGTCACAAAGGGTAGTAGTGAGGGATGGAGAGGTGTAATTCAGGTGAGCTGGGCCCTTATGACTCTGGCAGCAGAAGGCAGGGCAGGCCGGGCTTTCATAGTAGAAGTGCAAATGTTAGGACAGTTAAGGCTGGAGTTCCTCCTCCAAGCCTCTATTCACGCTGCTCTCCCAATCTGGACTGCCTTCTCCACCTTGTCCAGCTTACCCAAATCCTTTCCATGTTCCAGAGCTCAACTCAGGAGTACTTTGTCCAGGTAGCCTCCCTGCTGGTCTACCTACGCCAGTGGTCCCGAGCCAAACCACAGCCAGTCCCAGCTGGAGTGGGTTCTCCATAGGGCTCTGCCAGTGCAAGCCTGGGCACCACCCAGCCGACCACCACACAGCTCAACTAATCCCCACAAAAACCCTTGACACGAGCACAGCAGAGCTAGTATCATTCCTGTTTGAGAGCTGCAGACACTGAGACCCAGAGGACAGTGGCTTACTAAAGTGTACAGAACTATAGCCCCTCCATGACTTCAAGCCAGGACCTCAGAATCGCTGGAGTTCCTCCCCTTCCTTAGAGCTATGCTTTAACAAGTATTCGTCCAAACATCCTTTCATTCAATGTTCTCCACTGCCTTTTCTGTACCTGAGCGGAGGACACACAGGAAATGGGGTGGAGAATAAACACTGATAACTGGGTATAAACCATTCTGTGGCCACAAGAAGGACTGGGGGGAAGGCATCAGGGAGCCTGTCTCAGGAGGGTGAGGCCTGGCATGGACAGAAAGATGGGTCATACCGGGCTGCTGAAGAAGCGAGGGGAGGGCACCAGGAGAACAAGGCCAGAGGTGAGGCCATGCTTGGCTAGAAGCCCTTTGGTGTGCCTGGAACTTGGGGTGCTAGGGGAGGGGTGAAGAATGAGTCTGGAGGCCGGCTGATCCCAGACTAGGCCGGGGTGAGCTCTGCTCTGCACTCTGCTTATGCTATTATCCCAAGACACTGCGGAATTCCAGGGGGAGGAGAGGGTCACACCCATGTTTTAGAAAGATCCAGCACATCCTTGACCCTGCATTTCTGCTCCAGGCATGCACAACCGAGAGATGGACAGCTCCCTAGGGCCTCCCACAGCAGTAGAGGGTTGGATAATATGTGTACAGTGCAACTCTGGGCCCAGGAATTCTTTTTTAAAGAAAACTTGCTTTACAATGGGGATGCATGCTGTGTCTGCTGAAAGAAAATGAGAAGGAGGGAAGGGAATGGAGTAAGAACCTGAAGGATTGTGGTAGCAGCGTGTGGATGGAAATTACATCTTCAGTTCACCTGAAACTGAGAGGCTTGGCCCCTTTCCGGCCGTGGAGGTGGAGGAGGGGGTCCCCAGGTGAGCCCCCAAAGAGGCTGAGTCACAGGACTTGTTCTTGACTGAAAACATGGGCCACAGCAGAGCAAAGTGTCAGACAAGCTGGAGGAGCAGTGGAGGGTCCTGGGGAAGGCAGTGGGCCCTTGGCGGTTTGAGGAGTCAGGGTAGGGGGTTGGATCTGGAAAGCAGAGAGGTGGTCTAGGGAGACACCTGAACTTTGGGGGTCAGGACCGGGGAAGAGGGCAGGAAATGCTGGGGATCAGTTGGGGAGGGATGGCTGTTACTCGGGGTCACCCCCAGCGGCCCTGGCTGGCCCTGGCCGGTTGGAGAGTCTCAGAGAGGGAGACGCAGGGCTCTCGGGTTTCACAGCTCTCACTTTTCCCACCGAGCTCAGCCTCTGGCAAAGGATCAGAACCCAGCACTGATCCTGACTCCGAAGGGTAACTCAATGCCAGGCTGGACTGAGTGGGAACCCAGGTTCCCCACCCCCATGAGGGGACTCTTCTGAGCCTGGCCTACCTGCTTGCTTAGCCCCACCTTCAGGTCTTTACCCAAGCGGTCCCCTGGGCCTGGAAGGCCTCTTCCAGCCCTGATGAGCAAAATCCTACTGATCTTTCAAGGGTCTGTGCAAGTGCTGTCTTATTTCCAGACCTACCATTCTAAGCAAAGCTCCCCTTCCCTCCCTCCCACTGCCCCCTAGGGCGCTCCCCTAGAGCACACTCACCGCCTGCCTCTTTGCAGGTGACGGTCTGTTTCTGCAGACAGCGAGGGCCTTAAGGACAAAGAGTACACACAGCCCCCGGCCCCAGTGAAGGACTGAGCCTTGAATTCACAAGTCAAATTCTTGTGTGAACTTTGACTGCGCAGGGTACTGACTGAATGGCTCCTCAGCCTTTGTTTACTCTCCTATAAAACAGGGCTAATAATCCTGCTCTCAGTGATGATCAAATGACTTGATGCATAGAGAGCATTCATTGCAGCTCTAGGTACACCGAAGGCATTTCACCAATGTGGCGCCCCCCACTCCTTCTCAGGACCTCACGTGGAGCTGAGAAAGTACTGTTATTGACAACCAGCGCTTCCAGGAGCAAAAGGGGTGCCCACATCAGAGGACCCATGCTTCAAGCTTGATTCTGAAATGTTCACGAAGGCAAGGGGCAGTCATGGAGACCCTGCTGGTGTTCATCTCCCCCAGTCATGCTTCACATAGGCTACAATACTGTCTAGGCCCCTCTCCTGGCAGAGCCTGGAAAGAAGCATCAGAGTTGGGCCTGGGAGGATAAGCGAGATCATCTGAAGACTGAGGAGGAGCATCCCAGAGAATGTGCAAAAAAGAAGCAGGAAAGAGCCCGGTGTGTCAGAGAAGGATAGCTCTGCTGTGGCTGCAGTGTGCAGGGCAGCAAAAGAGCCTCAGCAGGCTGGCCAGGGTTCTGGGCAAGTCAGGAGTTTGTGCTCCATCCTGCAACCACAGAAAAGTTTGCACACAGGTGGGAGGGCACTGGGATATGATCTGGACAGCTCCCCAACTCTGGAAGCAGAGGGACCTAGGAGGGGTCTAAAGGGGTGGTTGCTGGGGCCTAAGGGAGCTCGGAGAGGTGACCATATAAGACTGGTACCTGGCTTGACTTCTTGTGCAATTATTTCCATGCTGGGGCCAGAGGGAAAGACCCCAATAGGTAACAAGGCATCCCCAACCCAGAATTGTATTTGGGTACTGAGGCGTTTCACTTCCAACCCAGCTCATTTCTGCTGACAGACTCACTCTCCTCGGCGGCTTCCCGGGTTTTGAGGGGTGGGAGAGTCCTCCCTCCAGCCCACGTTTAAGGACTCCACCTCAGCGCCAATGTGGGCTCTGGGATGAGTGGTTGGGAAGGGGTCTGGGTCCAGACTGGGGCCAAGAGCAAGAAGTCTGAATGAGAGAGAGGAAAGGGGAGCAGAAAGAGACACGCCTGCGAGAATCTTCTAACTGGAAAGCTCTCTCATACCTTGAGTGGGGAAACTGAGGCTTGGAGAAGTCACCGGCCCAAGGTCACGCGTCGAGCTGAAGGCAGAGCAAGGTCTGAACCTGGTAAATCGGTTTCCGGGAGGCCTCGGCAAACGACGGGAAAAAGAAGGGAGGGAGACCAAGGGCGCCGCTTCGGGATCCGGGGGCGGCCGGACTCACCTGGTAGTTGTCCAGCTGCTCTTCCGTGAAGATGGTCTGCTTGTTCCCCATGGTGGCCGCGGCGGCGTCGCTCGCCCGCCCGGGTGCCGCCTCCCATCCGCGGCCGCCGGAGCCCCGAGCCCGCGGCCCTCGCCAGCCCCGCGGCGGGCAGCTTTCGACGGCCACCGGACCCGCCGCCCCGCCCCGCCGCGCCGCGCCGCGCCCCGCAGCCCACCGGAGGGGGCGGGGCGGGGGCCTGGGAGGCGGGGAAGCGGACCCGGAGCGCGGCGACTCCGCCCCGCGGCCGGGAGAGTGCGGGCGCCCGGCTCCCGGCTGCCGCGCGCCCCGGGCCCGCCAGGGGGCGGCCTGGCCTCGGGAGGCGCTGCCCGGCCCGTCTGGCGCCCGCGCCCGCGTCGGCTGGGCGGACCCGGGAACTTCCGGCCGCCGAGAGTCCAGGGGACGCGGGGCTGAGGGTGGCGGGCCCGGACCGATCCATTTGAGGGATGCAGTGGGGGCAAGTGGGTGATCTTGGCTGCCCTGCAGCTGGGGCGCAGGGTGTCAGCGCGGAGCAGGGGAGAGCCCTGGATTGTGAGTGCGTGCAGGGCCCAGTTCTGCCAGCATCTCATAGCCTGACCTTGGGCCCAGCCCCTCCGGGGAAAAGGAGGGAGTCTATCGAGATGACCTCTAAGGTCTCTCCTGGCCTGATCTGGCCTTTGACAATGGCCTGGGCAGAGTGTCTCAGGCCTTCTGGGTCCCTTAGGAGGACAGGATTTACTTGTCTTTCTTTGAGCCTTTGGATCCAAACGTGGGACTTGAGGGGGTTTAAAAGACTGTGTTAGAGGCTTATCGTGACAAAGGCCATGGTGTCTTCCGGGGCTTTTAAAGAAATGCCATCCACCGCAGCAAATGGAGCCATCGCTGACTAGTGACCTTTTATGGGTCCAGCTCACACGTTGGTTATTTCTAATCCCAGGACAGCTGATTCTGTAGGTACTATCTCCATTTTACAGGTGAGGAAACTGAGGCTGAGAATCGTTCAGTAACTTGCCCAGGGTTCCACGGCTGGGAGGTAGCAGAACCTGAGTTGGACTCCAGCACTGGCTCAGCTCACACCTGGACTTTGATGAGAAGGCCAGGACTTCATGCTTTAAAATAGGTGGTTTGTTTCTTTAACCACTGAGAGCAGTGCAACAGAACCACTTGGGAGGCTCCACCCCCAGAGTGTCTTGATTTAGTTCTCCAGGGGTGAAGAAGGTGGGCGGGCAACCAGTTTCCAGGTGATGCTGATGCTGCTGGCCCTGGCTTTGAGTTGCTAAAGCTGAAGGTCCGGGTTCCAATTGGAGCAAGGATCTAAGTTAGGCAGATGACCCCTGGTATTTCTACATTTTCCTTTTGTATCTGAGGTTCCTGGTTGGGGTTTTCTGACACTATTTTGCCACCTCTGGTGAAAGTAGCAGCCATCAGCTAAACAGACAAGCCTCCCTGTTGATAGGGTAAGAGTCATCAGAGGCATAATCAATTGCTATCAGATGGGCAGGAAACAATTCAGAAGCCCAGGGGATGGCTGACCAGCCTTCAGAGACTGCCTCACCATCCATCATTTATATTGGACATTTATAGTGGACAACTGTGGGAAAGAAAGCCATATCTGTGACCAGAGATTCAGAGAATGTGGAACTTTAGAGCAGAGACAGGCCTTTATAAGATTCTTTCCATCTGTAATTCCTCTTTCTCCCACATTAGCGTTAAGGAAACGGAAACCTTTTCTGAACCACACAATCACTATTAACAAGCATCTTAGATTCCCCCTTGCCCACCAAGAGGCCAGAATTCTGGGTGCTCACATCCTGCTCTGATACATTCTTTTACAGTTGTGAACATGATACTCATTTGCATGCCAAATATTCCTGGCAGAAAAGCCAGAACTTCTACAAAGAGGACTGTGTTTTCAGTTCTGGCAGTCCCTCCTCTCACAGGTGATAAATAGAAGCAAGCAACCTGAGGAGAATACTCCATTAAATCCTTTGTGATCACTATTGCCATTGCCCTAAAAGAGGCCCTCTCTTTTGAACTATTACAGCAATGATGTGAGGCGGGGCATGGCATATAATTTCCTAGTTACAGATGGGAAACCCAAGGCTCAGTAAGGCAAAGTGATTGGCCCAATGCCACTCAGCTGGGAAGGGGCAAAGCAGGACTCTCACCTCTTTCTCTGATTCCATATGGTGCTTCTGCTGCTTCCAGCTGTTGGGTGTGGTCCCTGAAAAAAACTGTGTTTGAGGGGAGGTTGGAGGGAGGGAGAAAAACTGATTATCTACTCTGCATCTAGGATAGTGTTGGATACTTTACTGAATAGGATTATCCATGAACACCTCTTAAATCTACAGAGTTTGACGTTATTATCCCATTTCACAGATGAAGAAATAATCTCAGAAAAGGTGACTTGTCCAAGGTCATGCAGCTGGTGATGGGTGGATTTAAATGTGGGTCCTGGCTGTCTTGATCACACTGTCTAGGGGCAGGGGAACACGTGCTTACTGAAGTTTAAAGGGGGCCAAGTCCTAGGCAATTGCAGTCTTTGTAAATGATGTAACATCAGAAGGTAGCAACAAGGAGTAGTTTAGGGGTTCTTGGCACTTTGTAGAATTTGGAAGGAAAACAGGAGGGATAATTGCTACAAAATGCCCAAGGAGTAACTAGACGGGAGTTAAAGGTCTGAGTAAATACAAGAAAACATGGATTTCTTTCCTTCTTTCCAAGGTCCTTCCCCATTGACTAGCTATTCTTTATGCTGAAATGTCTTTGATCTGCAGGTTGTTAATCTATTAATAGGACTTAGAATATAAGTAGGTCTTTATGGCAGAGATGAGGTGCTCTGGGCCCAGGGCCGGGGCAAGAATATCTCCTACAGTAAATTATCCCTCTACAGTAAATCTTCCCATGAGCCCAGTGAGTCACTCTATTCTACACTCAAATCTTTTGCTAACCTACCTCTAAAATTTTTATCAGCTTCAGGTCATCTACTAGTAACCTCTAACTATCTTGGCTCATCTGAGTCCTTTCTATCTTAGGGATAATTTAAACCTCATTCCTCCTGGAATCTTATCTTTGTTTAGAGAGCACTTACCCTGGCCTCTCCCCTGACATAGCTGCTGTTTATATTCCGTGAGCTGTTACTTGGTCGATCTCATCTCCTACGCACACAGATGCCTTGCCTGGAAAATCCCATGGATGGAGGAGCCCGGTAGGCTACAGTCCATGGGGTCGAAAAGAGTCGGAGACAGCTGAGCGACTTCACTTCACATATTCTAGCAGTGAACAGCATGTCTTGTAACTTTCCTGTGTCTCCCTCATTTTACATATAGTAGATTCTTCATGAATATCTGGTGGATGAATGCATACATAGCTTGGGGTCATCTTTTTTGAAGGAGGGTTGTGTGCTTGAGAGAAGGGTGAGGAGAAGGAGAAGCATCATTGATTACTTACTCTGTGCCCAGAATTGTGTTGGATCCTTTATGTTTACTGAATAGGATTATTCCATGAACACTTCACAAGTCTGTAGAGTTTGGTATTATTATCACATTTCACAGATGAAAAAATAATCTCAGAAAAAGTGACGTGTCCTCTCAAATATTGATTCAGGAGGACTGGCACCACATTTTTCTTTTCTTTTCTTTTTTTGGTTCTATCCCCAGGCTCTAGGACAAGGTCCTAGTACATACTGAATCAACTTTCTTTAAAAGAATACATTTTCTGGACCTGTTTACACATTGAATCAAATAGCTACCCAAATGTACCTGACTTGAAATAGATTTTCTTCCTGGAGGATTGAATGACCAAGCCCTTTCTTTTTGGGGGGTGGGGGGCAGGGGATGGCTGCACAGCATGAGGGATCTTATTTTCCCAACCAGGGATTGAACCTGTGCCCCTGCAGTGGAAGCTCGGAGTCCTAACCGCTGGACCTCCAGGGAATTCCTGCCCAAGCCCTTTCATACAGAGCAAGCTGAGTGAACCCACTTTCTCCCTTCCTGAATCACCTCTTTGGACCTGTTCTAGACCCTTGTCCAGAAGCTACTCTGGATGTTCCTGCATGGCTTAGAAGGAGACCCCCAACCTGATGGTGACTGTCTTATTGTTGAGGGAGGAGGGATCAGTCTCACCAACCAACCTATTTCTCCTGCAGGCTGCTCCATTGATCCCTTTAAGTACCTTTAAAATCCTTGGAGGCATCCTCGATTCCTCTCTTCTCCTCACACCCCATTAGCACATTAGCACAGCCTATTATGTCTAGAAGCCAGCCTGTCTACAGCCAACTCTGTGGCACTTCATCACTATCTCATTGTCCAAGTCCCCCTCATCTCTCTCCTGGATTACTGTGGTAGGTTACATCATGACATGAGTAAGCCAGTTCATCAAAACCAGGTTCAGTGTTGCAGTGGGTTAATTATTTTTTTTAATTACTTACTACATATTTAAAAATACTTGTAGGAGATTGCATGCACATTTTTAAAAACTTTTTATTTTATTCTTTTTTAATTTTATTTTATTTTTAAACTTTACAATATTGTATTAGTTTTGCCAAATATCGAAATGAATCCGCCACAGGTATACCTGTGTTCCCCATCCTGAACCCTCCTCCCTCCTCCCTCCCCATACTCTCCCTCTGGGTCGTCCCAGTGCACCAGCCCCAAGCATCCCGTATCGTGCATCGAACCTGGACTGGCGACTCATTTCATACATGATATTATATATGTTTCAATGCCATTCTCCCAAATCTCCCCACCCTCTCCCTCTCCCACAGAGTCCATAAGACTGATCTATACATCAGTGTCTCTTTTGCTGTCTCCTACACAGGGTTATTGTTACCATCTTTCATTTTATATTGAGTATGGCCAATCAACAATGTTGTGACAATTTCAGATGGACAGAAAAGGGGGCTCAGTAATATACAAATACATGTATCCATTCTTGCCCAAACTCCCCTCCCATCCAGGCTTCCACACAACACTTAGCAGAGTTCCCTGTGCTTAAAAAGAATGAAGAAATGCCATTTGCTTCACTTTTAATTTCTAAATGGTAAATCTTGATAACCTCTATGAACAAAATCTGGAATCCTCAATTTTTAAGATGAAAAATAGTCCTGAGACCAAAATGTTTGGGAATTGTTGCATGGTTCAGCAATTTTTTTCTGTTAAGGACCAGATGGGAAGTATTTTAGGCTTTGCAGGCCACACAGTCTCTTGTCCCTGTTCCATCTACTCACTTCTGCTGTGAAAGCAGCTATACACACACTGGGCCTGGAAGTGTTCTAGTAACACTTTACTTATGGACACTGAAATCTGACATTTCATATGATTTTCATGTCTCACGAAGTATTATTCTTTTGATTTTTGTCAACCATTTAGAAAAATGTAAAAACAATTCTTAGTTCACAGGCTGGCCAAAAATAGGTGGTGGGCTGAATTTTACCCCCGGCCCCCAGGTTATAATTTGCCAACCCCTCCCCATTCTGCTTCCCGGGTGGCTCAGTGGTAAAGAACCCACCTGCCAAGGAAGTCCCCACAATAGCTCCTTTGCATGCCCATGCAAAATTTAGAGTCATCTAGTCAGGGGGCTTCCCTGGTGGCTCAGTGGTAATGAATCCACTTGCCGATTCAGGAGATTCAGGTTCGATCCTTGTGTGGGGAAGATCCCCTGGAGAAGGAAATGGCAACCCACTCCAGAATTCTTGTCTGGGAAATCCCATGGACAGAGGAGCCTGGTGGCCTACAGTCCATGGGGTAGCAAGAGTCGGACACATCTGAGCGACTGTGCATGCACACACTCCCTATTCTAGCGGGTTCAAAACTGTAACAGACGTATATCAGTTCAACTGGAATGTTCAGACAATATAACAACTTTCTCATGGCTTCTGTACATGACCCCTGAAGGCTACTCTCAACACAGCAGCCAGACTGGTCATCACATCTTGGCCCTTCTCTGCTCTAAAGCCTCGAGTGACTTATCTCATTCAGTAGAGAAGCCAATGGCAACCCATTCCGGTGTTCTTGCCTGGAGAATCCCAGGGATGGCGGAGCCTGGTGGGCTGCCGTCTATGGGGTCGCACAGAGTCGGCCACAACTGAAGTGACTTAGCAGCAGCAGCAGCAGAAAAGCCAAAGTCCTTCTCATGGCCTGGAACACCCTACATGACCTTCTGCCCCATCCCTCTGACTCAACTCCTGCTGTCCCCCTCATCCTGCTCTAACCTGTCACTTAAAAGCTAAGCCTGCTCTTTCCTCAGGGCCTTTGTACTTTCTGTTTTCTCTGCCTGGAATGCGCCACACCCCCCAGCCACTTAGCTCACTCAAATACCGCTTCTCAATGAAGTCTTTATTTTCTTTTTTCATAACAGTTTTATTACTGTAATTAATATACCATGCAATTCACCCATTTAAAGTATACAGTTCAGTGGGCTTTAGTATATTTACAGAACTGTGCAACCCTCACAATGGTCAGTTAGAACATTTTTCATCACCCCAAGAAGAAACCTCAGACCCATTACCAGTCACTCCTCATTTCCCCCTGGTTTCCTCAACCCTCCCCACCTGTCTATTTTCTGTCTCAATGTATTTGCTTATCCTGAACATTTCGTGGAATTAGATGGAATGGTTAAACGGAATCAGATACTATATGCTCTTTGTGACTGACTTCTTTCACTGAGTATAATGTTTTCAAGATTCATGTTTTGGAACTGCATTCCTTTTTAGGGTCAAATGATATTCTCTTGAATGGACATACCACATCAATTAAAGGACATTTGGGTGTTTCACTTCTTAGCTAATAGGAATAATGTTGCTATGAACATTCATGTACGAGTTTTTGATGGACATGTTTCCATTTCTCTTGGGTAAATACCCAAGAGGGAATTGCTGGGTCATATGGTAACTCTGTTTAACTTTTTAAGAAAGTGCTGGACTGTCTTCCAAAGTCCAGCACTTTGGAAAAATGCACCATTTTACGTTCCCACAAGCAGTGTTATCAGGGTTCCAATTTCCCACATCTTCTCCAACACTTGTTATTACGTGTCTTTGTGATTACAACCCTCCTAGAGGGGGATGAAGTTGTCTCTCCTTGCATTTTCTTGAAGGCTAATATAAATAAAGCCTTTCTTGATCATTCTATTTTATTTTTTTTAATTATTATCATTTTAATTATTTTTTATTTTTGACTGCACTGGTTCTTGGTTGCTGTGTGCGGGCTTTTCTTTAATTGTGGTGAGTGGGGCTACTCTCTAACTGTGATACATGGGCTTCCAACTGCAGTGGCTTTTCCTGTGTGTGGAGCACACACTCTAGGGCCCACAGACTTCAGCAGTTGCAGCACATGGGCTCAGCAGTTGTGGCCTATGGGCTTAGTAGCCCCATGGCATGTGGCATCTTCACAGGGCAGGGATTGAACCCATGTCCCCTGCATTAGCAGGCGGATTCTTAACCACTGGACCTCAAGGGAAGTCCTGATAAACCTACTTTAAATGTCAACCTCTCCTTCCTTCTCTAACCTGCTTCCCTGCTTTTTTTTTCTAGAGCACTTATTTCACTTGTTTATTTGTTGTCTCTCTCCTCCCCAGGGGTAAACTCCAGGAGGGCATGATTTTTGTCTGTTTTGTGTTCTGCTGTATCCTCAATGCCTGTAGAAGCTCTATCCAATGTGCAAGCCACGTATGTCATGTTAAACTTTCTATTAGCCACATTGTATTTATTTTTCTTTTTTTAATATAAATTTATTTAATTGGAGGCTAATTACTTTACAATATTGTAGTGGTTTTGCCATACATTGACATGAATCCGCCATGGGTGTACACGTGTTCCCCATCCTGAACCCCCCTCCCACCTCCCTCCCCATCCCATCCCTCTGGGTCATCCCAGTGCACCAGTCCCGAGCATCCTGTATCATGCATCGAACCTGGACTGGCGATTCGTTTCACCTATGATATTATACATGTTTCAATTGCCATTCTCCCAGATCATCCCTCCCTCACCCTCTCCCACAGAGTCCAAAAGACTGTTCTATACATCTGTGTCTCTTTTGCTGTTGTGCATACAGGGTTATCATTACTATCTTTCTAAATTCCATATATATGTGTTATTATACTGTATTGGTGTTTTTCTTTCTGCTTACTTCACTCTGTATAATAGGCTCCAGTTTCATCCACCTCATTAGAACTCATTCAAATGTGTTCTTTTTAATGGCTGAGTAATTCTCCATTGTGTATATGTACCACAGCTTTCTTATCCATTCATCTGCTGATGGTCATCTAGGTTGTTTCCATGTCCTGGCTATTGTAAACAGTGCTGCGATGAACATTGGGGTACACGTGTCTCTTTCAATTCTGGTTTCCTCAGTGTGTATGCCTAGCAGTGGGATTGCTGGGTCATATGGCAGTTCTATTTCCAGTTTTTTAAGGAATCTCCACACTGTTCTTCATAGTTGTTAGCCATATTTTAAAAAGTGAAAAAATAAGAAAGAAACAGGTGAAGTGAATTTCAATAATAGTTTTATTTAACCAGATATATCTAAAACACTGTAATTTTAGTAATTAATATAAAAATTACTAAGGCAATATTTTACATTTTTATTCAGACTAAGCCTTTGGAATCTGGTATGCATTTCACACTTAACACTGTTCTCAGTTTGAACTTGCTACATTTCAAGTATAGCCATACATGGCCAGTGGTTTCAGCACTGAATGTGGGTCTAGAATATTCATTTCTTCACTGTATGAACAACTCCCTCTTAGTGACAGTTCACTTAGTCACTGCCCTGGGGACAGGGAAGACTTTCACAGATATATTTATGTGTGGTTTTGCATGCCAAGTGTTGACTCAAACGGTAAAGAATTTGCCTGCAATGCAGGAGATGTGGGTTTGATCCCTCAGTCAAGAAAATACCCTGAAGAAGGAAATGGCTACCCACTCCAGCATTCTTGCCTGGAGAATTCCATGGACAGAGGAGCCTGGCAGCCTACAGTCCATGGGGTCACAAAGAATCGAACACAACTGAGTGACTAACACACTTGCGTGTATGTGATAAGCCTAGGCTTGGGTTTCCAATTCCTACTTATTCACTGTGACCTTGGGCAAGCAATTGTCCTTCTCTGAGCGTCAACTTCTTCACCTGTGAAATAATCTTTATGGTCCCTCCCAAACTTTCAGTATCAGAGAGGGAGGTGCGGGTGTCTGTGGGGTAAAATGATGTCCAAGTGCCTTAGGTCCCACACTGCTTGAAGTCAGGCTGCTTTCACTGTTGCTGCGAGGAAGATGTAATCACATAGAAAGATGGTTCAGGAAGACCTCTTGGAAAGCCCCAGCAAGCTGTAAAGAGGCCCTGGGATGATGGTTTATACAAAAAGAACAAAGGAATCTGTCTGGGAACCCCAACCCCTCTCAAACCCCGTTACCCTAACATGAACTGTCTCCCAGAATTCTCTGTGGAGCTACCCAGCTGATGGTGCAGCCCTGAAGGATCCAATATTCATGTCTGTGTTTGGAGGACTGTTTGGAAGTCTGTGTAGGAAGACTGATTTAGTTCATTTCTGTGCATTTTTCTGATTAATCCAGGAGGATGGGGGAATTCAACAGATGTTTTGCCAATATACTAGCTTCTGCTTGTTCAAGCATATTAAAAGATTTTGTAGGGTGCCACATTAAATCACAGAATCTTCAGAACCCTTTGTGGGGTGAGACTGGGGACCAGGTTTGCCTGGGGATCTTGCCTTTATTGCCCTGGCACCTTCACTGAGAGGGGGCACTGTCCCTTATAAGCGGTCATGAGCTCTTCTGTCCCCCGTGGGGACTGTGGGAATGGGCTTTCTGGAGCCTATGCTGTTAACCTCGCAGCCCACAGGCTGGGTTTTGTAGGGGGAGGGCTGTGCTGGGAGTCATGATCTGCTTCCAGGGAAGCTTTATCACTGTTTAAATAGCTTCTCAGAACTTAACCTACAGACGGCAGATGGAGCAAAGCCAGGCCCTAGAGTAAGCAAATGGGAATAGGTCAGGTCAGTTTGGTTCGATCAGCACCTTTGGTTAGATCAGCACCTGCATTTCCAGGCCTTACTTCTGGAGAAGTAAGATACTATCCCCAAAATGGGCCTCAAGGGGACAACTCTTTTGATCAGAGTTAATTAAAAAGTAATACACTCATGAGTAAAACACATCATACATGAGATGTGTATCCTCCACAGAACAGAGTCCAAAATGCTTTCTGAGATAGATGTGGGAGGGTCTAGACCCTGCCTCTTCCTCCAGCCTCTCACCACCTGACCCTTTGGGCTCTAATCCTTGTATTTCCCACACACCTCATGGATTGTCATTCATCTAAAGGCCTTCTGCCTGGCCCCCTTTTCCTTCCCGTCTTTCTGCCTGCAAAATTGGCCTCCCTTAAGTTTTTTGAACTGTGGTGTTGGAGAAGACTCTTGAGAGTCCCATGGACTGCAAGGAGATCCAACCAGTCCATCCTGAAGGAGATCAGTCCTGGGTGTTCATTGGAAGGACTGATGCTGAAACTCCAATACTTTGGCCACCTCATGCAAAGAGTTGACTCATTGGAAAAGACCCTGATGCTGGGAGGCATGGGGGCAGGAGGAGAAGGGGATGACAGAGGGTAAGATGGCTGGATGGCATCACCGACTCGATGGACGTGACTTTGAGTGAACTCTGGGTGTTGGTGATGGACAGGGAGGCCTGGTGTGCTGTGATTCATTGGGTCCCAAAGAGTCGGACACGACTGAGGTACTGAACTGAACTGAAGTCTTATCTGCTTGTAACAATCTGTCTGCTTTAAACCCGCAGTTGCTGAGATATCCCAGGTTTGGCACTCTCATAGACCCTGCAATCTATATCAGAGCACTTGTTATACTGGGTTGGGATCAACTGTTTGCATATTGACCCTCTAGACCAGTGTTCCTCATGGAAGGGATACTTTCCCCAGGGAATGCTTTAAACTGCATGGGGCATTTCAGTAGATGCAGTGACAGGGGTCACTGGCTGGGGATGCTGGCTGTCCAGCAATACTGGGACATTCCTGCCCAGCAGAGAATGTTCCCACAGGACTATGAGAAGTCCAACCAGCTGTTCCTGTAGGTAACACGTCTCTCGTAGTTAACTGAGCTTGGAAATGAACTCTTTCACAAATAAACTCAGTATTTTCTTTGGCTTAGTTTTAACATATGCTGACTTTTCCAGGAATGCAACCACTGTATAAATCAAGGGGAGACCAAGACTTGCTTTGTTCAGACTTATCTTTGCTCTTTCAGACTTTGCTTTGCTCTTACTTATGATAGTAAGGACTTATCACCACTTTGGAAAATCACATCCGTGATGGCAACATTACTTACGATTGAGAAAGAAGAAATTCACCCAAATCTAACTGCTTGAGGATTTTGCTTGACCGGGGGCTGTCTGGATCTGTCTGTTTGTTGTGGGACTCTCTAGTTGTGACGTGGGACCTAGTTGCACCACAGCATGTGGGATTTTAGTTTCCCAACCAGGGGTGGAGCCATGTCCCCTCCATTAGAAGGTGGATTCTTAATCACTGGGCCACCAGGGAAGTCCCTGTCTTCCCTCTCTTAAGTTCAGACTTCTTTGTTCTCTGTAGGTGTAAGCACGTGACTGTTTCCTTATGTTTTCTGGTATATTTATTGTTGTCATTGTTTAGTTGCTAAGTGAAGTCCAACTCTTTTGTGACTCCATAGACTGTAGCTCACCAGGCTCTGTCCATGGGATTTCCCAGGCAAGAATACTGGAGTGAGTTGCCATTTACTCCAAGGGATCTTCCCAACCCAGAGATCAAACTCGCGTCTCTTGCATCTCTTCCATCTTTACCATTGTGCCACCTCCTGAGCATTTACAGATTGAAGCCCATTTTATTCTCTTGCTCCTTTTATTCCCCTTTTATATTCATTATCTTATATTGACTTTTCAACATATGTAAAAGTGGGTTATATTATCTATGAATTTAAAGAGGAGAATATTAAAATATTAATTAAAAGGGGGTGGTCCTATCTGACAGTGTTGAGAACCACACTAAAGCCCTAGAGGGCAGGGACTTCACCTCCCCTGTGTCACTGCTTCCTCCCCTGTGCCTGGCAGGGACCTGGAATATAGTAACTGCATAGAGAATCTCTTTTGAATGATGAAGGGGTTGAGGGTAACACCTTGGCTGCGATGGGGCACACAGCGGGGAGGGCAGTTTAGGGGAGTGAGTGATGAGTTCAGTTTTCAATGTAGAAGTTTGGAGAGCCCTGGAATTTGAGGGGCAGTGGCTCTTCAGGCCTAGACTGCTGCCACTGAAGAGTAGGAAGTACAGTTAGAGTGTGAGTTCATCCCTTTGATGAGTAAACATTTCGAGTGGCTCCGTGGGGGATGGACAGATCCACAGGCACTGAGAGGCTCACAGTGTGGGTGTGTGTTCCCTCTGTGGCGATCTGTGTACCTGCCCAGACCCTCAGAGGGTGGGGGCTCCCTCGAGGTAGGGGATGGGACTCATCTCTAGTCCCCATCAGTTAGAGCAATCAGCAATGGCGCTCCTTTCTATTTCCTAGATGGGATGCCGCTCAGTTCATTCATCACTGAATAGAGTCAATTACATCTTCAAATTTCCTCTGGTGAATTTTATATTTGGGTACTATGGTTAGTGCTTGGAATTTTCAGCCCTGCTCCCCATTCTCTTGGGAAGGGAGAAAGGCTGGAAATGGAGTAAATGACCCATCATGCCTACATGATGACACCTCCAAACAAATCCCGGAGGTGTGGGGATCACAGAGTTTCCAGGTTGGTGAACGCATCCATGTACCAGAAGGGTGACACACCCCAAATCTCTTGTGCTCGGGACCCTCCCAGACCTCACCCTATATGTCTCTTCACCTGGCTGTTCAACTGTATCCTTTATCAGATCCTTTAATAAACTGGTTCCTAAACTGGTTAATTTAATAAACTGGTAGTAAGTGTTTCCTGGAGTTCTGTGAAGCTGCACCAGCAAATTAACTGAAACTGAGGGGGAGATCTTGGGAACTTCAGATTTAAAGCCCATTGGTTGGAAGCACAGGTGAAAACCTGGACTGGCGACCAGCATCTGAAGCGGGATGGGAGCAGTTCTGTGGGACTGATGCCGCCTGCAGGTAGGTAGCATTAGAATTGAGTTAGATTGCAGAACACCCAGCTGGGGTCTCAGAGAATTGCTTGGTGGGGAAACCTCCCCCTACATTTTGTGACCGGAAGTGTTAGAAGTGTTGTGGGTATGGCAGTAGTGTAAGAGTTAGGAGAGGCACAGGAGGGAAAGGACCGAGATATTTCCAATAGACATGGATAAATCTTAAACACATTATACTCAATTTCTAAGTGAAAGACGCCAGTCACAAAAGGCACACAAACTGAATGATTCCATTTATATGAAATGCACAGTGTAGGCGAAGACATAGAGACAGAAAGCTGCTAGGGACTGGAATGGTAGTGGGATGAGGCGTAACTGAGGGAGCAAGTCATGTGGAAGAGCATTCCAGGCCCTGGGAACATCAAGTGCAAAGGCCCTGAGGTGGGAGGAAGTGTGGTCTGATCAAAAAACAGCAGGGAGGAAGGTGTCCCTAGAAGAGAGTGATGACAGGGACAATGGTGGGAGATGAGAAAAGAGATCGGGTAGTGAAACCCAGCAGGACCCTGTGGAGCTCCTGGGCACAGAAGCCTTTCTATGCCTCCTGTTCCTTGTGTGTGGGGACTGGCCTATAGCCTCCATGACTTTCCCTGAGTTCCAAAGGGCAGATTCGAACAGTTACTAATCAGGGAAGGAAGGGGCTGCAGAGACAAGGGAGGAGCGATCTAGAAACAGTAGTGCAGATTGGGGCAGGGTACTGGGACTGCCTCAAATGATTTGGTGTTGTTGTCGTTCAGTTGCTAAGTCATGGCCGACTCTTTGCAACCCCATGGACAGCAACGTGCCAGGCTTCCCGGTCCTTCACTATCTCCCAGAGTTTGCTCAAACTCATGTCCATTGAGTCAGTGATGCCATCCAACCATTTCATCCTCTGCCATACTCTTCTTCTCCTGTCCTCGATCTTCCCCATCATCACTATCTTTTCTAACGAGTCAGCTCTTCCCATCAGGTGGCCAAAGTATTGGAGCTTCAGCTTCAGTATCAGTCCTTGCAATGAATATTCAGGGTTGATTTCCTTTAGGATTAACTAGTTTGATCTCCTTGCTGCCCAAGGGACTCTCAAGAGTCTTCTCCAACACCACAGTGCAACAGCATCAATTCTTCAGTGCACAGTCTTCTTTATGGTCCAACTCTCACATCTGTACATGATTACTGGAAAAATCATAGCTTTGTCAGCAAAGTGATGTCTCTGCTTTTTAATACACTGTCTAGGTTTGTCATAGCTTTTTTTCCCCCAAGGAGCAAGTGTCTTTTAATTCCATGGCTGCAGTCACCATCTGCAGTGATTTTGAAGCCCAAGAATATAAAGTCTGTCACTATTTCCATTTTTTTCCCATTTATTTGCCATGAAGTGATGGGACTGGATGCCATAATCTTAGTTTTTTGAATGTTGAGTTTTAAGCCAGCTTTTTCACTCAAACAGGAGATGGCAAGAGTGAATATCAACATTTTAGGAATCAGTGAACTAAAATGGACAGGAGTGGGTGGATTTAATTTATATGACCATTGTATCTACTACTGTGGGCAAGAATTCCTACTGTGGGCAAGAATTCCTTACAAGAAGTGGAGCAGCCCTCATAGTCAACAAGATAGTCTGAAATGCAGTGTGTGGGTGCAACCTCAAATACAACAGAATGATCTCTGTCCCTTTCCAAGGCAAACCATTCAACATCACAGTAATCCAAGTCTATGCCCCAACCCCTGAGGCCAAAGAAGATGAAGTTGAACAGTTCTATGAAGACCTACAAAAACTTCTAGAATGAACACCAAAAAAAGATGTCCTTTTCATCACAAGGGACTGGAATGCAAAAGTAGGAAGTCAAGAGACACCTGAAGTAACAGGCAAGTTTGGCCTTGGAGTACAAAATGAAGCAGGGCAAAGGCTAACAGAGTTTTGCAAAGAGAATGCATTGGCCATGGCAAATACCCTCTTCCAACAACATAAGAGATGACTCTACACATGAACATCACCAGATGGTCAACACCAAAATCAGATTGGTTATATTCTTTGCAGCCAAAAATGGAGAAGCTCTATATAGTCAGCAAAAACAAGACTGGGAACTGACTGTGGCTCAGATCATTAGCTCCTTATTGCAAAATTCAGAGTTAAATTGAAGAAAGTAGGGAAAACCACTAGGCCATTCAGGTATGACCTAAATCAAATCTCTTACAATTATACAGTGGAAGTGAGAAATACATTCAAGGGGTTAGACCTGATAGAGTGCCTGAAGAACTACGGACAGAGGTTTGTAACCTTGTACAGGAGGCAGTGACCAAAACCATCCCCAAGAAAAAGAAACACAACAAGGCAAAATGTTTGTCTGAGGAGGCCTTACTAAGAAAAGAAGTGAAAGGCAAAGGAGAAAAGGAAAGATATACCCATCTGAATGCAGAGTTCCAAAGAATAACAAGAAGAGATAAGAAAGCCTTCTTAAGTGAACAATGCAAAGATATAGAGGAAAACAATAGAATGGGAAAGACTAGAGATCTCTTCAAGAAAATTAGAGATACCAAGGGACCATTTCATGCAAAAACAGGCACAATAAAGGACAGAAATGGTATGGACCTAACAGAATCCTCAAGTGATACACATAACAATATCTTTAAGCTCTTTGTGGAAAATTCTTAAAGAGATGGGAATACCAGACCACCTGACCTGCCTCCTGAGAAAACTGTATCCAGGTCAAGAAGCAACAGAACTGGACATGGAACAATGGACTGCTTCAAAATTGGGAAAGGAGTACGGCAAGGCTGTATATTGTCACCTTGCTTATTTAACTTCTATGCAGCATACATCATGCAAAATGCTGGGCTGAATGAAGCTCAAGTTGGAATCAAGAGTGCCGGGAGAAATATCAACAACCTCAGATATGCAGATGATACCACCCTAATGGCAGAAAGTGAAGAGGAACTAAAGAGCGTCTTGATGAAGGTTAAATAGAAGAGTGAAAAAGCTGGCTTAAAACTCAACATTCAAAAAACTAAGATCATGGCATCTGGTCCTATCACTTCATGGAAGATAAATGGGGAAAAAAATAGAAACAGTAGCAGATATTATTTTCTTGGGCTCCAGAATCACTGAAGATGGTGACTGCAGCCATGGAATTAAAAGATGCTTGCTCCTTGGAAGAAAAGCTATGACAAGCCTAGACACAGTATTAAAAAGCAGAGACATCACTTTGCCGACAAAGGTCTATATAGTCAAAGCTATGGTGATAGCTGGACCGTAAGGAAGGCTGAGGGCTAAAGAACTGATGCTTTCAAAACTGTGATGCTGAGGAAACCCGAGCTGTCCGCGAGAGCGGAGCCGGGCTCGACGGCGGCGGCGGGAGGCGTGCAGCCTGGCTGGTCGCGCCATGAACGCAGGAGCGGACGCGAAAGGGGGCGGCGGCCCCGCGGTCCCTGAGGACCCTGCGCGCCCCAGCCTCCCGCAGCTCCCGCGCCGCCCGCAGCTCCTGGAGGAGGACCAAATGTCCAGCGAGGAAGCGGCCGCCGCGGACGGAGGGGACGCCGAGGCGCCAGAGGGACCCCCAGGCGACCCCCCGGCCGAGGCGTCCGCGGCGCGCCCCCAGCCCAGGCCCAGTCCGTGGCCGCGGGCGAGGCCCTGCAGATATTTATTTTCTATTAAAACAAAACAAAACAAAACAAAACTGTGATGCTGGAGAATACTCTTGAGAGTCCCTTGGGCAGCAAGGAGATCAAACCAGTTCATCCTAAAAGAAATCAACCCTGAATATTCACTGCAAGGACTGATACTGAAGCTGAAGCTCCAATACTTTGGCCACCTGATAGGAAGAGATGACTCATTGGAAAAGACCCTGATGCTGGAAAAGACTGAGGGCAGGAGAAGAAAGAGTGACAGAGGATGAAATGGTTGGATGGCATCATTGATTCAATGGACATGAGTTTGAGCAAACTCTGGGAGATAGTGAAGGACCGGGAAGCCTGGCATGTTGCACTCCATGGGGTTGCAAAGAGTCAGACACAACTTAGCAACTGAAGAACAACATAGAACTAAAAATGCAAGAAATGGAAGATGTCAGCATTCTTCACACCCCAGAAGACCACCTGAGGCCAAATTAAGTTAACCAGAGAAGCTCATCAAGAGATTACCTGAGGGACTTCTCTGGTGGTCCAGTGGTTAAGACCCCATGCTTCCACTGCAGGAGGGCTCGAGTTTGATCCCTGGTTGAGGAAGGAAGTTCCCACATGCTGCAGAGCCAGTTTAAAAACATAAATTACCTGAGACCAGATTGAAGGAGTGCAATCCATGCACACTCCCTCATCTTATCAGCAAATCACCCTTGAATCACTGCTATGAAACTCCTCACCCAATCTTTCTGGTTTGGGACACACAGTTTTCAAGGGCAGGAGCCTGCTGTGTCTGCTTTTGCCTGGCAAAGCAATAAAGCTATTCTTTATTCTACTTCACCCCAAACTCATATACAAGATTCGATTTAGCATTGGTGCAAAGAGGCCAAGTTTTTGGCATCCACAGTAAGACTAGATTGTGTAAGGCCTTATGGACCACTTAATGTCACTGGCCTTTTTTTGAGCAGTGGAGGATGTATTTGTCTTATGTTTTAACAGAATCCATAAGGCAGGAGATGGACTGTAAGAAGGCAAGAGTGGAAGCAAGGAGACCAGTTTGGAGGCTACTGTATTGACTTGGGCAAGAGGTGACTTTGATATGGACCAGGGATTCCCTGGTGGCTCAGATGGTAAAGCGTCTGCCCACAACACGGTAGACCTGGGTTCGATCCCTAGGTTGGGAAGATCCCCTGGAGAAAGAAATGGCAACCCACTCCAGTACGCTTGCTTAGAAAATTCCATGGGTGGAGGAGCCCAGTGGGCTACAGTCCATGGGGTCGGAAAGAGTCGGACACGACTGAGCGACTTCACTTTCTTAGGGTGGGAGCAGTGGAGGTGGGAAAATTGTATGATTCTGAATCTATCTTGAAAATAGAGCTCCCCGTCAAGTCTTGTGGTCTGAGCAACTGGGAGACTGCTGCTGGATTTTATTAAGAGAGGGAAGACTGTGGGAGGAAGTAGTTGCCTGCTAGTCTTTGCTCCCTCATAAAAAGACATTATATAGAACAGAACAAACATTTTCAATTTGATATTTTTCCTGAATGCTAAACCATAAACACTGAGATACTAAAAAGAGTCCTCATAATGACCACTTTTGAGGGCTGTGTGCTGTTCCATTCAATTCATTTACCCTAAATTACAAAACCATTTCCTTGTAATTCTCTGGACTGTTTCAGTTTACTTTTAAAATGATAGATAATCCTATAATGAATATCTCTGTGCTTTGTGGATTTTTCTTAGATTTCTCAAGGGATTAATTCTCAGAAGTAGATTTACTAGATGAAAGAGTAAGAACACTTAATAGCTCTTAAAGACACATTGCTAAACTGTTTTTACAAAGATTGTGGCAGTTAATAAGGCCAGCCAAAACTTAAGAGTGTGACAGTTTCACCATAAATTATATAGTAAAGGATATTAGTATTTTATTTGCACTTTCTAATAAAAAGAGTAAAAGCTTCAAATTTAAAAAATTTTTGCATGTACTTGATTATGGCTAGGTTGGACTTTAAAAAGTTTATTTATGGGACTTTCCTGGTGGTCCAAGGGTTAAGAACCCTCCTGCCAACGTGGGTCAAACCTCGAGTTCAGTCCTTGATCAGGGAAGATTCCACGTGCCAGAGAGCAACTAAACTCATGAACCACAACTACGAGCACAGCTAGAGCTGGTGCTCTGCAACAAGAGAAGCCACTGCAATGAGAAACCCCCACTCATAGCAACTAGGGAAAGCCTGCATGTGGAAATGAAGACCCAACACAGCCAAAAATAAAAAAAATTTTAATTAAAAATTTTAAAGTTCTGCTGACCACTGCCAAGGACAGACCCTCTAGTCATCTGTTGCAATCCAAGGAGGCCTGTCCACGTGGCAGGCAATATCGAGTTTCTGCTGAGTCAGAGATCTCTGTTGTGTTCTTGTGCACTGGCGTTTGGAACTCAAGTAAAGGCCCTTTCATTTCAGGTGAAATTCCTCTTGGTAGAGTGGACCTACGCTGGTCTTTGGAGAGAGGTTAAGCCCTGAGCCTTTGGAGTGGGAGCACTGACTCCAAGACCCTAGACTACCAAAGAACTAACCCCAGGGAGTATCAAATAGTGAGAACTCACACAAAGGAAACCACTTGAATACAAGACCTGGCATCACCCAACCACCAGTAGCACCTGTGCAGGACCCCTCATGTAAACAACAAACAAAACAAAACTACAAACCGAGTCATCAGCAGACAGGATTACCACCTCACTCAGCCTTTCCCATCACAGGAAAAGCAAACAAACAAACAAAAACTCAGCACAAATCTCACCTTATATGAAGCTTACACAAACAACTGGACCAATCTTAGGAGGGCAGAAACCAAAAGGAAGAAAGAATTCAACTTTGAAGCCTGGGAAAAGGAGATCTCAGACACAATAAGTTAAAAAAATAATGAAAAGGCAGAGAAATACTGCACAAATGAAGGAACAAACTAGAAACACAGTAGTCCAAATAAATGAAGAGGAAATAAGCAAACTACCTGAAAAAGAATCAGAATAATGACAGTAAAGATGATCAAAACCCTTGAAAACAAAATGGAGAAAATGCAAGAATCAATTAACAAAGACCGAGAAGAATTAAAGAATAAACATACAGAGACAAACAACACAATTACTGAAATTAAAACTACTCTAGAAGCAATCAATAGTATAATATCTGAAGCAGAAGAACAAATCAGTGACCTGGAAGATAAAATGGTGGAAATAACTTCTGGAGAGCAGAATAAAGTAAAAAGACTAAAAGGAACTGAGGATAGTCTCAGAGACCTCTCAGACAATATTAAATGCACCAACATTCAAATTATAGGGGTCCCAGAAGAAGAAGAGAAAAAGAAAGGCTATGAGAAAATTTTTGAAGAGATTATAGTTGAAAATGAAAATTTCCCTAACATGAAAAAGGAAATGATCAATCAAGTCCAAGAGGCACAAAGAGTCCCATACAGGATAAACCCAAGGAGAAACATGTCAAGACACATACCAATCAAACTAATAAAGACTAAACACAAAGAAAGAATATTAAAAGGGGATGGGGAACACATGTACACCCATGGCTGATTCATGTCAAAGTACAGAAAAAAACCACTACAATATTGTAAAGTAATTAACCTCCAATTAAAATAAATAAATTAAGATAAAACCAGCAGGGGAGAAGCAACAAGTAACATACAAGGGAAACACCATTCACTTAACAGCTGATCTTTCAGCAGAAACTCTGCAGGCCAGAAGGGAATGGCAGGATATATTTAAAGTATTGAAAGGGAAAAATCTACAACCAAGATTACAGTACCTGACAAGGGCCTCATTCAAAATTGATGGAGAAATAAAAAGCTTTTCAGACAAGCAAAAGTTAAGAGAATTCAATATCACGAAACCATCTTTACAACAAACGTTAAAGGGATTTATGTAGTCAAGAAATACAAGAGAAAAAAAAAGATCTACAAAATCAACCCAAACAATTAAGAAAATGGCAATAGGAACATATATATCAATAATTACTTTAAATGTAATCACTGCAGATGGTGATTGCAGCCATGAAATTAAAAGATGCTTGCTCCTAGAAAAGAAAGTTATGACTAACCTAGACAGCATATTAAAAAGCAGAGACATTACTTTGCCAAGAAAGGTCCATCTAGTCAAGGCTATGGTTTTTCCAGTAGTCATGTATGGATGTGAGAGTTGGACTGTGAAGAAGGCTGAGCACCAAAGAATTGATGCTTTTGAACCGTGGTGTTGGAGAAGACTCTCGAGAGTCCCTTGGACAGCAAGGAGATCCAACCAGTCCATCCTAAAGGAGATCAGTCCTGAGTGTTCATTGGACGGACTGATGTTGAAGCTGAAACTCCAATACTTTGGCCACCTGATGCGGAGAGCTGACTCATTTGAAAAGACCCTGATGCTGGAAAAAATTGAGGGCAGGAGGAGAAGGGGACGACAGAGGATAAGATGGTTGGATGGCATCACCAACATAATGGACATGGGTTTGGGTGGACTCTGGGAGTTGGTGATGGACAGGGAGGCCTGGAGTGCTACAGTTCATGGGGTTGCAAAGAGTCAGACACGACTGAGCAACTGAACTGAACTGAACTTTAAATGTAAATGGGTTAAGTGCTCAAACTAAAAGACACAGACTGGGTGAATGGATACAAAAACAAGACCCGTATATATACTGTCTACAAGAAACCCACTTCAGACCTAAAGACACATATAGACTGAAAGTGAGAGGATGGAAAAATATATTCCTTACAAATGGGAAGCAAAAGAAAGCTGGAGTAGCAATCCTCATATCAAACAAAATACACCCTAAAATAAAGAATATTACAAGAGATAAGGAAGGACACTACATAATGATCAAGGAATCAATCCAAGAGGAAGACATAACAATTATAAATATCTGTGCACCCAGCATAGGACTGCCTCAATACATAAGACAAACACTAACAGACATAAAAGGAGAAACTGACAGTAACACAATAACAGTAGGAGACTTTAACACCCCACTCACACCAATGGACAGACCATCAGAAGAGAAAATTAATGAGGAAATACAAGTCTTAAATGATACATTAGATGAGATGGATCTCATTGATATCTTCAGGACATTCCATCCAAATTCAGAAGAATACACCTTCTCAAGTGCACATGGAACATTCTCCAGGGTAGACCACATCTTGGGTCACAAATCAAACCTCAGTAAATTTAAGAAAACTGAAATCGTATTAAGTGTCTTCTCTGACCACAATGCTATGAGACTAGGTATTAATTACAAGAAAAAGCTGTAAGAAACACAAACACATGGAGATTAACAACATTTCTAAATAACCAACAAGTTACTGAAGAAATCAAAAGGGAAATCAAAAAATTTCTAGAAACAAGTGACAATGAAAACATGACAACTCAAAACCTATGGGATGCAGCTAAAGCAGTTCTAAGAGGGAGGTTTATAGCAATACAATCCTACCTCAAGAAACAAGAAAAACATCAAATAGACAGCCTAACTGTATACTGGAACAGTATACTAACAGTATACTAAAACAACTGGAAACAGAAGATCAACAACAACCCCCCCCACACACACACACAAAATTAGTAGAAGAAAAGAAATCATAAAGATCCAAGCAGAAATAAATGAAAAAGGAACGAAAGAAACAATGGTAAAGATTAATAAAACTAAAAGCTGGTTCTTTGAGAAGATAAACAAAATTGACAAGCCTTTAGACAGACTCAAGGAAAAGAGAGAAGAATCAGATCAACAAAATTAGAGATTAAAAGGAGAGGTTACAGTAGACAATGCAGAAATAAAAAGGATTATAAGAGACTATTACGAACAACTGCTGCTGCTAAGTCGCTTCAGTCATGTCTGACTCTGTGTGGCCCCACAGACGGGAGCCCACTAGGCTCCCCCGTCCCTGGGATTCTCCAGGCAAGAACACTGGAGTGGGTTGCCACTTCCTTCTCCAATGCATGTAAGTGAAAAGTGAAAGTGAAGTTGCTCAGTCGTGTCTGACTCTTAGCAACCCCATGGACTGCAGCCCACCAGGCTCCTCCATCCATGGGATTTTCCAGGCAAGAGTACTGGAGTGGGGTGCCATTGCCTTCTCCGATTATGAACAACTATATGCCAATAAATATCAATAACTTCAGATATGCAGATGACACCACCCTTATGGCAGAAAGTGAAGAGGAACTAAAAAAGCCTCTTGATGAAAGTGAAAATGGAGAGTGAAAAAGTTGGCTTAAAGCTCAACATTCAGAAAAAGAAGATCATGGCATCCGGTCCCATCACTTCATGGCAAATAGATGGGGAAACAGTGGAAACAGTGTCAGACTTTATTTTTGGGGGCTCCAAAATCACTGCAGATGGTGACTGCAGCCATGAAATTAAAAGACACTTACTCCTTGAAAGGAAAGTTATGACCAACCTAGATAGCATATTCAAAAGCAGAGACATTACTTTGCCAACAGAGGTTCGTCTAGTCAAGGCTATGGTTTTTCCTGTGGTCATGTATGGATGTGAGAGTTGGACTGTGAAGAAAGCTGAGCACCGAAGAATTGATGCTTTTGAACTGTGGTGTTGGAGAAGACTCTTGAGAGTCCCTTGGACTGCAAGGAGAGCCAACCAGTCCATTCTGAAGGAGATCAGCCCTGGGATTTCTTTGGAAGGAATGATGCTAAAGCTGAAACTCCAGTACTTTGGCCGCCTCATGCGAAGAGCTGACTCATTGGAAAAGACTCTGATGCTGGGAGGGATTGGGGGCAGGAGGAGAAGGGGACGACAGAGGATGAGATGGCTGGATGGCATCACTGACTCAATGGAAGTGAGTCTGAGTGAACTCCGGGAGTTTGTGATGGACAGGGAGGCCTGGCGTGCTGTGACTCATGGGGTTGCAAAGAGTCGGACACGACTGAGCGACTGAACTGAACTGAACTGACTGATATGCCAATAAAATGGATAGCCTGGAAGAAATGGACAGAGTTCAATCTTCTAAGACTGAACCAGGAAGAAATAGAAATTATGAACAACCCAATAAGAAACACTGAAATTGAAGCTGTGATAAAAAATCTCCCAAAAAACAAAAGCCCAGGACCAGATGGCTTCACGGGAGAATTCTATCAAACATTTAGAGAAGAGCTAATGCCTATCGTTCTAAAACCCTTTCAAAAAATTGCTGAGGAAGGAACGCTTCCAAACTCATTCTATGAGGCCACCATCACCCTAATACCAAAACCAGACAAAAGTGAAAGTGAAAGTTACTCAGTCATGTCCGACTGTTTGCAACCCCATGGACTATACAGTCCATGGAATTCTCCAAAGACAACACAAAAAAAGAAAACTATAGGCCAATATCACTGATGTACATAGATACAAAAATCCTCAACAAAATTTTAGCAAACAGAATTCAGCAACACATCCAAAAGCTCATACACCATGATCAAGTTGGGTTTATTCTAGGAATGCAAGGATTCTTGAATATATGCAAATCAATCAATGTGACTTAATTGTCACATTATCATATATAATTGTCAATATATTAACAAATTGAAAGATAAAAACCATATGATCATCTCAATAGATGCAGAAAAGCCTTTGACAAAATTCAGCCCCCATTTATGATTAAAACTCTTCAGAAAATGGGCATAGAAGGAACCTACCTCAACATAGTAAAGGCCATATATGATAAGCCTACAGCAAACATTATTCTCAATCATGAAAAACTGAAAGCATTCCCCCTAAGATCAGGAACAAGACAAGAGTGTCTGCTTTTGCCACTGTTATTCAACATAGTTCTGGAAGTCCTAGCTACAGCAATCAGAGAAGAAAAAGAAATAAAAGGAATCCAGATCAGAAAAGAAGTAAACCTCTCACCGTTTGCAGAT